>NC_059328.1:14085000-14386250 GCF_018350155.1 Leopardus geoffroyi
TCGCGTCGGGCTCTGTGCTGACAGTTCAGAGCCTGGAGCCCGTTTCAGATTCTGGGTCTCCCTCTCTCTCTGCCCCTCCCCCGCTCATGCACGCGCGTGCGCACTCTCTCTCTCAAAAATAAACATAAAAAAAAAATTTTTTAAATGATAATAAAAAAAGTGAGCCCCATGAGGGCAGGGGCTGCACCCGACCCACTCCCTGGTGTGCCTTGTGCTCAGGGCACAGAAGGTTCTTAATATCTGTGGAACAATCGTAAGTACTCTCTCCCATCGCCACAGATGGGAACCACTTCACTCCGTTTTCGAGACAGAACTTACTTGAGGTCTCACTGTGGGCCAGTAGCTGAGCCCCAACCAGAACCCACAGCCTTCCAGTGTGGCTGGTGATGTGACACGGCCTGCTCTCTCACCACGTCTGCACCCAAAGCCACCTCATACCCACAACCATAAAAGGCCCAGGACGTGAAACATCCACAGGATAACTACTGCCAAACCAGAATAATCTTGTCACGCTGACGTCGGTGCAAGAGGAGCCTTACGAACAGCACCTCACTGAATGCCCCCCTCACCCCTCAGAGGGCAGGGGGCACCTCTTCAACAGACAAGGAAACAGAGGCTCAGAACGTTCACATACTTGCCCAGAGTCAGTGAGTGAGTAAGGGCAGAACAGAGAAGGAAGTCCAGGCCCTTTCAAGGCCCGGCTCCTCCTGATTCCATAGCCGGCCACTCAGGTCCAGTGAAGGGGGGAGACCCCAGGGGCCCCGGGTGCAAGGTCTGGGGAGGCAGCCGGGAACATGAAGTCCCAAGGACTCGGGAAACCAAGGCGATAAACTTTTTTCACACACAAATGTGGATGCCGTGCCCCTCCAGGGCCAGTGTTGCCCAAATGTCAAATGACAGAGGGACAGAATGGAAGAAGGAAGAGGCAGAAATAACCACAATTCGTGCATGGCCCCAGAGAGGGGAGAAAAGGCAGGGAGCTGGGGGCAGCCCGTCCACCCAGCACCCTGGCCGCTCCCAGAGACGCTTGTGGGTTTCTGGACTGCCACAGGGACGCCAGCTTTGTTTCATTCTATAAACTTCTTCCAGACAAGGAGAGCTGATTAGAAAAGCTAATTAAATCTTTTGAAGATTATCTCAGACCCGAAGCAAGGGAAGAACACGAAACGCCTTCCCACCCAGCTCCTCCACCCCCCCAGACTCTGGCCTTCATTAAGCTTTGATTTCAATCAATTGCACACCCACTAAAATTAACTTATAAGGCCAATAAATTGCAACCGCATGTTTGAAGGTATTATCTGCTGCAAGCCAAGAGCCAAGGACCGCAGAGCACGGGGCAAGATGTCTGGCACAGACGGGAATAATCATCTCTGGAAGAAAGCAGTGCCAGCCCACTTGGTCAGAACATCTGGTCTCAGCAGAATCCAGGCCGACAGAGGCAAAAGCGAGACCCGGTGTGAAAGCCAGAGGTGGGAAGGTTTCCCCGGGAACCCGAAAAATCAAAGCACCGATCCTGGGGTTCACAGTGCGAGGTCCCTGGCAGCAGCGGTGGCCGCCCCACATTGAAATCCCCACTCCCGACTCTTCCCCGAGGAAGATGCATCGTGTAGATCAAGCGATGGGGTTTTGTGACCGATGAGCTACCCTAGGCTTGGGCCTAAAAAAGCAGTCAACTTTGCCAAGAAAGAACGTGAAGCAATCCCATAAGCCAGCTGACCAAGAGCCTGCCCTTTCTGCTACCTTTTCCCATGTCCCCAGGTGCTACGCAGGCTGCGGGGACACTCCTTGGACTGAGCCAGGCCCACGATCACAGGTAGGAAACCGTCTTGGGGTTTGGCAGAGGAGAATGGAGTAGCCTGGATGTTGGTGACCAGGGTGGGAGGGCTTGGACGAGGGCAGTGAGCCATCAGGATGGCCTGAGAGTAGACAGTGACCCCACCCAGCCCGCCAGCAAAACAGGATTGTCCCCTAAGCATGTGCAGCAAATTGACTATTTGGACCTAAAATGAGGGCTGCCTGGGTGGTACAATCAACAGTCGTTGGGACAGTTCTTCCTCCGGGGGAAAGCTGCCACCATACCACTGATGATGGCAAAAAAGGGCATCAATAAACATGGGAGGGACCCGAGTCAGAGGCAGGGAAGCAGGGACCCGACCGGCTTGTGAGGGGCTCCTACTTAAAGGCTCCTCCTGCTCACACCCCAACTGAGGGCAACATTTATTCCATGATGGGGGAAAGGTGCATGCAGGCAGGAGAGGGGGCACCACGCCCCTTACAAGTGGAGGGTCTGTGGGTCCATCCATCCCTGGCCCCGGCTCCCTCCCTGTGACCACTCTGATCAGTTCCAGGGGCTCATAATTCATTCTAATTCTCTGCAAACTCAAAGCCTTGACACAGCCCGGATGAAAGCACCCCCCCCCCCACCCCCCGGACCTGAGGATAGAATCCAAGGCTTTCCCTCCCTCAGGATGCTAATGAAGAAGCCGTAATCTCTCAGGGCAGAGAGCAGCCTCTGGGGAGACAGCGAGCACTCCCTCTCTGGCAAGGCCTGGGTGGCTCTGATGCCTGACCCGGATCACGTTTCAGTTCTGGTCTCAAGCACTCACTCTCCCGAGGAGAACAGCAGGAGAAGGAACGAGGTTAACGGATCCACGATAAGCAGGGGACAAAGGGGTGTCTGCCGCTTTGCCAGAAGACAAAATATCCCTGCAAGGTCTTCAGGCATAAGCTGACGGGGGCGGCAGCAGGGAGGATGGTAGGAAGGAACACTCCGGATCTCTGTGGGCTGCGTTCAGTGGCCTTCCCAGCACGGCGAGGGCCCTTCCCACCAGCAGTCTACACGACACGCTCCCGGAAGTGTTCGCTGCAGAAGGATTCTGAGCCCGCAGGCCGGAGCCTGGCAGCTTCAGTCACTTGAGAGGGTCAATGGTCAAGAAGTCGGGCACAAGGCAAGGCCAGTCCTAACTCTGTGACCCAGCAGGACCCAAGAAATCAGAAACATCTGGGGTCATCGGGAATCCAAGACCAGGTGAGCACAGGGGAGGAGTCTGCTCTCCAGGCTCCTCAACGCCTATGGGGGTGCAGGCCAAGCTCCAGCATGGAATGGGGTGCCCCCGAGACGGCAGCACGGCCTTGCGCCTCTTCTGCGCTCGTGGTGGCAGCACTTTTCTTCCCGGCCCCTCACGCAGCAGACACAAGGCAGTGCTAGGGGAACGCCTCCCCTCGCGGCGACCTTTGCCAACACGACAGGGAGACAGGCGGAAGGAGGGCTGTGTGGCCTCACTCGCTGGGGGCGACAACAAATGAGCCTTTCTAATGGGAAGGGACCGAGCTGAAGGGTAAAGGGAAGGCGTGACCTACTGCCCCTTCACCCCACGGACCGATCCGGTCCCCGGAACACCCAGGTAACCACTGGCTTGTGCTCAAGGCAGAGAAAAGGCCTCCTAGCCCCCAGCTGACTTCTCTCTACTCCAAAAACACAGGGCAGAGAAGAGCTCAGCCTTCTGGGCCGTACCGTGGTCACCAATGTGGCTACCACCAGCTCGGGGCACTCTGAGAATGGAACTTCTGGAGGTGAATAATGTACCACGATGTTAAAAAAAAAAAAAAAGTAATTAAGAAAAGGAAAGAGAGAAAGGGGGGAAAAAAAGATTTGTTTTCATAATTTTTAGCCCAGAAATGTGTCTCATTTTAACTCTCGTCATGTGTGGTCCAGCTGGGAAAATGTTCCTCACACATGGTCTCAGGAGAGAGTGTCCTCAGTACTCTGATAACAGTGGGTGGTTTGAAACACGTCTCGCGGTCCCCAGTGACAGCTCTAATCACCACCTGTGTGGTGGCCTGTGGTTGCTGGCACACGGGAAGAAGCGGGCCTCCCCGCACCCCCCATACCCAGAGGCCCGGAACTCTCTCCTCCCTGCTAGCAGCAGCACACAGATGCTGCTGGGGACAGAGGTGCGTCCTCTGGGCTGGATTCCATGCCTGCCACGGCACCTCAGGGTCTGGGCTTGTCCACTCGGGTGCAGGAAGCCGTCCTGTCAGTCCGTCTCAAGCCCACAGCGGGTCAGCACCCCTGCAGAGGTGGGCAAGGCTCACAGACACCTTCAGGTGGACATTTGCTCAGGAAGGGAAGTCTCTTCAGGAGATGCCATGAGGAGATACCCCCAGGGAGGGAGTCCCAGGCCTCGCTATACCGGAGCGGGGTGACCGCTCTGGCCAATCAAGACCCCACAGAAGGCACACGCCTAACAATGACCACGTGTCGTCACATATGTGAACCAGCAAGACGGGAGGGAGAAGAAAGTCAGAGACAAAACTGGGCCCTTCCCTAGGTCTGCCCCAAAAGGGCAGGACCAAGGCCACGAGTCTGAATCACTTCATTCGGGAAATCACAACTCAAACCCTTAAGTCCAAAAGAAATCAGAACCACTCTCGTTCTGACCCCTGGAGAATCCAAGAGGCGCACGCACAAGCGGCCTGACAGACTGCTCTTTCCTGGCTCGGGCGTGGCTGGCCCCCTCCGGGCATCAGACCTCAGCTCCAAGGTCACGCCCTGCAGAAGCTTTCCCAACAGCTCCGCTTAAAGCAGCCAGTCACTCTCTGCCCCACCACCCAGCGGGGTACCTGCTCACAACCGTCTTCCCACAGTGGACACTTCGAGAGGGCAGGAACATGGTCTAGCACGTTCGAGGCCGCACCCCCAGTGCTTGGCGGGCACCTTCAGTGCCGGGTGAGTAAGTGAACAGACTCTGGACTCTGGACAAGGATGACTTTACATCCCAGGTCCACTGCTCACTGGCTGTGTGAACTTGGGCAGTGTACTTCGGCTCTCTGGACCGGTCACTCACTCACAGAATGGGGACGATCCTTTCACGCGGGCTGTTCTGGAGAGTAGATGGGGGGGTGGGGGCGGGGAGTCCGGCGAGGCCGTGAGCACAGCGCTCACACCGTCACTGGCTGGCCACCGCCCATCACTGCCCTCTCATCATCAGTACCATCCCCACAGCACGAGACGGACTCCACTTGGGAGTTCTCGTAGGAGAGCTGTGCCCGCCTCCTAGCAGACGGCGGAGGGAAAGGTGGCAGTAAAAACCAAGTACAGATACACGAGGAGACAGTGGTGCGTCCCCCTCCCAGCCTCACTGCACGAGCAGCAGGTCTCCGGCGGCGTGGTTCTGGACTTGAGAACACTTTCAACACCAGGACTGGTTTTAACTGTGAAAATCAGTAACTCGTGTTTGTGGCAACAAACACGACTCACGCGCCAGCTCTTTGCCTCGACATCCTGTGGAGCCCTGGTCTCATCTGTGAGGAAGGGACAACCCTCTTCCCCAGAAGTTCTTGTAGGGACGAAAGGTAACGTACGTAAACTACTGGCGTGTGACAGATATCGAAGATATGGTGAATTACATGGTGAAGCATTCAGGGGCGACCCAACTGTTTCAGGCCACCTGTTCCCGGCTTCCTTAGAGCCGGGCTTTTGTATTTCATGCGTCTGCTTAAGCGTCATGGGGATTTTCTGTGCGTGTATGCCTGAGAAGTGTCACTTTTCCTCCTGAGCCAGCTTCTGAAAGAAATTCTTTGTCAAATGTGTTGGAGCAAATCTGCTGTGAGCTGGAAGCCCATTCCAACTGTCTGAAAACTGGAGTCCCGCAATCGCCACAGCGCGTGTACCGCCACCAGCTGCTGGACAACGGTTCTGGCGGTTCGGATGCTTTGCTTCTCTCGTTTCCATTTTCTTGCCCACAGCCTAGATCCGGGTGGGCAAACAGCCCGAGGGCCAAATCCCACCCACTTCAAGGCTCAAGAGGTGGTTTTTAGGTTTTCAGAGGACAATATATACAAAAAGAAAACGCTGAGACTAAAGGACAGACACTGAAGTGACCTGTGAACCCTAAAATTTAACTTGCTCTCGGGCCCTTCACAGAAACCTCTGCGGATCCCTCTCTGAAATGACCCAATTTGGGGCAATGCGTATTTCACGGCTGTGCTCTATTTTCAGCACAGAACTTTTACAGTCAGATTCTACTGATTAGGGAAAAAAAGCTTCAGAGGCTAACCTTCTCTGGGGCCTTTCCCTGCAAGGTCGATCGATTAAGTGGCCGCTCCCAGTGGCACCTGCTGTTATTATGAAGCACAACACGGGACCCCACGGGGGGCTTGCGCATGGCAGCGCTCCACCCCTGACCAAGTCAACTCGTAACCGACCCGGTCGCCAAACGAACACCCAGCATCCTGCCGCGAGTGCTGTTTTACTCGGTTAGGCGAGCCAGGTGACAGATTCAAGGAAGGCTGTTTGGCCTGGTCACACTTCCCTTTTGTGATTTACTTATCGAAGCCGCAAGAGCTGGAGTGCAAAGGGAGGAAGGAACTCACAGGTCTCGATACTGGTCAAAGGCATTGTTGGCTTCCACCTCCAGCTTTCTCAGCCGAGCCGAAGGCATGGCCCCGTCTTCCAAAGGAGGGTCATACTTGTTACTCCATGGTGACCTGGAGGGGAGGAAGGAGAAAGAAATAACATGAGTCGTTCCAGGAAGACACGGCCCGTGAGCCGTGAGCCCAAGCCCCAGGTGCCTGACATTTCAGAGGCAAAGTCACTCTCCATAGCAGTTTCCAGGCCCTGCTCAGAGTTTGCAGAGCAAGGGCTTGGAGGCACACAGGCCTGGGCACGGACCTCGAGTGCCATCTCTCATCAGCTGTGTACTTCTGGGAAGCGTCTTGACTTCTCTGAGCCTCCCTTTCCGAGTGTATAAAATGAGGCTACCATTTGCCACGAGAAGGCTGTTGAGAGGAGCGAAGGAGAAAACACACCGAGTGCCCAGACCAAAGGCTGGCATGTACTAAGTGCCAACGGTGTGACACCTTCTTCCCCCTTTTCTAATTTCCCTGTTTGATCAACAGACGCTCCTCTCGCCTCTCGGACCTGCTGGCAGTTCTGTATAAACTTTTAATCCAAAGACCTGCCTACACAACTAAAGATAAGAGAAGGGAGCTGTCCGTTACGGAGGCAGCAAGAGACTCAGCCCCAGAGGAACTGCTGATTACGTGTGAGAAAACCTGAGGGGTCCTGTTCTCCATGGGAACAGGACAGCCTTCCCAACATCCAAGACCACGGGCACATATAAAGACAGCCAAGTAATGAGAGGCAGCCTTTTTCTAGCCCAAAGACTTCCCGTGTTAAAAAAAAAAAAAGTATTTTGCCCCATCAGGAAAGCACTTAATGACAGAGAGTACTGGAAAGGGGGTTCCAGGGGAAGTGCCTAATCATGAATTCCTGCAGGTGGAGTTCAGAGAAAGAACGAGAATGAAAAGGAGAGAGGAACGGAGGGGCGGTGCGGGTGCCACGGGCTGTGGACAAAGTCCTTCCCACTCCTGGACGGAAACCCCTTGACGTCTCCACCATAAGAAACGCATACCGCCTTTCCATGTCGCCCCAGCTGACAACCAACCTTTGCATCGCAGAGAGTTCCAAAGAACCTTTCAATTTGGCATTGATTTACGGAAAAAAGGGATCGCTGTCTTCAGAACCCCAGTGTTAATGAATAATGCACAAGCTTCATTCTTCCAGGGGACTGCACTGCCCCCCCCCCACTCCTGGGCACCCCCACAAACAAATCACAACCGCACCTCACCGCCCCCACTGCCCCCCCCCCCCCACTCCTGGGCAACATCACTAACAAATCACAAGTCTGGAACCAGAGGGAGCTTGGTGGCCACTCCTCCAGCTGCCTTTGCACACAGGCCCCAGCTCTCTCAGCTGCTGGGCCACAGAGGGCAAGCGTGGGAAGAGTCATCGGCCTGGCTCCCAAAGGGGGCTCTAGGCAGTAGTAGCCCCGGCCACTTCGAAAGCAAGGAGTCTGAAAACCCTTCTTTCCAAGCTGACCATTCCTCTGCACCATTTTCCTCTCTGTTGGAACAGAGACTTCACAAGAACGGGGTAAGATGCTGCCTTCTGCCCCCTGACCAGCAGCCAGCTCTGTGATCACCCTGAACTGGGCACACAGCACAGGGAAGAGTGATCCAATAAGCCAGGACCCATCTAGCTTAGGGAGCAGCTGTGAAGCGGACACTAAGCACCCTCTCATCTTTGCCTAAAGGCCTCTCCCTTCTAGAGCGTGGCTGAGGTGTCTGTTCTTACTGTTATAGCACGTGTTCTTCATTCCCCCAAACTGTGCTCAGAGAACTCTCCTCCACGACAGAAATGTTCTCTATTGTCACCGACCAAAATGGCGGCTACTATCTTTGGGTTGGCTGCTGAGTGTCTGAGATGTGGCTAGTGCAACCGAGGGGCTCTATTTTAATTTTACTTAATTTGAATTCATTCAGGCAACCAACTCCAGAACCAAGGTTCCAAGAAGGCAAGTCTTTCCTGTCTCCTTTGTCCGCTAAGCACCTAGAACATGCTGGCACGCAACCACATGCTCACTTAAGCTTTTAAAAATTTTTTTTTCAACGTTTTTATCTATTTTGGGGACAGAGAGAGACAGAGCATGAACGGGGGAGGGGCAGAGAGAGAGGGAGACACAGAATCGGAAACAGGCTCCAGGCTCTGAGCCATCAGCCCAGAGCCTGACGTGGGGCTCGAACTCACGGATCGCGAGATCGTGACCTGGCTGAAGTCGGACAGTTAACCGACTGCGCCACCCAGGCGCCCCCCGCTTAAGCTTTTAAAAGAATGAATAAATCCACCCCCCCCCAACACACACACCCTCCACTCTCACATACAGATGTCTATCTCTGCAGCTGCCACAGTCCTAGCATTCCCTCCTCCAGGCCACGAGGGCGCCTGGGGAAGGAGCCCACGTTGCCCTCCTCACGTCCCTGTGCCCAGCACAGAGCTCCCAGGTGGTGAGCACTGGTGATGGGCCGAAGCCTTACAGCACGGGGTGGGAAAGAAGGACCCAAGGGGATTCTGCTGGTGGCCCTCCAACCAGGAGAGAAGGAGCCACCCTCCGCTCGTTCTGAGGAACAACAGAGGCCTCGCAGCAGATCCCGAGACAAAGATGCAGTGGAAGGGAATCTGAGGCCCCCCTCCCTGCCCCCCACGTGCCCCTTTCAAAACTTCCCAGAATACTCCCGGGCCTGACCTTCGTTTCCCCAGCTACACAGCCATCGCCTCCCTGCGGGCCTGGAAGACCTTCTCCAACTGGCTTTCATTTGGAGGTGACCTGATTAGACACAAGAGCCCATCTCTCTTGCAGACCGGGGGCCTGGAATTTTCAAGAAGCCTGTAACTCACATTTCTCCTGGCTCACAGACGACAGCATTTGAAGCTGTTAGTCCTGGAGCCGGGGTAATTGTAGCTGGGGGAAAAAATCATAACATTACCCAGAATATTCTTAGTGGAAGGGGCACTCAGAACACATTTAAGAGCTTAAATGGAGGCCATTTGAAAAAAGACAGATGGACAGGAACGGTTAGATTTCAAAAGTCAGGCCTTTCATTTCCCTCAGAGAATGCTTTTTGTTTGAGCTAACAGGTTTCAAACAGTGCTGCTGGCAATGGTCACGCCATAAGGATCTTATTTAAGCAAACGATCAAACACAGTTGGGATGGAAATGTGTGGAGAGAAATCAGAAGACCTTGAAGTTGTACCCCGAGAAGGGAAAAAGGAAAGAGAAGTCCTGTGTCCTGAACACCCTGGGCTCCTCCTTGGCTGAGGTCCCCAGGAGGTGCCCCAGGAATGCGGGAGCCGGCGGGGCAACCTGGAGGGGCTGCAGGCACCGGGGAAGCCCGGCCCGGGCACGGACACTGGATATGGAAACAATTCCAGCCGTCCCACAGGCTGCCGGGGACCAGCTGCCGCACACAGCAGACTGGAGTTTTCAGGTGGAAAAGAGAAATACAACGACGACATTGAGTGAGCGAGAGTCAGCTCGAGGGCCACCTCTTCCCGGAAGCTTCCTGAACCCTGTGCCTGGAGGGGCCGCCTGTCCCTTGGCGGTGTGCCGCCCGGTCAGACCGCTCGGCACCGCCTCGGACCCCTCTCCAGTGAGGACTGGCCCTTCAGGGAGGAGCCCGATCCATCCCGGCTGCCACAGCACCTCCAGGCATCTCCACCTCGTCCAGCCCTCGCTCAGGAACTCCAGGCCATCCGCAGCCTACCTGCCACCTCCACGTCCTACCTAAAGGACATCTCAAGCTCCTCCCACAGTCCTCCTCATCTCAGTCCGCAGCGGCCCCCACCTCCCCACTCCCCTCACTGCTGCTTCCTCCACGCCCCGGCCCTGCAACAACGCTGCTGACTCTACTCCCGGGACGGGCCTCTCAAGTCGGACAGCTGCTCACCACCTCCACTCGGGTCTCTGGTCTGGACGGGGCCAAAATCTATTCCTGGCCTAACTTCCAATCGAAGCTGGCAAGGGGGCACGACTGTAAAACATTTGTCTCGTCTCTCCGTAAAGTCAGTATCAATGAAATCTTCGTAATTCACACCAGGTTCCGTGCCATTCAGCACTTGGCCTGTGTCACTTCTTTTAACCCCTCGTAGCTCTGTGCTACGTCCTTCAAGGCCCTGCAGGACCTGCCCTGCCGCACCCTTGACCTCAACTCCCACCCGGGCCTTCCTGTCAAGCTTGAGCCCGACCAGCGCAGCTCCAGCCAGGGACTTTACACCCAGAACGCTCTTCTCCCAGACCCGCGCATGACCGAACCTTCTCATCAAGTCTCATTTCACATATTCCCACTAACAGAAGTACTGTCCCTGACTTTCCATCCTGCCTCTCCTTTTGTATTTTCTCGATTCACTTTTCACAGTCTCGGTTGACTTCTGCGTTCGCTACTTGGCTTCCTTACTGGGACGGAAGCTCCATAGAAAAGGGACTTAAATAGTGCCGGCACACAGAGGACAGGCCTACAGAGACGTCACCACGCATTCTGTCGAAAAGAACAAAGCCCCCGATTTCCAGGTTAGAGGTGAGAACGCTAAAGACCAGAAATGGTAAGTCATCTGTCAAAGGCCTTGTGGCTACAGGGGCCAGCGCTGGTTTGGAGCCAACGTTGTGACTCCAGGTAATTTTTCCCTGCTTCCGTGTCTCAGCCCCTGCCTCCTCCCCCAAGAGGACATCAGGCCGAAGCTGTAAGACTCAGCCCAGGTTGTGTGGCCTCCAAATAAACCTAAAGCAGGCTGCATTCCTCCACCATCCTCCAAGGCAATGCACACAGCAATCCATCACAGAAATGCTGGACAGTTTAGGGATTCCTGATGTTTAACAGGAAGAACGCCTAGACACCCTTAAAACCTAGCTCAGACATCACCTCCGTCAGGAAGTTTTCCTGGAGTTTCCCCAGCCTCTTCTAGGCTACCTGCAAATTCCGAATGAGCTTGGTTGGCCCTGGTCGCACGAATCACATCACGCAGTAACCAGCTGCTAAGTGCACCTCCTGTTCCGGAGTGGCGATTCTCCAATGCAGGGGCCAACGTCAACTTCGTTGGGTAGGGCCCTCAGCACGGCGATGGGAAGAGGAAGGAGAGCTGTGGATCTGGTGGACAGAGCTGCCTCCCAACGTCCCTCACTGAAGCAGTCCCTCCTCGCGCTCAAGATCCCCGTTACATGCACACCCTGTACCTTGCCCTTGGCACGGCTTAACGCAATTACTGTTTTGTAACAACAGCCACCTCCTGTTAGATTGGAAGGGAAGGGGCCCTCGCTCACTGCTGAATCTCCAATGCTTTCTGGAGGCACCCCACAAGCACCCAGTGGTTGACCGGATGGCAGGATGGATGGTGGGAAGGGATGAAGGGTGGGAGAGAGGGAGGAAAGTCAGGGAGAAAGAAGGCCGGTGGGCTGTGAGACTGTCCAAGTTCAGTGGTCCTCGTGCTGCTGGGCCGGTGGCAATGCCCAGCCCGGGCTCCGGCCCACCATGCCTGCCGCATTCTCGGGGCGGGAGCTCACCTGTACGAGTCCCCATCTCTGTTGTAGTCACACAAAAGGTAATCCTTCCCCACCACCTTGTCTCTGGCGATTTTCAGGGGCTGGTCAACAGAAGACAGGAGATCTTCACACAGACTGGGGACCTGGCAGAAAGAAAGGAAAAGGCAGAACCGGGGGGTTAAAACAACACGTCAAAACCAGGTTGGCTAATGGCAACCAGAGCCACGTCGTGGTCAGCATATTTAACATCTGGCCCTTGGTACTCTGCCAGAATTATGGGCCTGTTCTTTTCTTTTCCACATGTGTCTGACACCAACTGCGTCCCTCCATAAAGAAACCTGTTCTTGAGTTACAGCGGAGCGTGATTTCCAACACAGCCTTCCTTCCAAATCTGCGTGCAGCGTTAATTACCTGGTCGCCAGGGTGGTCTGGTACATTTAAGTATGTATATGCTTGCTATTGGTCTCTGGTGGGCAAAGTACAAGCTCAAGTCCTGAGAAGAAGGTAAACATTTGAAATACACAGGAATCCAAAGAACTCTGAGAATAACCCGTCCGTGCCGGAGAACTCCCACAGGCTCCCATGCTGGGTGGAGTTTCCAATACTTTCCAGGCCCCCGGCCAAGCATTGCCAGGCTGGTTGGCGGAGTCGACCCTACCTGCTGCAAAGGTAGCTACACACCGGCCTCCCCCAGCGCCGAGCTCCAGCTGGCTTACCTCAGGTGGACCCACTGGGAGCCATGTCACCAAGAAAGAGGGCCCCAGGGCCTGAACCCCACGACCAATGCTGCCGACTCTGACACGTGGCCCCACTGGTAACCAGGCTGCTGGCCTCCTCCTCCTCCTCCCAACTCAAACATCAATTTCCACCAAAATATTCCAGGAAGCAATGGCAGCACTTTCTGAAACGGATTCCTTCAGGCCTGAGTCACTTCCATGCTGTATTTTCAAGGTGCTGACTTATTCCTTTCATGGGCCTGGGTTTATGGAGGCCCCACCATATCGTTTACCAGGCAAGCAGCTGCCAACTGCACCAACAGCCCTTCCAAATGGAAAAGTTAAATCACGTGGCAAAGATACCCAGCAGAGCGGCTCAGCAAGGGGGCAGACGGCTGCGGCCGTTCCCGCGTTCCTCCAGAAGACCCTTATCGCCTCCAGAAAGGTGGTGGTGGGGAGACTGCCACCCCAGGGACCACCCAGCCTCCGGGGTCTCTCCGGGAACCCCTGCTGAGCCCCACGGTGCTTCCGGGCAGCTTGTAAGGCCCTGGCTGGCACAGCTGGAAGACGGTGACCCTGTCTCGCATAGACTCCAGCCTCTGTGAGGCAGAGGCTCCCTCTACGTGGACCACTGCCAGTCACCTAGGCCCCCAAGAGATGCCCGCACCACTAACTCCTATACACCACCTGTGTCCAGCTCCCACACACACACAACAGGGCTATTTTCCTCCTTTTTTGTTTTTCTTTAGATTTTATTTAAAAAATAATCTCTACACTGAATGTGGGGCTCAAACTCACAGCCCTGAGATCAGAACTCTCATGGTCCACCAGCTGAGCCAGCCAGGCGCCCCAAAACGGGGCTGGTGAATCAAAGTTAGTGTTGGTGACGGTAACATCCTACCCCCTACCAAGTGTCTGTCATGTATCACGGCCTGTCAAGAGTACAGACGGTCAACTTGAGAGCTCACACACAACCTGTGAAGTAGGCATGTATTACCCCCATTTTCCAGATTACAGACAGCCGAGGCCCAGGGTTACCAAGCTGACCAGGGGCCACACCAGAAGCAGGCAGCAGCCACAGAAATCCACCCCCCCCCCGCCCCCACCTCTGATGGTAGCCCTGACACAGAAGAGAAAGGACAGTGCAAGCCAAAAGCACACTGTGGTGGCAAATAACCCCCTTCTGCTCCCACCCCCTGCTCAGCAACCAGTGGCCACGGGGCCTGGAAGAAAGCCCCGGCCACGGCAAGGCAGATTTTAACAGCTTCCGCCCGAGGCCGCTGGGATCTGGAGGTGGTCTTGCCTTGCTGCTGTAGGCCCAGAGGAACGGCCCTGAGCACCTGCATCGGCCCAGCATGACGAGCCCCTCCCCTAAGCATCACCGTTGAATGCGCTGGACCAGCTCACCCGGGGGCCCTGACTTCTGTCTAGAACCCCATTCTAACTGGCTGGCGCCCCTGGCACTGCTGGCCAGTTCATCCCGGATTGTGGCAGAGAACAAGCCACCAGGCTCTGAAGTGCAACTTCCGACTCCACCGTCCCTGTGGCCTCGGACAAATCATTTTTACGTCTCAATGTCCTTATCTGGAAAGTGGGGATAAGAGAACCAGCTCATAGAGATTTGGGGGATCACAGGAGGCAATGCCTTCAGCATTCCAGCCAGTGCCCAGCACGGGGGCATGCACGCACACTAGTACTGGACAGCGAAGCGCCCGCCCTCCCCCCTCCGTACCCGCGGTCATCTGCGCTCTGTGACTCTTTGATGGCAGCGCCAGTCCAGGTCCCACCTGGATCCACCGCACCGCCTCTTTGGGATCCGGATAAAAACGGACCCTTGAGAATCCAGTTCTTGTTACCTGCAGTTCTGCCTGGAGCCAGCTGTTTCCCCTTCCCCACCAGTCCTGCTGCTTTGCAGGGACCACCACCCCCCAACACAGGGAGCCCACAAGACCATGGGACTTGGTATAAAACAGGCTTGACTTCACTGCCATCCAAAAGGTGAATCCGTGGATCAGAAGTATCTCCATAATTTCTTCCCAGCACTTATGCTAACTGAAGTGACTTTTAAATTTACTTGTTGTCTGTCTCCCTTCCCGAGAATGTCGATTTTTTTCCCCAGGGCAGGGACTTCAATCTTGTTCACTGCTGGATCCCCAGTGCCTACGGCAGTGTCAGAGGCTTAGTGAGTTCTCGAGATTTGCATGGGAGGGAGGAATTTTATAACGCGAAGCCTCCCAAACACCAATCAGCTTTGTTTCTAAGTTAATAAGCTGGTGTGCAGCAAGAATCTTCATCAAAAGAATCTGTCGTCCAGAACTGAACTCTGATGGATGCCAGTGACCAATTTTGCTTGTGGTTCCAGCCAGACAATCTCAAACCTGAATCATGACATGGTGGAAAAGCCCGAGACAAAGAGAACTAGAGTTTTAAAGATGGGGGGGGAGGGGGGTGGGGGAGGGATGGTTTATGAATACAGACCCCGAGGAACACAGCAACGGGGGCAAGACTGAGAACTGAGAGACCGGGTTCTAGCCCCTGCTCTTCTGGCAGACACGCCGGGCGCCTACCCGGGAGGCGGACGGCGGCCTGTTATGAAATGAGACGTTTACTTGGGTTTTGTTTTACAAGTTGGGAACTCAGTGACCTACTCTTCTTTTCCTGTTTTTCTTTCTCCTGGGACCTCCCCACCCCCACCTTAAAAAAAAAAAAAAAAGTGCTTCTGGCCTGTGAAATCAAAAAACGTGGCAGCCACTGGTCTAGAAAATGGGATCCAGCCCTCCCTGCCTGTCAAAGTAGATAGATCAGGGTAACTTTCAAGGTCAGTGTGAAGAACCGGAAGGGAGTCCACTCCTCCCACCTCGGACGTCCTGTCCTTCAGAGCACAAAGCTGAGGCAACAGTGCAAAGGATCTGTGGTACCAGCCGTCACCAAGAGCCACTCTCGTAGCCTGCCCAGCCTACCTTTCCTATTCTGGTCACAAAGCTTCTCAAGCCCATGAAGCCCGCGGCAGGGCTGACCTCCCCTTTCCACCGCTGCCCAAGGGCAGCCAGAGAGCCTCAGCCCCTGGCCTACTCAGGGATGGGGCCTTCCTAGGAGTTTTCTCCAGGGGCAGATACACGGCCTATATTCCCTCTGCCAGGGAAGCGGGGGGTGGGGGTGAGGGCCCCGGGCTGCGGCAGGCCTCAGGAGAGCATCTGCATGAGCTTCTGAGCGAGGCAGAGCGGGTGATACTATCTGAGCTCCTAGATCCAGCTGCCCTTGTGACTGGGGCTTTTAAAGTCCATGGCCAGGTACTAACCAGAAGAACATACATCTAAACTGTCACTGAAAAATTATGGCAGTGCACCAGAAACCACAGAGAACTCCTGAAGGCGCAGGGACGTGCCCTTCCGTGAAGAGAATCTGGGACGTGATACGGCCGGCTGATTCTTCAACCAGGCAAGCACAATTTTCGCCTTTTGGGCAAACTTTCAAGTTGGACCATATTTTTGTATTCCAGTCCCTTCCACCAGTCCTGTTTCTCTGGTCAAAGACAAAGTGCCCTGGAAGAATCATCTTCCTGTCGCCACAGGGACTGAGACGTGTGGATGACACGGTGTGTCCACAGATTTGTACCAGCCCAGCCGCTCGAGGGTGCGTTAGTCATGATCTGGCATCACCCACACCTGTCTGACTTCCATTCCATCCTACCCCCCACTCCTGCCTGCAGCCTCCCAACACCATCCTGTCCTGTTCAGCACTCCCTCCACGTGCAAGTTAGCACATGCGTTCTTCCACCGGACAAGTCCCCTCATATAGGGTTGCTGGAGAAAATACAGGATCAGGCCGTTAATTTTTAATTTTTAATTTCAGATACACCACGAATCTCAAAAACATGGGGCATACATTTTCATTTGCCAAACCTGGCAACCCATCCCCTTCTCTCAAACCCTATCACCCTTAAGAACCCAGCCCGGGGTGCCTGGGTGGCTCAGTCGGTTGAGCGTCCGACTTCGGCTCAGGTCATGATCTCGCGGTCTGTGAGTTCGAGCCCCGCGTCGGGCTCTGTGCTGACAGCTCAGAGCCTGGAGCCTGTTTCAGATTCTGTGTCTCCCTCTCTCTCTTTTCCTCCCCCGTTCATGCTCTGTCTCTGTCTCAAAACTAAACGTTAAAAAAATTTTTTTTAAGAACCCAGCCCAAAATCCGACTTCTTTGTCAAGGTGCCAAATTCTTTGGAATTCCTGTAGTAACACTGATGTCAGCTGAACCCCAAATGCTTTGGGGGTGGCTGTTCTAATACTGCCATCAGCTATCACTTTACTCCTTCCTTGCTACTTAACATTCTTTGTCTTTGAGTGCTATGAGCCTACAGAGGCAGAGACCAGTTCCTGAGGCCGAGCCCCACGAAATGCATGGTGTGGCCAGTGCTCCAGCAAGTGTGCTGACTTCTTCTGTGGAGGTGGGTACTAATCTTGATCGAGGTTATACCAAAACCCAGAATACAGGCAGTTTCTCTCTGCAGTCGCTTACTTACCGATGCTCCCCCTGCATTCAACCCCAAGGCTACCCCCGCTCAGTCCTGTCAAGTGCTTAGAAGAGTGGAAGAAATCACATTAAGTCTCAAAGATCAGGAGTTTGTAAAGCAATTTAAATGAAAGAACGGGTCCAAACAAAGCCAAGAGTTCACTCTGGGCTGCGTGTGTCATCGGCTCCACTGCCTCTGAAGGCAAGAACACGTGTTTGGTGCCTACACCCAAGGGCCGGATGGTTTCTGTCCAAACTGCACATCGGAACTGCTTCCCGGCCTTTGCAAGGAACGTTCAGATAACACCAAAGGTGTCAGATCAATCCTGGCTGCTGGGGGGATTTAAACTTAATTCCCAGCGACTTGGAACAGAAAACAAGGGCAGCGTTCTGGCCACCCTTCTGGTGGTGAGGTTCAACTTCTCCACTGCATAGACTCCTTTGAGGCCACACCCCAGGGACCACCCAACTCTTTAATGACATCATCATCTGGCTCCCTGGTGTGGGGGGAGGATGGCCCTGGAGGAGGGGCCGGGGAGAGGAAGAGTGAGCTGTGGCAGGGAGAGAAAAAACCCCAGGGGGTAGAAGGTAAAGGACAGGCGAGGACGCCCTGAGCAGCAGCCACAGGTGACCCTTTAATAATGAGGATCAAGACAAGCAGGCCGTCACAGCCAACACCAGGCACTGTATTACAAACTCTCCTGGCAGCACCTCCTCTAGGCCTCAGGCACCCCAAATGTGGAGCAGTTATAGAATCCTTATTTTAAAGACGGGAAAAACGGGGCCTTGAGAACTTGCCCAAAGTCACAGCACTACTCGCCAGCAGTCTGGGAAAGGACACGGGAGATACGGAACGGCTCGGTCGACAAAAAGTGCATCCACTCTTGCTGTCGCCCCAACCTGAATGCTTTTCTATCTAACCCAACAGCAATCACATGAAAAGAGATACAAATCAGAAGTTTCCGGCCACAAGTGAGGTTCGCGTCTGTGCCGCCATGTGGTTCAACTTTGCCTCTTCCCCTCCTCCGTTAGTTATTAATGTTGAAAACAATTGTTCAACCAGAAAAAGAAACTTGAGATGAACCCTTAAAAAAGCACAAAAGCCAGACCAGTGCAACTCCATGGATAATCTAATCCACAGCACCCCCGTCTTTAAGAAGTGCACCCTTGTACCTCAGTTTTTAAAAACATGGCCAAACGAACACATTCCATCTTTTGATCTGCCCGCTGGCCGAGAGCCTGCCACCAGAGAGATAAGAATCGAAAACAGACCCTGTCCGCTGGGTCGCACACTCGGATGAGTGATGTTGGAATCGCAGCCGGGCACAGGCCTGGCTGGCCCCGCTCCCCTCCCCGCACTCCCCGGCATCGAGGTGTCAGGACGCTGGGGCTCCGGGCGGCCAGCAGAGGTCTCTGCCTACAGTTTGCTCCTTTTCTACTTTCGAAGGCTACATCCTTCCCCCCCCTTTCCGCTAATACGAATACAAATAAAAATGAAATCTAAAACTAAAGAGAATGCTTTTAGGGACACAAGTGCTGGTGTAGGAAACAAGCTACAGTGTGGCTTTCCAGAAAACACCAGCCTTGAAATCAAACACCAGTTCAAATCCTCGGTCTACTGCTTCCTGGCTGAGCGTACCCTTCCTTAACCTCAGAACTGGGGCTACAATACCCGCCTCAACGAGAGATTCATTCCACTTAATGATGCTGAGCACCCACACCAGGCATGTGCTCGGTGCCACGGACTTGGTAGCAGACAAGATGGACCCATGCAGCCTGCTCTCCCAAAGTTTGTTCCGGCCGCTGGGAACAGACAAGTGCACAAGGAGCCATCCTGAGTGGTGGCGAGGGTGGGCCTGTGGAGATTCAGTGGTCCGGGAGTTGGCAAAGAGATGACACACGAATGAAGGAAAGCGGGGGGGGGGGGGGGGGGTAGGGGACGCTGTGATGGGAGCAAGAGCCAGCACGCAGAGACTGCGGCAAGGAAGCCACAAGGCGAGCGTAAGGAAGACAGGATCATCTGTGGCCACAAGCCACCCCTCCCATGACAGGGAGCCAGCACTGGGAAGGGGCTGTGCTGTGGGGGTCCCCGCCCACATGAAGCCCTCCAGCCATGCCTGGACCTCAGCAGAAATCCTACGGCCACCACCCAGCATAGAGCCTGGTGAGAAACAGGAGCTTCGCACCTGCTGAACTCGTCCCCGCACTCCCAATCACACCCACACAGGGGCGCCGTCCCTCCTTCCCGCTTCAGACCCAGCCCTCTTCTAATTCATCCATCACTGGACGCCAAGAATGATATCCCTCAGATGAAAGGACAGACTATTCTTCATCGGCAGTCTGTAAATTATTTAGGAAGATGCACAACTGAGGAAGAATATCACTGAGTGTCTGAAACAATTTCCCAATTTTGGAAACATTAAAACGTGATGAACCATGCACACTCAGATTCAAGAGGCTGGTACCTGTAGTGCCCCCAGCAGACTAAGTACGTGCTCACAACGGGCACACAGCTGTCAGCTGGGGGACAGTCCTCAGGGTCTGAACAAAGCTGGCCAAACAGTGCTACCACCAGGAAATTGTTTTTGGTCAACAGATATTTTATTCTACTTAGAAACGAATTTTTCACATGCCATTAATGACAAAGAACTTTCTCAAGAAACCAGTCCCCCTCTCCCCTTTTTTCTTTTCTTAGGCAGGTGCCCTAAACCACCCCAGAGAGAAATAACAGAGATGAACTTCCTGGGCTGGGTTTCAGCCATTCATACTCAAGACTCCAAAGGCTTTGCCTTCTAGAAGCTCACAGCCTGGAATAAGAGGCCAGAACGGTTTTCTAAAGGAAGGGTCAGGAAAGGGCAGAACAAAAAGAGGGCAAATTGAAAGGAAAAATTAAAATCACTATCTGTGAGTCAACCACAGGCGAACACACAAGGTTCCTGTTGTCCATTTGTAACCTTACGCTTCCCCGAAGGGGATGAACCAGGCAGCCGGAGCCTAATTAAATTAACCATTCCCTGGCCAGGGCTACAAGTCCACATCTGGTGGAGGCAAGTCTAGAGAATTCAGGGTCATTCTAACCTGCCTGCTCCTTTTAATTAAGGCCTTGTCCCCCAGGGACAGAGCACAATACACAAACACCTTCAAGAAGCCAGAGGCAGAAAAGTCACCAGACAGAAGTCACTGTGGCCTCGGAGCCTGTGCAGGCAGTTACCCCAAGCAGAGCCCACTGCCCCAGTGTCCTATACAGTCCATCCAGACCGAGGCTGCTCTCCCCGGGGCACCTAAGAACCCCCGCCTGTTCCCTGCAGCCCTAAAGCTTCAGAGAGGAGGTGACTCCCTGGCCTATGCTCCTCCAGGCCACAAGGCCTTGGCTGTGGGCCTCACACGTTCAGGACGGGGTCTCTCTCCTCAGGACAAGGGTGGGGCCTAACACCGTCGGGGCTTCCAGTGCTGGTGACATGGTGCTCCAGTGCAGAGCCGCAGGCTCCCTCAGGTCGAGTTCTGATCTTCTGAAGGCTCCCAGAATGTTCTCCCTCCTGGAGACTCGGCTAGGGGGCTGGCTGGCTGGAGGCGAGGGTGAGCGTGCCTGTGACCGCTGGCCCCTCAAGGCAGACGGAGACTCAAGCTCTCAGCCCTAGGGATGTGACGATCACCCGGTGGCGACCATACAGAGACAAGCGTGGACAGAGAGCTGTGACCCTCTTGCTGGATGTTCCGTGGTCCTGCCTCCTCAGTCTTTGTCATTAAGGGATTACTGTCTTGGCTGCATTCTTAGAAATCACTTCAAATCTTTCAGGGAAAAAGACCAGGTAAAAACTACATGAAAACAACTTGTTGATAATGTGATCTTTACACTAAGGCCCTGTAATTTCATGGGAAGGACAGGGGATCTCCACCCTCTATTTCAGTTTCTGTAATTTTTTTTTTTTTAATGTTTACTTCTTTTTGAGAGAGACAGAGTGTGAGCGGGGGGGGGGGGGGGGGCAGAGAGAGACAGACAGACAGACAGGGAGACAGGATCTGAAGCAGGCTCTGGGCTCTGAGCTGTTAGCACAGAGCCCAATGTGGGGCTCAAACTTGCAAATGGTGAGATCATGACCTGAGCCAAGATCAGACGCTTAACTGACTGAGGCACCCACCCAGGCGCCCCCTCTATTTCAGTTTCTAAAAGCTACTACCTGGGGACACCTGGATGGCTCAGTTGGTTGGGCGTCCAACTCTTGATTTCAGCTCCAGTCAAGACCTCAGGGTCGTGGGTTCAAGCCCTGCATCAGACTCCACGGTGAGCATGGAGCCTGCTTAAGATTCTCTCCCGGGGCGCCTGGGTGGCGCAGTCGGTTGGGCGTCCGACTTCAGCCAGGTCACGATCTCGCGGTCCGTGAGTTCGAGCCCCGCGTCGGGCTCTGGGCTGATGGCTCAGAGCCTGGAGCCTGTTTCCGATTCTGTGTCTCCCTCTCTCTCTGCCCCTCCCCCGTTCATGCTCTGTCTCTCTCTGTCCCCAAAATAAATAAACGTTGAAAAAAAAAATTTTTTTTTAAAAGATTCTCTCCCCCCCGCCTCTGCCCCTCTCCTTCACTACAGCTGTGTCTAAAATTTTTTAAAAATTAAGGAAAAAAAAAAAAAAAAGCTATGACCCTAGCAGCTGTAGATGTTCTTCTAAGTGGTTATGCACAAGGCGTTTTTTTTAACATTTATTCATTTTTTAGAGACAGAGACAGAGCATGAGCAGAGGAGGGGCAGAGAAAGAAGGAGACACAGGATCCGAAGCAGGCTCCAGGCTCCGAGCCGTCAGCACAGAGCCCGACGTGGGGCTCGAACTCACGGACTGCGAGATCATGACCTGAGCCGAGGTCAGACGTTTAACCGACTGAGCCACCCGGGCGCCCACACACACGTTCTTACTTTATCATTATGGCAACCCTGTATGACACACTGGTGTCACTGTCATCCCAAATTATCGCTGACCAGAGAGGAAGACGCCGAGGCACAGGTAGGTTAAGCAATGTGGCTGAGGCCTGCAGTTAGAGGAGGCCCCTCGGCCGGTGCCGCCTGGAGCCTGCTGCCTGGCGAACAGCCATGGGACAGAACTATTTCAGCTGGAAGGATCACCAAGTGGGTGGTGGCAGAGAGGCGCACCCGGCCGAAGTGGGGTTTGCATGACGAGGTCCACGTGGACCCCCCCTCCCCACAACGGCCTGAGGGTAAAGCAGCCGCTCTCAGGGTGGAAAGTGAACGAACGATCTGCCCCCTTGCTCATCGCTGCGCACTCGGGTCTGGGCCCGGGCTCAGGCTTTACAAAACCCGCGTGCGAAACCTTCATGCGCAAGCCCTCCTTAAAGCTACGAACAGGCTACCGTGGAAACGCACACGCTGAGATCCTAGTAGGGAACTGACAGAGGGCATGTGCCGCCCGAGTGAGAAGTGAGCTGCCAGACAGGCAATGCTGGTGAAACGCAGAAACGTTCTTCACTGCTGGTCTGGGAAGGCTCAGCATGGCGGGGAGGGGGGGACAAACCGCTGGGTACCCATCCATGTGTCCCGGCACAGGGACAGGATTCCTAGAGTGGGTGAGGGTACGCCGACCAAAGCAACGCCACCACCCCCGCCGAGGCCTCACAGGGGGCCAGGTCCCGGTACACCTTGCTCCAGGGACCCTTACAGCCGACCCTGGGAGGCCAACGACCTCGCGAAGCAGCAGCAGAGGCTCAGAGCCATGCAGCCACCGAGTCGTATGCCAGAGTTCCGGCTCTTTCCACCACACATTCTCCCCAAACTCTCAAGACCACAAACTTCCAAACAACCCTGACAGTCTCGCAAAATTCCAGCGATGTGGCTGGTTCCTTTCAAGTGGAAATGTTCGTGCCATCTGTGTGTGTGTGTGTCTGAGCGGGGCCGGAGGCCAGCGCTGTTGTGCCACGTTATGTGAGGCATGCCCAGAACAAGCCGGGCCTGCCCCCCCCCCCCCGGCCCCCATTAGCACAAAAACCATCCCGGCTGGCCAGCCACAATGTTTCCCACTGGATTCCTTCCACTGGATGGATGCCTCATCAGGTTTTGTTTTAATTTCACTGAGTCACCCAGAGAAAATGACCACGCACAAAGAAAAATCTGTAATTCTTCCTACTGGGGAAGTTGGCTCCACTTAGGAGGCACCAATGTGTCCCCTTTCATTGGCTGTGTCTTTCCAGGATCAAGAGCTCCTCTGTTTCTGCACTTTGGCCCATTAAGAGATAACACTCAAATTTGACGTTCCAGATGAAACCCACCCAAGTGCATGAGGGGTTAAATACAGTGTCCCCACCCTCAAGGAGCTCAAAGTATAGGAGGAGAGAGAGGGACACAAACCAAGTCCCGATGTGCTACGTGCTATGGACAGGGAGTACTGGATTGGCCACAGAAACGAAGAGGAGGGCTGCCCAGGGCTCCCTCGGAGGGGAGAACGAGCAGGGGAGTCCAGGCAGACGTGTGAGGAGCTAGCCGGGAGCTAAGTTACAAAAAGGGAAGCGCGAGTGTGGCACGGCGATGCCTGGGGGACTGGGGTGGAGAAGGGGCACCCACCTGGACAAAGGAGTATGGCATGGAATCCGGATGGCTGCACCACCCAGTGCATATGCTAGAAACCCATGAAACGCACACCTTAAAAGAGTGAATGTTACAGCAAGTAAATTATATCTCCATTAAGCTGTTGTTTTAAAAAAAAAAAAAAAAAAAAAAGAGAAATCAAGAGAGAATGTCCCAGGTGGAGAGCACAGGTACATCCAGGGAAGTCTAAGTTCAATGCAAATGCAAAAATATCAATTTGGGTTTTTTAAATTTTTTTTTTTTTTACATTTATATATTTTTGAGAGACAGCACAAGCGGGGGAGGGGCAGAGAGAGAGAGGGAGACACAGAATCTGAAGCAGGCTCCAGGCTCTGAGCTGTCAGCACAGAGCCCGACACAGGGCTCGTATTCACAAACCGTGAGATAATGACCTGAGCTGAAGTCGGATGCTTAGCCAACTGAGCCACCCGGGCGCCCCCAATTTGGATTTTAGCAGAGAATATATTACATGATCGAAGTCTGGGTTAGTAAGCATCTGGGCATCGGGGGCCAAAGGCAATGTTATTTTTTCCTTCACTCACAGTAGCTACTGGAGCACCAACCCTTACAACCCAGAGCTTTCCCACATCAAAACAAATTAATAAACAGAGCACAAAGTAGGGGACGCATCATCAGCCCGGAAGCCGGAGCTGGGTCCTTAATGAAATGGGCGTAGACCACTGGATGGTCCTCAGTTTCCTTATCTCTAAAATGGACCAACTGAATGAGATGGGTCCTTTGCTTCTCCAAGGCAGAGAAGCGGTGCCTGGTGGGATGCTGGTGGAGAGGGGCTCAGGGTGACAGGGTAAGAGGGCCTGACTCTTTTGTGTTTGTATTAAGATTTAGCTTGAAAGAGGATTCCAGTCATTAAAGAAATATCTGAAAGCCACCAGACTAGATGACTAGCAAGGTTCGTTTTAGCCTTAAGATTCTGCAAAGTCTCACAGATCAAGACAGTCTAGGGCCTCCTGGATGGCTCAGTTGATTGGGCGTCCAACTTTGGCTCAGGTACGATCTCACCGTTTGTGAATTCGAGCCCCTGTGCTGACAGCTCAGAGCCTGGAACGTGCTTCAGATTCTGTGTCTCCCTCTTTCTCTGCCCCTCCCCCACTCACACTCTTGTCTCTGTCTCTCTCTCAAAAATAAACACTAAAAACAATATATTAAAAAAAAAAAAAAAAAAGACAGTCTATGTACTTATCTCTATGACCGTCCAGGAAATGGCCTTTGGAGCTAATCAGAAGCTTGTGACGTTCTTCCTAAAACTGAACACAACATCTCCTGAGCGAGGCACTGTGTGTGATCCAAGAGAGCCTAAGAGCCGGGCCCACCTCCGAGGTGCACGACCTCAGGACCCAGACCCAGCACAAGGGACAAGGAACAGGCTCCTGCATGGGCTTCGCCCTCAATCCCACACTTAAATTCAAACTCGAACAGAAATTTCTCTATTTGTACACAGAACCTACACTACGCCCTCTTCTCTCTTCCAGGAGTGACCTCCCCCACCCCCTCAGAGCCCCCCACGCCAATTCCACACACCAAAGGGAAGCGGTGTTTTCCTCCTGCCCATGACAGGATCTTCATCAGCTTCAGTGTCCCCGTCATGCATCTGAGACCTGGTCACCAGCAGTGAGCACGCCATCCGCTCTTAAAGGGCCTGCCGATGGACACACATCAGAAACCCCAGGTCCCTGAAGGACATGCAGGCTGTTCCACATCCCGGCCCACGTGCTAGACCCATTTCCAAGGTCAGGGAGACAGGCTGGGCACGCCATGCTGCTCTCAAGTGCTTTCCATCTGGTCCCAGATGTGCTCTACAGGGGTGACCCAGGCACTGCTCACCCAGGGCCAGTGTCTGCCAGGCTGCACAGGCCTCCCTGTTGACTCTCCGAGTCCTGGGGAAGCGGAATCTCTTTCCAACGGACTTTGCCGTCTCACGGTTGTCATCGACCAGAAAGCAAGACCTAATCTAGAGAGATACTCTTCAGGCCTCCTCAGTGGAGGCTCTCCAAACATTACCTAAAACACTGCTCCCGGGGGTCCACCGGCAACAGGATGCCACACAGTTCCTAAAACGCAGACGCCAGATAGACCCCCGACTAGGGAGTTCTATTAGGGCAGGGCAAGGCCGAGGAAGGGGTCTTTGTGGGTTTCTGATGAATCACGCCTCCCAGCTCCAGCTGACAAGAACCGCGTATCTTTTTCCCATCAGGAGAGTGCAGCCTCCTGCTACCGGTGATCCTCAACTAGATCAGACTCCTCCTGAACTACTTCCCTGATCTCACAGTACTGCTGCCCACTAGCCAGCACCACGGGAGGACCGAGCTCTTTTGTTCATTTTGCCCAGAACGAAACCCAAACGATACCCTTGTCCTTCGTGCCTCCAAGAGGGCAACAGCACAGGCACTGAGGGCACGCACTGCCACCTCCCCGTGCCAGGGCAATGTGCACCCAGCAAGTCTAACAGAAAGGACCACGGAGCGCCTTCACGAACGATCCAACCCAAAGAGATGCAAATCCGTGCCCGGCAGAACAGAAACCAAAGAGGAAAGGATTTCCCCTCTTGGAGGCGTGCAAGGAGACTTGCTGAGCGGCCAACATTTTGGAAAGATGGAATTTTAGACACAAACACGAAAGGGCAGAGATTTGAGGCAGAGGAGCCGGGCACACAGCTGGGAGGCCCTTTAATTAGGGAAAGATTTGCAAAGCCTGTGGAGCATCGGCAGATTTTCCCCAGGTCTCCGGAATGGAAAGAATGTGGAAATCAACAGGGTGACCAAGAAGTTTGCGTTCGGCTTGACACTCTCACCAAGAGTGAAGCCCACGGTCCTATCTCCTGCCACCTTTTCAGCAGCTTGGTGATCGATCCCTTGGTGCAACAGAGGGGGATGCCCTGGCCTGGGAGGAGACAGGCTGGACCGGCTCCCTCCTAAGAGCACTTCCCACAGTGAACAGGAAACCTCTGCCGTCAAGGTGTTTTATTCACATTTAAAAAAAAAAAAATTTTTTTTAATGTTTATTTATTTTTGAGAGAAAGACACAGAGCGTGAGCAGAAGAGGGGCAGAGAGAGAGGGAGACAGAGAATCGGAAGCAGGCTCCAGGCTCTGAACGGACAGCCCAGAGCCCGATGCGGGGCTCGAACTCACACACCGTGAGATCATGACCTGAGCTGAAGTCGGACGCTTAACCAACTGAGCCACCCAGGCACCCCTATTTATATTTTTTAAGTTTATTTATGTGTTTTCAGAGAGACTGAGACAGTGTGAGTAGGGGAGGGACAAAGAGAGAGGGACAGAGAGGATCCCAAGCACCCTCCCGGCTGCCAGCACAGAGCCTGATGCGGGGCTCAAGCTCATGAACCGTGAGACGATGACCTGAGCCGAAACCAAGAGTTGGAGGCTTAACCGACTGAGCCACCGAGGCGCCCCTGTCAAGGTGTTTTAAGGCAGAAACATAATTCCAGGGAAAACTAAAAAGCCCCGCACACCTGGGGCTGCAGTTCTCGTCTGCACGTATTATATGGCATTTTCATAAGCGTTTCTAATGGACTTAAATATCAGGCACATGGACAGATGGTCTGTAATAAAACAGAAAAATGATATCCCCCCAGCTCCATTCAGGGGGAACGCGTGCCTATTCAGCTCCCAAGGGGCGAAGGAGGAGGCAGTGGTTTTCCCCACATGGCCAACACCCGTGTGGCCATCTTCTGTCCGGGACATCGTGATGTCCCACACGGCACCAGGGCACGGTCTTTTTAGACAGGTGCTTTGGCTCTCCTTTGGAGGGTGCCCTGTGCCCCAAGTTCCCAAATCTAAGTTAGGTGACAAGGCTCAGGAACAAAGGCAGAGCCGTCGCGCCCCTCTCCTCCACCACAACCTAAGAGTTCAGGAGAAACAGAACGCCGGGAGCCTACTGCTGGTAACAGAAGCAGTAGTTGTTAGCAACCGGGGCTAAGGAGACACCAGGCGGTGACGGAGCACCCGAAAGACCAGATTTGGAAAGCCCAAGGTCCCTGTGAGATCACACAAGATACAGGCGACTGGCACTGCGGCTGCACGAAGCACTCGGTATCAGCAGGGCCAGCCAGGTCGTCGCTGCCCAGGAAAGAACTGCCGGGGACTCTTCCACAGGCAGGCAAGCTCACCGAGCAACTCAGGGAAGAGGCACACTTCCCAGCTCCAGCCTTAAAACTGCAAATAATCAATCGCTGTCCCTTCTATTATGTGGCTAGAAAGTCTGAGTGGCAACTAACAGCTGGTCCTCGGTGAGACTGGAGTGTGCACCCATCACTTGCTTTTTGGCAAGGGACTCACGAGGCCTGAGCCAATGCCCGCAGCTTACCAGGCATCAACTTGCAGGTCTAATCTGGACAGAGACACACACTCCTACCTGATCTTTGTCCAGCCAGCTCCCTTCCTATCACCCTGTCTTAGGCTTCACCTACTCCAAGAAGCTTTCCCTGAAACCCACCCACCAAGGGTAAGCTCAATGCCCCTCCATGCTGCCTCCATGGAGCTCTGTGTTCCTCTCCATCAGAATCCTTGTATTAAATCCATCTGGGTATCTGGCTTCCCCACGACTGTGGGCTCTCTGGACACAAATATTATCTTACCACTCTGACCCCCGTGCTTCAGCACAGGCTCTAGCGCTTAGGGGTCCCTTCACTGGGGGTCCCTTACGTGCCACACACTGGGCATACAAAAGTGAACAAAGCAGACAAGATCCCTGCCCTCGTAGAGCGTAGGGGGCAGTGAGAGTCCCTGAGAGTACAGGGGAGTACCATGGCTGGGGTGACCAAGAGACAGGGTGGGGGAGCGAGGCCAAGGCAGAGGTCCGAAAGATTAGCAGAGCTGGTGCGGAGATGTATTCCCAGTAAAGGGACGGCACGCACAAAGATCCTACAAGACAGAGCACAGGGCCTCTGGGAAACCCTAGCAGGTGAGTATGGCTGGAGTGGAGGGGCCTCGGGGGAGGGAAGGGGGAAAGAGGGGTTGACAGGGTCAGGTCAGATCAAGAGTTGTTAAACCCAGACTGTTCTCTGGCCTTGATCCTGATGACAGTGTGAAGTCAGGCAGGGTCATGGAGGGTCACGATGAAAACTGCATCTTGGAAAGTTTACTCTGGCTGCTGATAAGGAGGTGGACTTATCAGTCCACCCGGGTGTGGGACTACAGACAGGGAGGTCCAGAGGCTGTCAGAATAATCCAGTAACCTAGGGAGGGGTAGTAGCAACAAATGTCCACTGAATTGCTTTAAATGAGGATAAAGATGCCTTCGGCCGGCAGGCTGGATGGGGGCGGGTGGGACTCCTTACAAGAGACCACCTCGGGCACATGGAACCATGTCTCCACTGGCCTCCAACAGCCCGAGCTGCACCCAGTGCTCCCGGGGCCGGCCTCTGTGCTGGACTCCCAGATGTAGCTCTTCCAGAAGCCACAAACCCTACTTCATGCCTCCACTGCCAAGACCCAAGAGGTCAAGAACTAGAGGTGATGGCATTCAAGCCCAGTCGTCACTGTGGGAAGATGTGGCACGCCCACCGCCCCCTTCCCGGCTGGATGACAGCACCACCTCCCAGAGCCCGACCAAGCCGCACTCCCCCACAACCCAGCCAAACCAGACAACACGGGGCGCACGGACGAGGGATACACCCCTCCTTAAAAGGACAGCTGAACTGCAGCGGGAAAGCCGCTCTAGTTCCTGTGTTTCTTCTGCACCCACTACCTGTTGTCACAAAAGCCGTAAGGAAGGTGCACCACCTTCTCTCTGTCACGGCGGTCGGTGTGACCCAGGGAGCACTCATCGTGTGCCCCCAACGCTGCCCCGAGCACTCCCTTTAGTCCTTCCACCCGCCCTCTGAGAACAAGGTGAATTCATAACTCACTGTGCCGTAAACATGGGGAAACGGAGGCACAGGGAGCCGAAGCAGCTTACTCAAGGTCACCCCGGTCTTCAGGGTGCACCAGCCCCAGCTAAGTCGTGACCCTGGTGATCTTAAAGACGCGCAGTGGCTTCCCTGTGTCCTGCCACCTGCCGGGGCCACCAGTGCCGACTCTGTGGGGCTGAGGCCACCCTGCCCCCTTTCCCCTCTCTCCCCAGACTGCACGGCTTTACAAAGCATGTATGGAGGGTCCTGCGCTCTCGGAGTCTGGGGACGGCTGGGTTTACTGGACCATCAACCACTATTTATTTAGCATCAGCGATGTGGCCGGGCCTGTAGACCCCGGGGACACGGATGAGCAGTGTTACATTCCACAGGTGTTTTGGAACCCGAGGGCCCTTCGGCGCCTAAGAATGCAGAATCGTTAGGCAGCCAGGCCCTGGTGAGTGACACGGCTTGGAGATGTGGCTCCCCCGGCAGGAGGAGTTCAGAAGCGGGAAGGTCAATGAAACAGGGTGTGAGAATGTCGGGGAAGCAGCAGCAACAACGTTCCAGGGCCCGACGCACACCCCTTACTCCCAATTTACATTCAGCACCGTCACAATGAGGGGAAATCCACTAGCATGAAGAATAATCATTTCCAGCCTGGGGCAAACCTCCTAAAGCGTTTTGTTCTGAACCCAGAGTGTTATTTTAGCTTCCAGTCAGTAGTAATTAAGTGTGCCTCCGCATTCCAGGAAGAGGAGAGAGGGAGATTAACGATAATTAAATCTCTTCTGCATTTGGCCCCGAATCCCTGCTCGAGTGGCCTGCTGTCAGAGAACTTTTCCAAAGCCTCCATCTGACACAACTCCTACCAGCACCATCTGCAACATCAATTCTGGTCTTGGCGTGAAGGTTTCAATTACACGCAAGGTAACAGGCCCCCCAGGACCAGAGAGTCTGGAGTTTTACAAGCACGTTCTTCCCTCTTCTCCTGCACACCACGCATCCAGAATTTGGTCAGTAATCGTTTGCAAGGGGGGAGGGCACAGGGACAGCCCCTCCGTGAGGCCTCTCGAAGGCAGGTTCTGTGCCTGTTGTGATTGACAGGGTCTCTAATGAACCTTAATTGTGAGCCCAACAGGCCCAGGAAGGCAGCAACAGATGTGGCGACGCGGCAACCGCAAACCGCCTAATGAATAAAAAGTGTCCTGCCTGATGAGGGCCAGTGACCCCAAAACGGAGGACGGAATCATTCCTCACCCTGCACCCTTTTCTACAGCGCTGACTCCTTCCTGCAAGCGACGGGAAGCCTCCGGGTGGACTGGGAAGGCACCCGCCTCGGCGCTCCCAGTAGAAAGAGACCACCGGACCTGGGGTCACGTGATCCCCACCTCGGCCGCCCCTGCAACTGGGAAGGGGACTGAGTAACTTCTTGCCGGCGTGAATTACTGTGACGGTATCTGCATTCAGAGTCCGCCGTCGGCTGGGGACCTGCGGTGCCCAGAAGAAAACTATTCCTGGAGAAGCGGTGGGCACAGACAGCAGGGCGACAGAAGAAGGGGCATCTGAGTCCAACGGACCTGGGGTTGATCCTGACCCTGCCACTTACTCATTCATTAGCTGTGGGGCTCCGACCGACTCATTAAGCCTCCTGTTTCCTCACTTGTAAAATGGGGATAAGACTAACCTTGTGGTTTGTGGTTTAAATACATTAAGTAGGCAGAGGGTCAAGAAAGGGATTTGGCATCTGACAGTTACCAACTAAAAGCCAGGTGACCAGCAGAGTTTTAACTCATTCGCACAACGGCCACATCGCACGTGTGCAAGAGCCCCGTGCAGAAGGCTGCTTACTCTGAGCCAGGTACTGTGCTCGAAGCTTCGCACGCACACCATCTCCAGTTTTCAAGGTCCGCGTCATCACGCCCACCCCTTAGATGTAGAAGCCACAGCCCACGAGTCTCCCAGCTCAGACACGGGGACGACGAGAGCTCGGCTTGGCCAGGCCCTTCGGTTTCCAGGCACTCAACCGTAATCAGGTCTGGTGCTCCTAGTGGGCATATCGAGCACGGAGTGTCAGACTCACGGGTGCCCTAAAACTTCCTAACCCAGAACTTTCCAGGAGTTTGATCTTCAAGCATACTCAAACAGGCTTCTGTAGCCTGACAAAGGGTATATGCGGAGGGGGGAAATGGTTAAACAATCAGTCTGTGTCCCAGGAAATGTGCAGAATAAATGGGTACTCTGCCGCGAGCCCACCCCAAACATCCACACCACGGCTGGTGGCACCTCGCAGGCATTTTCTGCATCGGGGGATGAACAGGGTGTGGCGGGTAAGGTGCTCGAGTAGCCTCCCCACCCAGAGCCACAGACTCAGGAGAGGGGCCGAAGGGGAAAGGCCACGGAACAGAGGCCACGGCTGGATGACTGTGAAGGACCCGCAGACGTGGACTTGGAGGGCTGGTCCTCAAGCTGGGGAAAGGATGCCTGGGGGGTCACACTGGCAGTGCGGTGCGGGGTGGGTGGGGGAGATGAGGGGGGTGGGTTCAGGCTGGGGCAAGAGATTAGCAGTCCTGATCAGACGGAAGAGGAACCTGGACAATAGAGAGGGATCCTGAGGGTTCTAAGGTCACAAGTGGCCTGTCCCAGATGATACCCGGGTGCCTGGGTGGCACCTCTGGGTGGCTGAAGAGAAGGCGGTGAGGTCAAATGCCCTGTGAGGCTGTCCGGTCTGCCGGCTGGTCCTCGGGCACTGAGGTCATGCTCCCCAGCCGTCGGACCATCCGACCCATCCTGTCTGGCTCCTCCGCCAGGGCTTCCGAAGGCAGAGCTCCGGGCGTTAGGGATTCAGGGAACCGAAGCAGGGAGAAGGGCGCCCGCCAAAGCAACAGGGGAGAAGAGGGGAGACGACTCACACAGGCCGGGAAACCCCCTCCACCAGGACGGGACGGGAAGCAGGACACATCATCACCCCATCCTGCGGCACAACAGATGTCCTTACTGGCCACGAAACCTGCCTGCCACAGTGGGACTCTGACCTCCTCTGCCGACTCTGGGGTTGAGGGCAATGGAGTCTCCCTGCTTTCCATTCAGGAATCCCCACCGTCAGAAGACGGGGCAATGGTTTTCAGGACCACCTAAAAACGCCTCAGCGGAGGGCCTTCTCACCAAGTCCCGGCAACCGTGAGCTGGGTTCTAAAACCCCAGTGAAAGTCAAGACCGAAACTGTCCACGTGTGAAAACACAGGAAGGCTGCTTGGCGTGTCGGGGCACGGCCCCTAGGCTGGCAGAACCCAGGAGTCAGCGAACAGGTCTTGGAAAGCCAGTGGAGATAAGAAAGGCATCAGCTAGCATTTATGAAGCACCTGTCTGTCATGCACGTCGGCGCTTTCCACATACCCCCAAATCCTCACAAATGCTCCAGGAATGTCGTGTTCTTACTTCGATCCTCTATGTTGGAGGACCTTCTGGGAGGTGAAGTGACCTGCCTGTGGGCGCAAAGCTGGAAGGTGACCCAATGGGCTTCAGTCCCCGTCAGCCTCGCTCCGCCCACGGAAGTGAGCTGCGGAGGCAATAGAGCCCCACCCTGGGGGACATGTGCCAAAGGCCCCCGCCTGCTCGGCTCTCTCCACATGTTTACCATACAGGGCGGCCCGTACGGTCCCAGACCTGAGAGAAATCAATTGCCTCTTCTGCCAGCAAAAGGGGATCCTGAGAGCAGTGACACTGACACAAGGTATCCATGGTGATGTTCTTTTAGTCCTAGGCAAGAGAACCCAGGTTCTGAGATTGTGACCGTCTGGCCCCCGCTTCACAGGGGAGAGCAGGAGACCCAGAGAGTCCTGCCCATCACAGTGAAGTTAGTGGCAGAGCCAACATTATAGCCCACGACCCCTGACTTCCAGTAAGATTTGCTTAATGTACACAATGCTTTTATCCACCTTCCTATTTCCCCCCCACTGAAGGAGCAAAGCTCCCTGAAGCAGTTCTCTATTTGAAGAAACCACAAGGAAAGCTATGTTCTTTCTAAGCCATTTCGCCAAACAGTTAACAAAAATTTTAAACTTGGCCGACATCATACTTATGGCTGTGGTCAAAAAGGGTCTAGAATCCAGGTCATTTGATAGGCAGGTTACGAACTTTTCCAGGAAAGCAATGTTTTCCAAAGCAGATTCCATGAAAGTGAGGTAGAGAAATGCTAGTTTAAAAGAGATGTTTTGTTTTTTTAACTGCAGGACTTCTCAGTACCTTTAATAGGACAACATGGATGGTGAAGCTTCTAGAGGGCAGAGTGTGCCACGTTTTCCCCATTGCTCACTGTCTTTGTTCCTCAAGAGGCTCAACCAAGGTGAGCCGACCGATTTCACGACAATCAGGAGAAATGCAGGTTGTATCCAGGAGGAAATACAATCCATCCACTGAGCAGAAACCCAGGTCGGTCATCAGTGAAGGACTTTTCCAACCTATCCTGTTTCATTCTGCATTCCTCTGAGGACGACAAAAAGGATGTGGATTAGACGTCTGCACTGCTCGCTCACGCTCTCTCTGTCTCTCTGAATCACCTATCTGTGTGCCTGGCCCTCTGTCCCAACAAAGGATTCCCACTTTCCTTTCTGGTGGAGGCCACAGCACATGGCAGCTGGGAACCCGAGAGCCAGGCTGCTTGTTCAGAGCACTGCTACCTGGTGACCTTGGAAGAGCTGCCCCAGCCCCTGCTGCCACTTCTGGCCAGTGGGAGAGACGAGAGCGACAACTTCAGGAGGAGGTTTCTCAAGATTTGAGGAGGCATGTTCTGTACCATAAGCGGCAAATACTTGTCTATTCTCTGCCCTTTCATTTTATTTTGTTTCAACTTTTTTTTGTTAATGTTTTTATTTATTTTTGAGACAGAGAGAGACAGAGCATGAGCAGGGGAGGGGAAGAGACAGAGGGAGACACAGAATCCAAAGCAGGCTCCAGGCTCCGAGCTGTCAGCAGAGAGCCCAATGCGGGGCTTGAACTCACAGACTGCGAGGTCGTGACCCGAGCTGAGGTCAGATGCTTAACCGACTGAGCCACCCAGGTGCCCCTATTTTGTTTCTACTTTTAAGTTAAAATTGCATACGGTCACAGCCATCATTGTGGCATTAGTTTCTATGCCCTAGTAAAGGCCTCCCCCATCTGAATACCAAATATCATCTCTGCTTCCTCTCTGGTTCTTTAAATATATTTAAAGTAAATATGTTTATTAACTTTTGAGAAGGAAACAGAGTGTGAGCCAGGGAGGGGCAGACACAGAATCCAAAGCAGGCTCCAGGCTCTGAGCTGTCAGCACAGAGCCCGACGTGGGGCTCGAACCCACGAACCGCGAGATCATGACCCAAGCCGAAGTCGGACGCTCCCCTCTGGTTCTCGCCTGTCCATTTCATATTAGTCCGTAAGGAGGAGGAGGGAGTGCAGGCTTGGTTTTCCTTCCAAGTTTTAGTTGTTTCAGCAATTTGACCAAATAATCAAGTGTTTTCTCACAGGGAAACAGGAACGTGACCTGTAATATACCCTCAATGCTTGCGTGACTGGGCCCGTTGCTGAGAGGTCGGCTCCGCTCGCTGCTGCCCTCGGTTCTGAGCTCTGTGCTGTCTTCGCACACAGCCCTCCCACCTTTCGTGCAGCCCGTTCCTCGCCGGTGAAGTTCTGCCACTGCCACCAACGGGGTCTTGTCCTCCCAGCGCCCCCAGCACCTCATACGGCCCAACCGGCTTCCGCTGGGCTGTGTGCTGATCCTGGTCATTCGATCTACTGGCCCATCCCTTCAGTTCTTCTAGTGCAACAGCTTGCTTTCCCTAAAATTTTTAGATTTGCTTTATTGACTGACCGTTACTTGTGTTAGGGCAGAATGTTTTAAAGAGCATCCCCTGCCCCAGCACACACACAGTGTGGGCGTGTGAGCATGACTGTGCATGTGTGCATGCCTGTGTGTGTGTGTGTGTGTGTGTGTGTGTGTGTGTGTGTGTCGGGGGACGGTCACCGAGGGCCTCCCCTCTGCACCACTATTCCAGTGGAGTCCACTCCTCCCAAAAGCCAGGCCAGGCAAGAGTCGGGCGGCAGGCTCTACGCACTTCAAGCTCTGATGGAGCTTCAAGCCAGAAGAGGCAGGAAGAAGTCTAAGAAGGCTTTTTCCCTCAGGTACCTACAAGTTCCGTGGCCACCGGCCTGCCCTCATTGTGAATTTCTTTTACGGTCTCACCTTAAAAGAGGATTTAATTTTAGCAGGGCACACAGAAAGTGCCGAACTGTCACGTTTTCATTTTTCAGACCGTAATTCAGTGGACAACACCGAGTCGGACCTTCCCCCGGGCCGCACCCCAGGTGCAGGACAGGACACCCTCGCTGTCCTCATCCATAGAAGGGGCTCTGCCCGCGCTCCTCTCAGAGGGGCTGAGAAGAGGAGACGAGGCGACAGGTCAAATGTATTAATAACGTGGCCCACATACAGGAGTGTTTCTGACACCTGATGGGCCTCCATTAAAGCCATGTTTCCATGACATTCACTAAGAACGACATCAGGAAGAATCAAAAAAGAGGGGAGGAGAGTCAAACTCTAAATCTGAGCCCCCACACAAAATAATCTCCATTTAGAATTTAGAATTTCCTCTGAAAAAAATAACAAAACTGAACTGGCTGATGGGCATTAACAATGACAGGAAACAGCTTTCCAATTACCTAACTCTGGGGGATTTCAAGCCCCTAGCCATCCGGAGTCATCCACCGTGACTGCTCTGTGCTCTAGAACTGCTCAGGACCAACGGACACGTCGTCACAGCCTCCTGGAAACAGTCTCGGCTCCTCGAGGAACCCATGCACACAAAGGAAAAGCAAAAGGCCCCCCAGATTTTTCTCCTTCGTTCACTTGGCTTCGAGTTTGAATTGTCTAGACTACTTGTGAAGCAGGCAATTTATCTCATTCTCAAATGGATCAAATGAGGGCCCATTATTCTACGTATAACAGAACTCATCAGAGATTCGAATAGCTTTCTGGGCTGTATCTAGGAGGGAGCAGGCCAGGTGAGGGCACCCCAGGGAGCCCCATTTCCCTTTCCAAGTCAAATCATGCCATGCGGGCCTGGTTTACAGGGCTGCCTAGCTGCCACCTTGACACAAATCAGAGGCCGCACCTCTGAGGTGCAGGGTCCTTGCCTCAGCAGCAGGTTAGGGTCATGAAAGATCATCTCCGTCTGGAGAGGCAGCCCTGGGTCGGGGACGGGGGCCAGTTCAGCACCTTGGTCCAGGGGCTGCTCTCTCCTCTGCCCTGCATTTTTATTTTTTTTTAATTTTTTTTTTTTTTTAGTCCCCACAGCTGCAGTCCATTCAAAGAGCAAAAAAAGCTTGCATGAAAAGGCTCACCACAACTTTCCAAGGAATGGAGTTCATTAAAATACTGCTGGAGGCCCTTGGCTGGAATGCTTTTCCCCTTGTAAAATGGAACTGCAGCTCAGTGTCGCCTGTAGAGAAGCTCAGGATAAGCTCAGAAACATCAGCGCAACAGAGACTGTGCAGGGGCTTTTGCATAATTACCAATTATTCGATCCATTCCCCTGCTCAAGCTCCAGAGACAATATCCGGCCTAGGAGAGAAAACTTCCCGACAGAGCCTATGACAAATGGGAGAATGGAAGCCAAGTTCCCCCAACCCTGACCTAAACCCACAGGGAACTTCCCTAGGGACCAGAGAATGGGGTCTGGCCTAGGGCTCCCAAACCACCCGGCCCCATGAGTCAGTGGTGTGCCACTGGGGGGGGGGACGGGGACGGGGGACCCCTTACCTCCAGCTCAGCTCCTAGGTGCCCAGCAGGGGGAAGCCTACACCCAGCTGGGAGGCCCACGCACAAGGCCCCAGGCAGGAAAAGGCCAACTTCCCCAAGCCTCAACTTGACTTAAAGCTTTGGTGCAGAAAGCATTCTTTTTATATTAAAATGTCTTACATGCGGGCATGTTATGGATTGGAATGTAATTGTTTAAAGAGAAGAAACATAAAATTCTCTACTCCATGCAGCCACTTTGGGACCTGCCCCCCAAACTCCAAAGAGGTGTATCTGCTCCAGTGTAAGGAATGCTGTGGGGAAAGAACTGGAGGAACAGGGAGAGGCCTGGTGAAAGGCGGCCAGCGGAGAGCCAGGGGGAGACAGCACACACTCCCTGCCGCTGGGGCCCGACCACCGAGGAGACCCGACCACCTTTACGCAAAAGTAAAGACAACAAATGCTCCGGCTGGGTATCTGCCTGATAGATAGACAGTGCCGAGCTGGCCCCGGCCAAAGTCTTCCCGCAATTCTCCGCTAAGTGCCAGCTCTATGGAGCCAGGGCTTTCGTCCTGTGCCCTCAGCCCCTGGAAGAGTATTTGACACACAGGGGATATTACATTCTTGTAGAAAGAGCAACTCAGTTCTGCAGCTCTTGACAGCCCCCCTCAGAGCTGATTAACCGGTAAAGACCAACGGGCCGAGAGAACCCAGCCAAGGTCCTTCTCATTAGGGGTCGGGTTTAAGGATCCTGGTATTTTCTCCTGTGGAAAGGGAGCCAAGGAATAAAGGCTGCATTTCTTCCCAGGGCTGAGCACAGCGGCTGACTCAGAGGAGGTGCCCCATAAATGTGGACTTCAATCCACGAACTTTTCACCCACTTAAGCGAAGTCCCCTTTAGAAAGGAGAAGACACTTTTTTTTTTTTTTTTTGAAAGAAGACATTTTAAATGTCGCCTCTGAAACAAAGGAGGAAAAAGTGCTGGTGGAGATCGGTTTTCAATGGCGACAATAAGGGGCAAGTCAGGCAGGAAGAAGATACAAGCCTATTCACTCCTGTGTACAGATAAGCTGGATTGTCTTGGCCTGCAAGGCCCTGGTCCCCAGGCCCCGCGTGTCTTCACCACCTGGGGACGGAGCGGGTATGGTGTTTCATTCACAGAGCCACCACTGGGAGAAGAACTTCCAGATCTCATTGGTTCTGCTATTAAAGACTGAACATTGAGTAACAATGCCTGGCAGAAATCAGACACGATAATATTAATGGACGATTAAATATAATATTCGCCTTCATTTCAGCAGACTCACAAACGTCTGAGAGCTTGGCTCCACTGGCTGCCTCACGGAGAGCAGGAGACTTGGAGACTTCAAGCTGTAGGTTCCCACTCGCTCATCTGCTGGGCCCCCGGTGCCTAAGAACCCGCCGTGCACCCCAGCCTTCTGACCTGTCAGGTGCAAAGAATTGCATGCTCCCTGCAGCCCTCACGCTGCCGAGAGGCAGACACTTTCTGCAAGCCATTCAAAGCCCAGGGCTGCTGAGGCTGGCAGGGCAAAACCCTGCACCCAGCTGGCCCCTTCTATTTCTGGAGGGCAATTCTGGCTGCTACAAAGAGGGATATGCGGCCACGAAACTGACCGGGTCCTCCACTCGCTGGGAGAAGCACCAGGATGCCTCTTCCCGCCTCTAACCCCCAGGCCTGGCCAGGATAGCTTGGGGGCTTTCCCAGCTGATGACCTCCCCCTGGCTCGAGTTAGGTCTGGGGACACTCACGAGCTGGACCTCTAGGTGGCTACATCACAAAAGAAAGAAGGAATGAAAAATTAAACAACCAACGTTTGCGGGCAAAGACTCTCCTGCCTGGTTAAACGGATTTAGGGCTATTTTTGGTCTGCTCTGAAAGAGGGCAAAGGACGGATGGCCTGCTGGGTGCCAACTCGCAGAAACAAACTCCCTCCTCAGCTCAGGGCTCAAAATACACCCAGCCAAGTTTCGGCTAGAGCTGCCAGCGTGCAGAATGAAGCCACAGAAGGTCAAAGTTCAGGGAGCCAAGGGAGCATCTAAACATCATATGATTCTTGGCCCACACGGACGAAGTGGGTATTTTTGAAACAGCTTAACAACGGATTTCGGCTGGCTTCACTCTAGTACGACAGGATTAATATGTAATAAAATGGATGTTTTGGCCATCTGCAAAGGAAGGTCATTTCCCACCAATCCCAGCATGCACCATAATCCCGAGGCAGCAAACGCTCAAACGCTGGAAAGAAAAGAGAAGGAAGAAAGCTCAACGGGCATGATAAATCGGGCTGCCCCGGCCTCGCGGCCACGCACACGCCACATTTCTCTTTAATACTGCTCTGTAACTGGACCGCTGGTGGACCGGGTCAATTCCCCTACAGTTCTCTGGCTCCAACATCTAAGCGTGGTCGTTCCCTTCATGGAGAATGCTGGCAAATCCTCACATTTTTGTCAGTCTTAAAATTGGAGACTTCTCTTGAAAACAACTACTGCCCCTTCATTATTTTGGGCAGGTGAGCACGGGAGGAATGACTGCAATTTGCACCGAGCGGTGCGTTCGCCGCAATGGAAAACACCGGACTGATCCCAGATCATGTGAAACAAAGGCCTGGATACACACACTGCTTCTAGACGGACCCGTGGCGGTGTGAGTTTTCGGAAATTATAGCTCTGGGAACTTCAGAGGCACAGCAGTACACTCAGCACAGACCACCTCTTACAGGAATGAAAAGAATACTGCAGACCCAGTTAAAAAGAAAAGAAAAAAAAAAGGCAAACAAACCCTGTCATTCCCAGGGCAAAGAGAAGAAAATTAGCAGCAATGAAAGACAAACATTCAAAGAAGGAATTTCTAGGACTGGTCACGGGATCTTGAACAAAACGGGCCCAAGTGCTCCTTATACACTACGGTGCATAGCGAGGACCTTGACGCAAGGCCATTAATCAAAAAGTGGCCTTTGAAGCATGTCAATATAGTTTTAACGAGGTGTGCTTTACCAGATCCTAATTCGGCGAAAAGTCATGCTCCATTTCCATTTTGAGATTTATCATACTTCAAATTAAAAAATTAATGAGCACACTGATTCCCCAGCCCATGCTGGATGATGGGGATCTATTACATACGGCCTCCTGTTCAGCCTTAGGAGGTAGATGGGGCCCAAGGCTGGCCTCCACACAACTTGGTGAGGGGAAGTCGGCACCCCTCCAACCTCCCCACAAAGCACTGGACAAAAGTGAAGTGCTAATCCCACGTGGCCTAGCTCTAAGAAGGGAGCGTCTTTCCAGTCTCTAGCTGCTGCTGCTGTTGTTTTCAACTGTATGAAATTTTTTTAATGTTTATTTTTGACAGAGAGAGTCTAGACAGAGTGCAAGCGGGGCAGGGGCAGTGAGAGAGGGAGACACAGAATCTGAAGCAGGCTCCAGGCTCTGAGCTGTCAGCACAGCAGAGCCCGATGCAGGGCTTGGACCCACGAACCTCGAGATCGTGATCTGAGCCAAAGTCGGACACTCAACCGACTGAGCCACCCAGGCGCCCCTGAATTGCATAATTTAATCCTAAATTACTCTCCATAAAACATACATTTTAATATTTTAAATTACTGATGAATTATTTAACCCCCTTTTCCCCAAACAGGTAAGACGGACACATTAGGAAGACGTACCATAATTAATCTGTTGCTCTAGGGGTGAGTGATTCACCAAAAGGTACCCAGCAGAGTGATCCCACCCGGAGGAGTTGGGATTCCTGGTACTGCTCAGCCACACCACCGCCCCGGCTTCTTCCTGACCTAGTCTAAATCACCTAAAAGAGGTGCAGTGGTCCTACATACATTTCAAGGGGGACTGTGAAAATCAGATGAAATAATAACACAAACCAAAGCACCCGGCCCAGTCCTGGGCACACGGCAGGCGTTCAACTGTTAGCTGTTGAACCCGCCACCTGCATCTCCCTCCGGCCCCTCGCCAGCCACGTTCTACGGAAGACAAAGTTAGAAGGGGGGAAGCAGCGCCTCTGACACTAACCCACAGGATGCCACAGAGCACGTCACCTATCTGGGGCAGGTGCAGGGTGGTACCTCAACCTGGGCCCAAGCACCCTTCGGCAAAGTACGTGCCACGGTGGGCCTCTCGCACCCAGTATGTGGCTGAGGTGAGAGGCGGCTCTCCTTCACTCCCGCCAAGCCCAAGTACAAGTACCAGACCCAGCCAGGGAAGCTAACCAGGTTCCCATAAAAGCGGCTCTGGGGACATCTCTGAAATAGAGAGCGGCAAGGGGATCGCACAGAAAACACACAGCTGTAGAACACTTCAGTTGCCCTAAGAACAAAATAGCCCGAGGAATGGTCTACTGAGAAAAATTTGCTCATTTCTTCTATGTTCGGTTGATTTCTAAAATACGGTAACAGCTAAATTGGCACACTGAATTTAAACTCAGCCAAGCATGCTTTCATGCTGAGTTTAAAGACAAACAGGCCTCCGCCACTGACCCAATTAGGGATCTGATCATACCTTCAGCCTCTGCCCACCTCTGCCACATACGATCAAGCAAAAATAAGCAAAAATCTCCGATCAGGAAAAACACAAAACAATACAGCACTTCCCAGTTCGCTACTTTAACGGGGCTGGGAGTCAGCAAACCAGTCCGCACAGCCCGGTGTGCCCCAAGTTCACGGAGCGGATGATGGTGACAATAGCCACCGCCTCACGTTCAAGCCCTCCTTCTGACCTTCAGGGACCCCTCGGAACCACCCAACTCTGTATTTCACCGTTTCCCAACACAGACTGCTTTCTCTCAACACCCTCCCCCACCCCCCAAGCTGCCCCGCCCAACTCACTGCACATCCTCACGCCCAGACTGTTTACAAAATCAGGTCTAACCAATCCAATGTTTGGGCCAACGCTGGAAAATCAGGAAGTTTCACATCAAATTCTAAATGTATGGCTTCTCCAGAAAAATCCGAAAGCAAGTAACAGAGGACCACCCTCCCACAGGGCAATAAACAAGCAGCTGGAACGAAGCGGCCACTGCCCTTTCAGAGGGGGCCTGCCCACCAACCCCCTCGAGTACATTCCGTTCCCCTCACGGGCTGAAGGCACCTCCCAGGCTCTGGGTTTTGACTTGATTCTGCACGTTCGGAGGCTCGTTTGCCTCGCGATTCCACCCACTCTTCTTTCACACGCCCCTAACACGCCTCCGTGTCAGCCGGGACCCATCGCGCCTTGCATCGCAAGTACCTGTCGCTGTGTTTCTCATCAGGGCCGTTCACCTCAAGAAACCTCCTCCTCCTCCTTACTTGCGGAACTGTTACCCGCACAAGCTAGCGGGTTCACAACTCCTCACTGGGCTGACTGTGTCACACAGCTGCCTCCCGACTGGGACTCTGGGTGCCTATAAATACACAGACAGTTGCGAGTAGGGGCCTGCAGACTGCTGGGAAGTTCTCCGTGGCGATGACACGAGTCTCCCGCGGTAAGGCTTTGCTAGTACAACTGCTCTGAACTCATACAACGGAATGAAGTGTGTGGACAGGTTTTCAATCCATTACAGTAAAAGCCACCTCATCGATGAGCCACGGTCGGCAGCTGATGATCACATCCAGAAGACATGGGGGCCATGAGCACAACAGGGGACTGGACTCGGAGGCCCAGGTGCCAGAGCCGGAGCCAGAATGTACTGGCCAAAAAATCTAGCAACTCAGTTGGCCTCTTGGGGCCTGATTTTAGTTTATTTTACTTCTTTTCAATATTTCCCATAGCTTTATAGGTTATTTAAAATAGTTTGAGCTATTTCAAATAATATCATGGTGCCAGTTAATCTGGCATTCCCACCAGATTCTCTCTCTCATTGTGAGACCAATCGTTCCGAATTAAAAAGAAAAGACACGTTTAAAAAGTAGGCGTGATGAGATCTTTGAAAGCCAGCTTTTGTGTTTTATACCATTCCAAGTGGAAGGGAAGCCCTCAAGTATGTTACAGGGTAGATTCTGCACTGCCTTGGTTGGAGAAACTTCCACAACAGCAAAGAAATGAAGGAAGCCTGGCTCCGGGCACTACCGAATGCCTGCTGGGCGTCTATGGCCTCTTCCTCCCTGCGCGGAGATGCAAGCTTCTAAAACCTGAACCCATGCAGGTGGGGCAAGGAGACAGACGGTGACCAACTTCAGAAGTCCTATTTGGGCTCTGCAAACGCAGCTGGCTCCGAGACAACCGCGTGGAGGAATCTCAGAGCTCAGTGGGGGTGGAAGGTTTCTGCCGTGTTTTGAGCGCCGCACGGCAAAAGGCACACAAACACAACCAGTTGGGAGCCACAGCCCGAAGGAAACCACACGAACAAAGCTCATACCAGGTCGATCAGGTCGCTGAGGTTTTTCTCGATTTGCTGTGGAGGCAGGCGCCTCATCAAGTCCAAGGCACAGTCCAGCTGCTGATCGCTCTGTGAAAAGAGAAACAGACATGTCTGTGTTATTTTGCTTTTGCCAACAGAAGCGCCAAAACCCCCTTTTATTATTATTTTTAAGTTTATTTATTTGTTTTGAAATGGTGGGGGGGGGGCGAGGAAGAGAGAGACAGGGAGAGTGTGTATGGGCAGGGGAGGAGCAGAGAGGCGGGGGGAGAGAGAATCCCAAGCAGGCTCCGCACATCAGCACAGAGCCTGATGCAGGGATTGATCCCACAAACCGTGAGATCATGACCTGAGCCAAAATCAAGAGTCAGACGCTCAACCAAATGAGCCACCCAGGCGCCCCTAAAACCCCCTCTGAAAAAGCATTCTTGCAGTTTCAGCTTGCCCAGGGTACTCTAACTCCAAGCAGGACTGCAGCGGGCCCTCCAACACATCTCCCAGAGAGAGGGGGACAGGCTCTGTGACGGCACAATCTCACGTGGAGGCATCCAGAACATACTCCAAGTGGGAAGCAGGCCAGAGCTCCACCCACAGCTCAATGCCCCTCGGCTTTCCTTTTCCAATTCAACAGACCATGGGAGATGCTGACGTGTGACCTCCTGATCAGCCCTACAAGGGACCATGCTCCAACGGCAAGTTAGGCTTTCTCCTTTGCTGTCACTTGGACATACAAGTCAGGTAATGTTACCAGGCAAAGAACAACCGGCAAGATGCACACCAAGGTTAAAGTGTTTCGCTGAATTCAACGGAAGCTTGGGACATGTCCCCAGGCACCAGGCCTTTGCAAAGGAGACCGAGACCTGGAGCATCTACAGTCAAGAGGTCGCTCCAGTTGCAGAGCAGACGGCCAGAGCAGCCAACGGGGGTCACTGCAGCCGCAGGGGCCCAGGAGGATAAAGACTATACCGTGAGCTTCACAGTACTCTCGCCTCATCTGGCATTCAGTCTGCACACATTTACCACGAGCTGCCAGCCAGCCCTCATAAACACGGGACCGATGACGGAGGCAGGAGGGCGGAGGGAGGAAGGACCGAGTGGGGGTGAAGTGAAAGTAATCAGTGCCCAGGGGACTACGGCACAGGAGGCACGACGAGAAAGGGGAGAAAGGCAGCCCAGGCAGACAGGGCAGACGACCGCACGCACCCTGAGAAGTACAGGCAAGGAGGCCGGCCCGACGGCTCAGAGGCACCGCCTCATGCGTGTCCCAAGCCTGCTCTGCCCAGACCAAGCGCAGAATCTTTAAAAGCCCTCCATCAACACACTAGAGTATCTTCATAAGATACACAAAGTAATCCTGGAGATGCCACATTGGCCTTAGTGAAATAGAACCCCCGAGTAGGACCGCCTGTGCCCTAGGTATGTTAACCACAGACGCTGTGGGGCGAGGACCCGCTCTGTACTTCACCAAGGAACGAACACGTCGAGGTGGCTGGAGGCTGTTTCATTCCCAGGTAACTGATGTGGCGTATACAGCAGGCTGTTTTTAAAAAAGAAAAAAACAAAACAAACAAATACAAAACCAACTTGTGCCCTGCTGAAGATGGTGATCAGTGACACTTTATTCTGGGACACACGACCGTCACTACTACCCTGCAAAGCTGGACACACACACGTGCACACGCACATACTGTCTCTCACCCCAGAAATGGTAAAGCACTTGTTCTGTTCGGTGGAACATTCCAGCAACCGTGCTGGGTTCCCTGCTTGCGCCATGCCGTCTATCTACGCCAGCCAAGGCCATAGTGACATGGGTCTGGCCTACTGGCACGGGAAGACGTTTTAACACCACTTAACGGGTCGAGAATGCAGAAAAATGTAGTTACCGCCAGAGAGACTTCTAGTCAATGTCCAGTTCTGCCATTCATCAACTAGAAAGAACCTTGGGCAAATTTCTTAACCCCTCCAAGCCTCTATTTATCCGTAAAATGGGACAGTATGTACTTCACAGGGTTGCTGCAATGATTCACTTAATACCCGTAAAATTTTTAATATACGACAGTATGTGTTTGGGAGTACTGTCTGTGTATGTGTATTAATACATGTTGTAAGTATCTTGACATTTTAAAATACAAATGTAACATCCACCCCACTCAACCTAGCCCTCAAGTCTTTCCGGCTGCTGTAAATTGGAGACACGAGCAGCTGTGTCTCCCCTCCCCCACAACTGTGCCAGAACAGAAAACCCTAAAGTATTCAAGTCAAACTAGCTAAAAGATGTAAACTAATGAGCCAAAGACCTAAACAGACACCTCCCTGAAGAAGAGAGGCAGATGACAAATGAGAATATGAAAAGATGCTCCACATCATTTGTTACCAGGGAGATGCGGAGAAATACAAACGAAAGCAGCAGTGAGATCCCATTACACCCCTATGAGAGCGGCCCAGACCCAGGACTCTGCCGACAAGGCTGTGGGGCAACAGGAACTCTGACTCGTTGCCGGTGGGAACGCAAAATGGGACGCAGCCACCTTCGAAGACAGTTTGGTGGCTTCTCACGAAGCGAAGCGTGCACCTGCCATCGTATTCGTACGATCCAACAACTGCACACCTTGGTATTTACCCAAAGGAGCTCGAAACTTATGACCGTCCACACAAAAACCTGCACACAAATGTTCATACCAGCTTTATTCATAACTGCCCCACCCTGGGAACAACGGAGATGCCCTTCCGTAGGTGAATGGATAAGCAAACCTGTGGCCCATCCAGACACCAGAATACTATTCAGGGCTAAAAAGAAAAGATACCAAGCCATGGAAAGGCATGGAGGAATCCTGAATGCCAAGTGAAAGAAGCCAGTCTGAAAAGGCTACATACTAGTGATTCCAACGAGGCGGCATTCTGGAAGAGGCAAAACTATGGAGACAGGAGAAAGACCAGTGACTGCCAGAGGTTGAAGGGGAGGGAGGGCTGAACTAGCAGAGGACAGCACATGGGATGTTCAGGTCAGTGAAACCACTCTGCAACGGTACTAATGGTAGACACGTGTCACTGGAATGTGTCCCAAAGCACAGACCGTACAACACGAAGAGTGAATCCTAATGGAAACTACGGATTTTGAATGATTATGATGTGTCAGCATAGATTCAGCAGTGTTAACTCTGGTGGGGAATGCTGATTTATAGTGGGGAAGGCCATGTGTTGTAAGGCAGGGAATATACGGGCACTCTCCGTACTTTCTTGCTCAATTTTCCTGTGAACTAAAAACTGCTCTGAAAAACTACGTCTATTAAAAAAAAGCCGGGGCGGCTCAGTCGGTTCAATGTCTGACTCTTGATTTCGGTTCATGAAATCGAGTCCCATATCAGCACAGAGCCTGCTTGGGATTCTCATTCTCTCTCTCTCTCTCTGCCCCTCCCTGTCACACTCGCTCTCCCTCTCTCAAAATAAATAAACATTAATAAAAAAAAAGCTGTGAACCAGTGTTTTCAACTGGGGTTGATCCTGCCCTCCCACGAACCCCCAGGAGACGTCTGGCAATGCATGGCAGTATTTTTTCGTTGTCATCACAGGAAGAGAAGGGGCTACTGGCATCTAATGGGTAGGAACGAGGGATGCTTCTAAACATTCTACGATGCAGAAGACAGTCCCCAACAAACCTGGCCCCAAATGCCAGAGTCAAGTTTGAAAACCCTAATTTAAAAGTCAGTTAAAAGTCATTTTGGGGGACTGCAGACGCTCAGACTCTGATCAAAGCTAAGGCTCTAGAAAACGGCACAGAAACATTTTACACACAATTCTAATTCACAGACCACTCACAACCCCTAAAAACTTCTGGTCTTTAGAAATATTCTCAACTGGGTATTAATACTCTTCCTGAGAACAAAAAAACCAAAATTAGATAGAAGTAAACCTAGCTATGCTGAAACCTTCATCCAGAACATACAGGAAGTCAAAAGCAATAAACTAGAAATTGAGCAGCGTATTATCTAGGAAGAGAAAGTCGTAACTTGGCCAGAAAAGAGCCACATGGAAAGATCTGGTGTCCACCCTTCCATGCAGCCTGCGCACAGCCTCGCCCCCAAGGGCGCCAGCGGCCCGGAGGCCCCATCCTGGACGGTCCTCTGTCTGACTGCATCTATTTGAGAGCACTAGAAAAACACAACTGCAAAATGGTCTAACTCCTATTTTGCATTAATCCCAATGAATCCTACTTGGAAATGTTTCACTACAAATTTCGAGGGCTGAGGACGTCTGTCGTTAAATTAGGAAAAGGACCGAAGGCTTCCCAGAAATGAAGCAACATGGGGAAGCTTAACGACAGCTTGTAAAAACTTAAAATTAGAGTGAACCGGGGCCCTTCACCCGGGAGTCACCCCATACCCTGAGGGGTCCAAACAGGACACAGCACTAGAGAATGAAGAGAACACGGACGGCCCGCAGCTCCGGGCAACAACGTGAGTGAGCCCAGAGACACAGTGACCAGCTGTCAGGCTTGGGTTTCCCGCCCCGGTTCCTGCCCTTAACCGGCTTTCTGTGTATTTTGTGGACGCTCATCCCACGACTGAGTGCTCCCAAAGCCCAAAGTGCTCCCAGACACGTCCGGCAGACAACACGCCTCAGCAGGTCTACCTCCCGCTGGTGGTGGTCTCCAGGCTGAAGGGTAAATAATAAAAGCATGACCACCGCCCCTCCCTCCGCAGAGTTCTCTGCCCATTCCGTTAGTCATTCGATAACTACTCGAGTGTTTCCTAGGTGACAAGCACTGTTTTTGATGCTGAATGGTGAGTAAAACAAAGTGTCTTCAGGAACTTATGCTGTAGTCAAAATCTGCATGGGGAAAAAAAGATCTTTGTTAGGAAGAGTCTCTGTTAGGACGTCAAAGAGTAAGGAGGGGACAGGTACCCCACTTTAGGCTGGTAAGGTTCTACGGGATCGGACTACGAGTTCTGGGTGTGTGTGTGTGTGGGGGGGCTGTGTGTGTTTAAGCATATAAATCAAGTCAGGAAATGTTTCACTTTCTGCTCGTTTTTCACACGACTTGAAGAAAAAACACAAAACTGCTTCAATCACCCTCCAACAAATAAAGCCACTGTTAATACAGACTAGAAACAACTTTTCAGAATAACAAGCTGAATAAAACACTACAGCCTAAAACAAAAATCTCCTATGGAATTCTAAGACAGCCGCCAGGGTTGTCCATCATTTGCAAGCAATGAAGTAAAAAGGCACAGACTGATTTGGAAATCCTCACCAAACAATTTATCCAGCCCCCAGGCACAGGACATGTCCCAACCTGTAAAAAACTCGAAGTCTAATTCAGCGAACACACCTATCCACAAAAATGAAAAAAGTCACAGTAAAGGTGACACTAAGTGGTACGGGGAACCTCATCTTTTAGGAGTGCACGAGGCAGGCATGGGGGGATGGAGGGGGAGATGGGGGGTGGGGAAGAGAGGCCCTGCGATAAATGGGTAAGGAAGAGGACAGCACAGGGACACGGAGGAGGAAGGAGTGGCACCGGGAGGGGACTAGGGCCTCATCACGAAGGGCCTCCGGTCAGGCTGGTTTCCGCCCACCCGGCTCAGAGGGCAGCAGTTTTCTAAGCAGGCTCCAAGCCCGGGGTCCAGACCTCAGGTCTCCCGGCAGCTGTGCCTCGGTCTACTTTGTAGAAAGGCTTCTGTGCCACGTTCTCTGGCCTCGCAAACTTTAAAATCGACTTCTCCAGAGGGATTAGGAGTTCCTAAAGATTTGTCCACAGAGGAATGACAGGAACACTGCTGCGTCTCAGAAGGTTAAACAGATTACATTGTCCAAAAATGGCCATGACAAGCTCTCTCACCGGGCCTGCTCCTCTGACGTGACTTTGACACTCCTCCCTTTGAGGGGTGGAGTCTATGTACCCCCTCCTTGGAAATGGGAGAGCTTTGATGGCTATTTCTATCAACAGAGAATAGCAGAATTGATGCTCTGCGATTTCTGAGGCCAAGCCATAAAAGCCAATTCGTTTTTTTTTTTTAACTTTTTCTGTTTTAAAAAATTTATTTATTTTTAATTTAAAACTTTTTTTAAATTTACATCCAAGTTAGCATAGTGCAATAATGGTTTCAGGAGTAGAATTCAGTGATTTATCCCCTACATAGAACACCCAGTGCTCATGCCAACAAGTGTCCTCCTTAATGCCCCTTACCTATTTATTACCTATTTATAGCCCACCTGCCCAGCCACAACCCTTCCATCTACCCTCAGTTTGTTCTCTATATTTAAGAGTCTCTTAAGTTTTGTCCCCCTCCCTGTTTTTATATTATTTTTGCTTCCCTTCCCTTATGTTCACCTGTTTTGTATCTTCAGGTCTACATATGAGTGAAGTCATAGGATATTTGTCTTTTTCTAACTAATTTCGCTTGGCATAATACCCTCTAGTTCTGTCCACAATGTTGCAAATGGTAAGATTTAATTTTTTGATTGCTGAGTAATATTCCTGTGTGTGTGTGTGTGTGTGTGTGTGCGCGCACGACATCTTCTTTATGCATTTGACATTTGGGCTCCTTCCATCCTTTGGCTATTGTCGATAGTGCTGCTATAAACATGGGGGTGCACGTGTCCCTTCGAAACAGCACACCTGTTATCCCTTGGATAAATGCCTAGTAGCGCAATTGCTGGGTCGTAGGGTAGTTCTATTTTTAATTTTTTGAGGAACCTCCACACTGTTTTCCAGAGTGGCCGCACCAGTTTGCACTCCCACCAGCCGTGCGAAAGGGTTCCTCCTTCTCCGCATCCTCGCCAACATCTATCGTTGCCTGAGTTGTTAATGCTAGCCATTCTGACTGGTGTGAGGTGGTATCTCATCGTGGTTTTGATTTGTATTTTCCTGATGATGAGTGATGTTGAGCACTTTTTTCATGTGTCTGTTAGCCATCTGGAAGGACAATTCATTTTCCATCTTGAGTGCTGAACACTCGGACTTGGAGCCCCAAGCTTCAATGTAAACAGTTTGCCCTACAGCGGCCACACTGTGAGGAAGCCCAAGATAACCCACGCAGGAAAGCCACATGAAGGGACCATGAGAGTCACCAAGCCCCCCGATGTCCCCTCTTCCAGCTGCAGCTAGCTGACGGCAAGAGCTCAAGACCCCAAGCGAGAACCACTCACCCAAGGCCCACCTGAATTTCCTGAGCCACAGAAAGCACTGGACATAAGGATTTCTGTTATTTTAGGTCACTAGATTTGGGGGGGATTCTGTTAGTCAGCAATAGTAACTGCTACAGAAGGACGTGTCTGGTGACTGTGGGGGAGACGGTCTGACCAGAGATGGGATCAGGGGCAGGAGAGCCAGGACAGGAGCCTCTACAGCAACCAGGGCTGTGGCTGTGTGGCTGGAGAGGACAGTGGGAGGTGGGGAGGGGGGGGTCAGGAACTTTAAGAGGCAGGAAAGACAGGACGAGGGCACTTACTGGAAATGGGAGGAGGCCCAAGAAGTTGGGGACGGACCACCTGCTAGAGGACAGCGCTGTGGCCTCGTTCGCGTGCGTGTGGTTTCTGCGTGCCCTTTTAAAACACGCTGTTGTAATTTCAAGGACAAGCAGTGACTCCGACTGTGTGGATTTCTGAGCGGAAGTCCTGCTTGGCCCGCGCTGGTGTCTGGCCAAGGCCGATGTGCACTTAACAGCATCTGCCTGTACATAAACAACCACCCAAAGCTTCAAGGCCTTTACAGTCTTTCCTAAGTTCATCAAGACCTTCACGCGTTTACATTCCCGAGCGGCTTAAGTCAATTCTTGCTTCACAGACAGCACCGAGGCAGACTTCACCCAGGCTGATTTCCCACAAACTTATGGGGTCTAACTTGACCATGACTTGTCTTGTATCATCTGTGACCCAAGAAGCAACTCTGTTTACAAGGTGCATCTCTTTTCTGCCATGTGGCTCAGGAACAAGTTGTGCTGGGGGCTATCTGGGGAAAGATTCACCAGCCAGCCCAATCCATAACTCGTCTGTAGGTCACTCTGGAAAAGTGTCTCTTCCATTGACTGACTGCCCTCTGGCTGAATCTTCTGGGAGGGACGCACGGTGGTGAGGGCCGAGTGCAGAAGGACATGGCTCATCAAACACACACAAGCATTCCCTCTGGATGACTTTTCATTCCCACGGGAAAGCCCAATACCCTCTAGCAAGCGAATCAAAGCCACAGTGAAAGCCCATTTGGGAGATCAAGCCTCCTTCCACCTTTTGGGGTTAGTGCCGCATATCATCACAGCCGGATCAATGTCATTTGCCAAAAACTGAGGAGAAAACCGCGCAATATAAAAACCATTTTACAGTGGCAGTGGCGGGACCACCGTGCTCTGGATCCCTCTGGAAACACCATGCCTTTACAAGTCTCCGCTCTACGAAAATTCTATCAGAATCACAGGATGGACTTCGAGTGCATCTAGGTCCCGCCCTCTCATCTTATGGACGAATAATGAGGTTCAGAGAAAGTCTGGCAAGGTCACAAGGCCAGTGGCGAAGTCAGCACTTGAGCCCGCACCCTCATGCTGAGAGGTTTTCTACCACACATCATGCTATCTTTCTACTTGATTCAGTTAGCACAACCGTGCGAGGGATGGGCACACACGAGGGACACAGGGCTGGACTAGTCAGACATGGTCCCTGCCCCCAAGGAGCTTGTGACCCAAGGAAGAAGGCAAACAGCAGGAAAGGTCTACGCCACTCTGTTCAACCCTCAGAACTACGGACACGTCACTCACCCCATCATCACTGAGGAGCTGGGAGCCCCTCCAATAACCAAAGTATCAACCTTGTTTTCATCCGGAGAGATGGTAACCCTTCTAAAATGTTCTACAGGGTCCGTGTGTTTACAGAGAGGACAAAGCAGGGAACACAGTTAAACCATCTCTCACTGGCAGAGGGTTCCTGGAACACAGCCCGGTGTCTGCTTTTTACATTTTTCTGATCTTCCGTTAGCTACACTTCATCTGTTACTTTTAATCTACTATGAGTGTGGAAACTGGAAACCTATTTTTGTTTAAAAACAAACAGACAGAACAAAACCAGCATCAACTCTGATGGAAGGAATAAACCACAGGTTTTTAACTTGGGGTACAGAGTCACTGTTCCACAGCTTGTGAGCGCCTTGACAGTTTGTCAAGGGGTGTGTGAAGGTACAGATGTGTGTGTATGTGTGAGAAAGGAGGAGAGTGTGTATGTGTGTGTGCGTGTGTGAAGGTAGGGATGTGTATGTATGCGTGACAGAGAAAGTAGGCGCATGTGTGTTAAGGTAGGGGTGTGTATATGCATGAGAAAGTAGGAGTATGTGTGTGCATGAAGGGAGGGGTGTGTATGTATGTATCTATGGGAGAGAAAGTGTGTAGGAAGGGATGTGTATGAAGGCAGGTGTGTACGTGAGAAAGTAGGGGGTGTAAGAAGGCAGATGTGTGGGTGTGTGCATGAGAAAGCAGGAGTGTGTTTAAGAAGGTAGAGGTGTAGGGGCACCTGGGTGGCTCAGTCAGTTAAGCGTGATCTGACTTTGGCTCAGGTCGTGATCACCTGGTCCGTGAGTTCGAACCCAACATCGGGCTCTGTGCTGACAGCTCGGGGCCTGGAGCCTGCTTCTGATTCTGTGTCTCCCTCTCTCTCTGTCCCTCCCTGCTCATGCTGTCTCTCTCTCTCAAAAATAAATACACATTAAAAAAAAAAAAAAGAAGAAGGTGGAGGCGTAAATGTTACAAAAGCATGTGTGTGTGAGAGATAAAGCGGGTGTGTGTGTGTGTGTGTGTGTGTGCACACATGTGAGCACACAGTTTTCCAAGGTGAAGGGTCCACAGCTTTTTTCAAAGAAGTCTAAGACTGTGAAGGCACAGATGTGATTTAATAACAATAAAAATTCCTATTCTCCCACTTCACCTGCAGGGTGGAGCTAAATCAGTCACCACTTCGTCCCTTGGAGCCGTGGTTTTTAAAACCGTGAAGCAGTGTGGCCTAGCAACGCTCTCTGTGCTGCGGGACCACCGGGAATGAGGCAGAGGGTCTGGTATGGCGTCTGACCCAGGAGCTCCCCGCAGCCCGTCCTCCTCAAGTGGCAAGAGCCTTCTCAGAGGGCAGAGCACATGGCTTACCTGCTAGGACTTTCACACAACAGTTTTGTGGGTGCTCAAGGGCCCTTTCCTCCCTGATTTTTTGCTCATTCGACTCAGGTTTTCCACTTGGGCTGCCAGGAGTCTCTAGCAAGGCAGGCAGAGCGTGATTTCTGTTTCCAAGTCATGAAGCACCAACAAAGGAGGGCAGACTCCTGCAACTCCCCCCAACCCCGTGCCCCCCGCCCTGTTTATGATGGAGCATGTGAGACCCATGGCTCCCCTAAAGCCGAAAAACAGTAAGAGTTGATCAAATTCCATATTCGCCCCCAAAAGATCTTCTTCTTCTTCTTCTTCTTCTTTTTTTTTTTTTTTTCCTGTTCTGTACTGTTCTCTCCTTGTTCAGCTTTATTTCTGAAGCCCTCTGGCCAGGACAGCACCAAGGAGTATCTCCATCAATTCGGCTTTCTCTGTATTTACTGGTGTTCACAAACCCGTCTGAGGCCACTGAAACCAGACGAATGGACAACCCCCAGAGAGTCCCCCAAACAACCTCGACTCCCCACCCAGCAGTGAGAATGTCCAAGTGCCTCTCTCCCTGGTATATTTATTCCAAGACAAAACTTAGCAACCCCTGCAGAGGCTCTGTGTCAAATACTACGACAGCCATCAGCCGATGTTTCCCTTAACACGTCCCTTAGGGGAGTGCGAGATCCCAAATGAATCACACTCAGCAGGTGGAGCTGTATCTTTGCTGTAGTGTGGCTTAAAACACTGGTTTGGGATATGACCAATTCAGTGTTTATAGTCCCCAAACCTCACAGAACACAGAATGGTTTCTCCGCAAAGATCAAAGTCTATCTGGTAAACTTGGTGGGATGGGAAAACTTCCCAATGCAGAGTCAGCAATCGAGTCCCGGAGGAGGCATGACTGGGCGAGCACATTCTAAACGGCAAGGCAGGGTCTCTGCTTAGCAAGGGGAGGAAGCACAGGTGCATGTGTTCTACCTCCCCTGTAAGGCAGAAAGAAGCCCTTTTCCTCCTGCAGCCTCCCCCTGCACCACCCCCTGCCAATACTCCAGAAAGCCTGCCGACCCCTGTTCTGTGCACAGAGACTCAGCTCCCGATCTGCACTCAACTCGAAGGCAACTGCTGGTCGCTCTCTGTGGCGGCCAGGCAAAGCACAGGGGATGACTTTACGCAGGGAAACATCCCAGGTCAGATGACAACTGACAGGATCGCTGTCTGCCAGATTTCTTTCTTCCGCACTGCTCTTGGCTCTGCTCTCGAGCCAGCTGGGGAAGTGGAGCATTTTATCTTGGGTGTGCCTCCCTCTACGTCTCCAGATTGCAAGGCGCAGAATCAGAGAAACGGAAAGCTAAAGGGAGCCTGAGAAACCATCGAATCAGCAACTTCTTTTAAAACCGAGAAAAACTGAGGCCCAGACTTACAAAACTAATTAATGCAGACTTAATCAGATAAACTAAGTAGCAAATGAACCAAGACCAGAAAACAAGTCTCTTCATTAAACAGTTTAATGCTATCTGCTTACAGAGCAATCCTAAATTAATTCAAGACTGAGGACAGATTCGCCCCCAAAATCATCATCTTTAATAAAATTCTATATTATTAGAATCAACAATGGTGTTTTAAAGACTACTTATATATCATCCATATAATTTTGTTTTCCAAATTAGTCATTCTTTATCAGAACATGAAGAACCCAAAATGTAGGGGTGCCTGGGTAGCTCAGTCAGTGAAGCGTCCCACTCTCGATATTGGCTCAGGTCATGGTCTCCCGGTTCCAAGTCATGAGTTCAAGCCCCGAGTCGGGCTCTGTGCTGACAGCACGGAGCCTGCTTAGGATTCTCTCTTTCCCTCTCTCTCCACCCACCCCCGTGCTCTCTCTCTCTCGCTCTCGCTCAAAATAAATAAATAAACATTAAAAAACGACAACAACAAAAAAAACAAAATGCAAACCAATTTCCAAAGAGAAAGGGCAGAGAACGGGCTTCTGCTACAGGCCTACTATGAACTGTAACTTACCCACATGGCGCATGTGGGTTTTGGGAAAAGTCTCACCACAGCTCCATGAGTTTCCCCAGTTACAGAGAAGTAAACCAAGTCTCAGAGAAGTTAAGACTTGCCCCAGATCCTGAGCACTGAATGACAGAAAAGGACACAGAATACACTGGTCGGCCTCCCGGGACCAAACACTCTCTAGAGAACGTCAAAGGCCCAAATTTAAAAAAAAAAAAAAAAATTATTTCAAATAACTTTTGGAGAACGGCTTGCTGGCTCACAGAATCCTTTAGGGTGAGTCTCTTCTCCCCAGCTGGGCAAGTCGTGAACAATTCTACCTACAACCAAATTCTGAAACCTCCTGTCATCTTGGATTACAGACTCCACTCTCACAAACACTATGGCCGACGTGTGGATTTCTCGAAAACGCTAAAATCTTTTTCAGACGGTTTCTCTGGTTGATGGTTTCCTGGACCCCTTTGTAAGATGTGCAAGGCGCCATTACCTATGGTCTCATCATTAATGCTTCACAGATGTCTACAGCCACTGCCCCGGCATGTTCCTGACTGGTTTCACGTAACAAGCTTCTAATCCCTCCACTTTGTCAGCTGGTAGTTAGACGCGTAATTAGGGCCGATCCTGAGACGTCTTCAATCAAAGTCATACACGCTGTCCACTTCTACTTCAATGACACAAGGAATTCAGGAAAGCTTTCACAAAAGTCGAAGGTGATTAAAGCAGAACGTCCCAGGATTCCAAACAAGAATTAAAAAAAAAAAAAAAAAAAAAGTTTGGGAGAAACATCGTCCACATGTTCCCCAATGGAGGCTGAGAAAAGTAGACTCCCTTTTTCATGGCAGGAACAGCCACCTACATAAACCCTCTCCCACACCGACTTATAAGATGGCCTGGATAAAATTTAACATTTCCCCATGGGCTTTTGCCAGTAACGCGAGTACGTGGTTTCCAAAGGTGTGGGGGAGACCTTGAGTCTAACTTGCAAATGGTACAGACAGACAAATCTTGATGGAAAAGCAAGATTTAAAGGAGCAGGAAAACTAAAGGCTCCATCAATCCAAGAACTTCATCTAAAAGGGGGCAGCGCTGCCTTCTGTGCAAAGGGAGGCTTGAGGAAAAAACCACAATGTTTACCCATCAAGCAAAGCACTTGGCCCACTCCTATCCTGGGTTCCTGATACCCTATCTCAGAGGTAAATCAATATGGAAGACTCTCCAACCTCTGCTTGTCCTATGCAACTCAGGGGCAGCTCCCGATCAGGGCACCACCCTGTACACGAGCCACCCCGGGCACCACTCATCACAATACCGCAGAGTCCTGCAACAATGACTGGCCCTCTGGCCCTCCCAAATACCTCACCAAAGCTTCCATACGCTTTGCTGACAGTAAAGTACAACGAACATTTTACCAACCTGTGATAAATCTGCAAGTCTAATCTAAGTCCAGTCTCAAAGCTCATCCCTTCTGGTTGTCGGGACTCACTAGACAGAAAGATGCCTTAAAAATGAAGTCCTTCTGGGGCGCCTGGGTGGCGCAGTCGGTTGAGCGTCCGACTTCAGCCAGGTCACGATCTCGCGGCCCGTGAGTTCGAGCCCCGCGTCAGGCTCTGGGCTGATGGCTCAGAGCCTGGAGCCTGTTTCCGATTCTGTGTCTCCCTCTCTCTCTGCCCCTCCCCCGTTCATGCTCTGTCTCTCTCTGTCCCAAAAATAAATAAACGTTGAAAAAAAAAAAAAAAAAATGAAGTCCTTCTGGCTTCAAGATCTATGACCTTCAAGACAAAGACACCACCTTGCCGGTCAGAGGCCGGCACAAAGGACCTTGGAAGTTAAGACAGACAAAGGTGTACATCTTTCACCTGCTTCTTCTGAGTAATGAAGATCTGGACAAGTCTTTCCCCTCCTTCAGCCTCAACTCCGTCATCTGTTAAATGGGTACAATAATAGCACCTGCCTTGCAGCACCATTTTGAGGACATCAGAAAGTATATGAAAAGAACCTCGCACAGGTCCTGAAATACATTAAGTAACTCAATAAAGAAAGGTATCATCACCGTCCTCTTACACAGCTTTTAGTTCCAGAGGGCCCAAGAATCGAAGTTCCTATGTGGAATTAAAACACACGCTCCCATGCGCGCACGTGCACACACACGCACGTTTACATAATTAATATTACTGGAATGTGTACAAGCGGGTAGCCCTGGAACAAGAGCTTGAGTATCAAATCAGGGTCAGGCCACTCCTTTTTGGTTCTTTTGGGCTAGACGAAAAGTGATCCTTACGAGTGAAAACTACTCCCCCATCTACACACACGTTTCCTTAGGGCTGGTGTATATTGTCACCAACAAGACATTTTCACAAGTTCAAACCTTCTTTTCTTCCACCCTCAACGGAATGCTAAGTGCTCTGTCTCAAGAAACTTGGCGCGTGAGTAAGGAGCTTAAAGTCCCTCAAGGAGCAGAAAGAACTAAAGAAAGGGAAGCAACAACTTCCAAATCCGAAATCTCTTTCGGACGACCAGGAACTACACCCGAATACCGCGTGGCACTGTGATTATCATCTCTCGCGCCAGCACCGCAAGCAGGGCTCGGGCAACCACAGCCTACAGATATGATCACCAGTAGCAGCTCCCATAGTTTCCACTGAGCAGTGATGCCACGGCCAGCTCGGACCCAAGGGCTCAGAAGGCATTCACAGTAATAGCCAAAACATATTCGGACACTAAGTGATTATATGCCAAAATCTGATTTCATCTTAACAACAATCCTAGAGGGTCACTACTGGTATTCTCAGACGTGGAAACTGACGCAGAGGGCGTGGTGACGGCGTGAAGCAGGGATGCAAAGACAGGGCTCTCCGACCCCACAGCTGGCGCCCAAGCACTCCCCTGCACTACTGTCTGGTAGCCAGGCACCTGCTGCCACCACCATGCTCTCTCTGTGGCCTAAGAACCACTGCCAGCTCTCTGTTGCCAAGTCTCCAAAAGAAGGGGAGCAGGTTATTCACCGTCCGCTTCTGCCAGCTAGGCGGCAAGCGAGGGTGGTGATGGAGCGCTCTAGTTAAGGACACAGGTTTGTGTTGTTGTTGTTGTTGTTTTAAGTTTGTTTATTTTGTGAGAGAGCAGGGGAGACGGAAGGGGACGGGGAGGGGGAGGAGCAGAGGGAGAGAGAGAATCCCAAGCAAGCTCCGCATTGTCAGCATGGAGCCCAGCGTGGGGCTTGAACCCACGAACTGTGAGATCATGACCTGAGCTGAAATCAAGAGTCGGACGCTTAACCGACGGAGCCACCCAGGCGCCCCAAGAATACAGGTTTGAGAAAGGTCGTCTGCACTCAAACCCTGGGTACTTCAGGTTCTAGCTGTGTGACCTCAGACAAGTTCCTAAGCTCTTCTGAGCCTCAGGTTTCCCAACCTATAAAACGAGGGTAGAGTCAGTGCATATTTCACACTGGTATTTTAAGGATCAGGTGGGGGGGTATTCCTTATTACAGCACTTAGCACACACACGGAATGTAGTCACTGCTCCCTAAGTTTTCCATGACAAGTCAACAGAGTAGAGGAAGCAGGGAGCGGGGGTGGGGGTGGGGGAATAAAAGGATATGATCTAAAATTTCAAAATAAAGGTCTCTGTGGCCTTCCGCCAACCTCTAGAAAACAGTGCTGGACTTGTGCTCCTGCAGCAGGGCAGTGACTGTGAGCCCAGGGAGTGCTCCGGGCCTGCAGGGCCCGGTGGCTTCACCGTCACATCACAGGAGGGCTGGCTCAGGCTTGGTGGGCAGGGCTGGGCCTATTTCAGCCCATACCTCCACCAAGCGGAAACCCAAGGATGGGCCTCTATGGCAGTTCTTTGGGAATCCCAATGCCTGACTTCTCAGAGGTGGTTTCCCATTCCATGGCAGATGAAGTGGTTTCTCATCCAGACGTATAAATCCACTGACAGCTTTCACTAAAAGCAAAGAGTCTGTGACAAAAGACCTCAAGTCGGTAAGGTCTTCCCGAATGTAAGAAATGTCACTGTGGCCCAGGCCAAACATGCTCACAGACCTGCTTCTAAGAGCAGGCAAGGGAGAAACTGAGGACAAGGTGCTGACCGACTCAAGGGCTGGGGTGTAATTACCCTATCCACCTCTATCTAGCCTGCACACTCTTCACCTACGGGCGAAAATTACGGTCAAAGCCACACGGGGTGCAACCGAGGCCCAGGAGACACTTTCCTAGATAAGGTTTCAGAGCGGGGTGCTTGCTCCGTTCTACTAAATGAACGGTAATGTCAATTACTGCCTGTCACTTGGTCACATGAATAAATACAGAATGCAGAGTCGGCCAGCCTAAGAAACTAGTGCCCCTTCTGCACAGTCTTACAAAAACTTGCCACGGAATGGGGGATCTCTACGACTGGAAAAGCGATCAGCAGAACCCAACGGGCAGTGAAACTCACTCCGGGCGCTGTCACAGCAAGAACCGCTTCTCGCATTCCATTCTCCCCGTGCTCCCACCAGCCCAGGGAAACCGAATGAATCGTCTACGAGGGACCCCAGCAAAGCCAGCCTGAAACTCACCAGTGAGAGCTTCGCAACACAGAGAGAAAGCATCTTTGCTTTAGTTTGCCAATTTTCTTACACTGAGCTCATAAGTTCCGTGACCACAGCGAAGGGGGAGGCAGTGCAGGAGAGCTTAGAAAAGTACAGGGGGCTTGTTCTGCGAGTTCTCTTCGCTCTGACACGAAGGTAGAAATCAATTCACTTTCCCCTTCTAACCCCTGAGTCCCAGGAGAACCATCGTGTTTGGATGGCCTACAAATGCTCAGCTTTCCGGCAGCGCCCCAGACAGGGAACGCAGCCATCCAAGTATTGTTCTTACCTCCCACCTCCTCCTACGTCAGGGGAGGGGAGCGGGCACATGGTTCCGAGGTCACGCTCCTCACTTAAAGGATCGTGGGAATGCTTATGGAAACACTTGTGACAGCCCTGCCAGCTGGAATCCCTGCTTCTAAGAGGCTGGAACGCCAGCGAGTGCAGGATCAGACATGGGAGGGAGGCGAGCGCCAGGAGGCAGATGCTGGCGATCTCATAAAACAGACGGCAATGACCAAACTGTCCCCTTCCACGCCGCGTCACTTTGCGTGCTCCGATTACACCTCAATAAGGCTGGGAAGAAAGAACAGGAGAGAGACACAGCCGGCCATTCTTCCACCTCCTCAAAAGTACACTGCTGCCCGACAGCTTGGGGAAAGCGGGTTTTCGAGAAAATTCAATTAGGACGTAAGCTTAAGGAAACCCAGAGCATGCCGAGCGAAAAGAGTTTCCCAAGCGTCTCAGGGCCGAGTGGCACACCCAGGTACCTGGAAGACTGACCACTGAAGCCTCCCACTGCTCTCTGAGGAGCTGAAGTTCAGACAGGGCCCGGGGCTCACCCACGCTTACACGTGGAAGCAGAACCCAGACCCAGAGCTGTGCTACCTTTTCCATTTTCCTGTGCCCCTTCCTGGTGAGACTCAGCATGAGAGGAAGTGGCCGTGTAAGACTGCCCAAGTTAGGAGGTCTGTTCTCAAGTACACCGAGTTGTTGAAAGAAGGTATTAACACAGATGTCTGCCTGACTCCCCACCGGAGGCTGCCAGGCCCTCCAGAGCCTTCAAGGTCACCAGCGAGGACGCCCTGCTCCCTCTCTTGTCGTTTCCCCGCATAACCAACCGCAGGCAGCTGGTCATTGTTGGGATGTCCTCTGACTGGGGAAAATGGCTTAGCTGATTATCACGGGAAGAGTAAATCCAGGGCAAGGGGGCAGGGTTAGGAATCGTTTCCAGTGATGGAACAGATCTACTCATCAGCCAGAATTCTTTCTTGCAGGATGTAAAAATCAGCAGGTTCCACCAAAGACCCACAAAAGTCCAAGGAGGTATATGCAACGTGGTGGCACATCGGGGTGAGAGAGTCCTGTGGGAAAGAGGCCTTCTGGCCTCGGGCAAGCCCACCAGAGATAGGAAACAACATGTCTCTTGGGAGGGAGCCTCAAAACTCCCACAAAGTTTTACTGGAAAAGTGAGATAGAAGAAAACAGTGCCCATTTCGGTAAATTTATTATGAGTTACGAATTTGTATTTGTACAAATGTAAGAAAAGATAGTTATCAACTAGTAAAGTCTTTGAGTGAAAGGTCTCTTGTTGTTCAAGAATCCAGAATGTCAGAGTTTTAGCGACCCCAGAGTCCCCCTCACAAACCCCCTTCAGCCTCTGCCTGGTCATCACCGGAGGGGACAACTCACCGCCCGTTTTCACACAGCAGTCCTGCCCCCCAGAGCCATCCCAAAGACGTGCAAGGTCCTGGCCTCATGACATCCCTTCAAATACCTGAAGCAAGCCCTCACACACTTGTGTCCTCACCCAGAGAGCGGCTCACTCCCGCTCAACACTGCCAGTGCCGCCTGGGTCCTGCAGAGGACACAGTTCCGACACCACTCTCCATCACGCACTCCCCAGGGTCAATTCCACTGACTCAGGCAGTGTTTACTATGTGTCACTCGTTTTAGATTGGACTCCCCCTAGCTGCAGCCCTTGGAGCTGTTCTATTTTGTTGTTTGTTTGTTGAGGGAATCAAGGTCCTAAAACAAGTACTTCCTTCGGCGGTCTCCCCAGCTGCCATCGTCACATCCTGAGCCTGGACGTGAGAAAGCACACCAGGGCCAGGCAGGGGGGTGCTACCAGATTTTCCCTCAGCTAAAGGAGAAAACACACACGTTACTGACAAGTCCAATAAACCGCTCAGAAAGTACTTCCAAGCATAACCATTCAGGAAGCGCTTTAATAAAAGATACATCGTAATGAGTATGTTAGAAACAGAGGCTAAGAAGGTGTAAAAACAATTTGCTCTTGGGGTGCCTGGATGGTTCGGTGCGTTAAGCATCAGACTTCAGCACAGGTCCTGATCTTGCAGTTGGTGAGTTCGAACCCCGCGCCGAGCTCTGTGCTGACAGCTCAGAGCCTGGAGCCTGCTTCAGATTCTAGGTCTCCCACTCTCTCTCTGTCCCACTTGTGCTCTCTAAAAAAACAAACAATCCGCCCCCCCCCCCCCCCCCCCCCACAAATAACCCCAACGATTTGCTTTTTTATGTGGATCGAGCATTTCTCCCAGAACACAACCCTGGCAGCTCAGTCCAACCTTCCTCGCAGCCAAAGGGTGACTCCCAATCCAGCCTCCGGCCGGCTGCTCTGGATGGCAACCACTGGATCCAAGCTATGTTGCTGGAACATGTGGCTTGTACACTGATGAAGTGGCATCAGCAGACATCCACGCTGAGGTCCCCGAGGTGGGGCGACTCAGAATTAATGTCCCAAATAGGTAATGCTGCACTCAGCTCAACTCCATTCTTCATCCTTAAGACACACTATCGCATTAAAAAACATCCTCTCAATAGTTAATGAGATTTTAAAATTGACGTAATATAAACAATAAGCAGGTCTGAGAGCTCTGAACGACTGAATCCCGGGTGGCTTGCCTTGCATCTTCTTGGCTGTGCAGCGTGCATGTTCAATCCAGAACCGGGGGACACATGGCACCCGGGTGACCTGGGCTCACCAGGAGTTCATCTGATCAAGGACTTTGCCCGGAAGTAGAGTGAGCGGGTGAGGCATGCTCAGGAGCGCCACATTTCCTCGGGACTCAGTTTTGTTGCCCAGCCAGCCCGGGGGGGGGGGGGGGGGGGGGAAGCGAGGAGGCTCCGTTGGCCCGGTGGGAGCAGGGTGCAGCGCATACACTTAGCTCCATTCGCTGGGCTCCCATCACGCCTATAAAGAACGAGTCCCCAACCGGAGGGTGGTGATGGGCACGCGCACCCCTCCTGCACAACATAACACCCGGCGAGTCACCAACACACTAGGAAGTCAGAAGTCTAGCACTGCTTCAGACCCTCCCCGCGTGCCCGCCCCTGCCAAGTGACACAGGCAATGGTGACGCTGGGTGAGGGGCAGCCCGATGGGGACCGCAGAGCAGAAGGCAGACGCAGTGTGCACAGGGGCCCTTCAAAATCATCAGGGTGGGTATCTCCAGATGGGGCTTTGTTATCTATAAACTTTGTGATTTCTAATTATAAGAGGCAGGCACGAGTGTGTCAGCACAGAACAAGCTAGAGTTTTTACACTTAAAAAAAGTTCTTAAACTGACAATTTTCAAAACAAAAACCAGCAACCAGTCGTCATTTAGAGTATGGTACAGAGAGCAGCAAAAGTCTATTCTCAGAATGGTCACCCAGATTGCTCATCAAAATTAAACTCGGTGGGGGCACCTAGGTGGCTCAGTCGGTTAAGTGTCCGACTCTTGATCTCAGGGTTGTGCGTTTGAGCCCCACGTTGGGGGTAGAGATTCCTCAAATAAACAAATAAACCTAAAAAGTTAAACCGGGTAATCTGGTTCAAAGGGGAGGCTGGTGTGGGTGGGTACAGATACAAGATTGGCCATGGCGACAAGCCACTGGTTCTATATGCTTGAAATTTTCCATAATAAAAAGGGTTTTGTTTTGTTTTACAAATTTAAATCAGGCAACACCCCCTCGCATTAAGCCCCAGCTGCCAACTAAGCCAGGCTCCGAGGCCTATTTACCAGACATTAGGCAACTTTCTCCCACTTGCAGTAGGGCCTGGGAAGCACCCTCTCCACCCACCTCCCCAGCCAAGGGGGGTACAAAACGAGCCCTACGCAAAGCTCTGCAGCAGCCCAGGTGCTTAAAGGACTGAAAATCACAGGGTCCTCAAAAGTCACCAGAACTCTCCAATTTGGAGAGCTCTGCTTTCACTGGCTTCCTGCAACGATGCCACTGGGCGCTCTAGAATCTCCAACTCTGGTTTGGTTTTAGGAAAGTTCCACTGCTTCTGGCTTTAGCTTGGCTCCCTCTACACGCTATAAAAATACTGCTTCCTAGTGCTGCAGTAGCTCACAGCAACTGCACTGAGAGAAGTCGTCATGATCAGCATTCATTCCGTGAACAAAGGGTAAACATGTACACGGCTAGCACTGGTTGGATTTCATGCCCTTTCTCCCTCAAAAAAAAGAAAAAAAAAAAGCCTAATAATTATATCCTTCTCTACAACGATTTAAAAAATCCATTCCTTGGAGCGTCTGGGTGGCTCAGTCGGTTAAGTGCCCAACTTCTGATTTCGGCTCAGGACGTGATCTCACAGTTTCATGAGTTTGAGTTCCACGTCAGGCTCTGCACTGACCCTGCAGAGTCTGCTTGGGATTCTCTCTCTCTGTCCGTCCCCTGCTCACATTCTCTCTCAAAATAAGTAAATAAACTTAAAAAAAATAACACTAATAAATAATAAAAAATACATTCCTTATTTTAAAATAAACAAGATACCGTTTAACAGAACCACATTAGCATCACCAGACTCCGGGTGGAAGAGACACAGAAGGTTGCTCGGCTCAATTCTGGGTCCATGGCTCCTTTAAAGACTTTATGAGCCAAAATTCAAATAAGAACCCAGATGTGACTCTGGGTGCCTCCAACATGCCCAGCACTTCACAAGGAGGAAACAAGAGGTGCAGGGAGGCCAGGTCACCTGATCAAGATCACACAGTACAGATGTAGCGGCTGCAGCATGGGTGTCCCTAGTTAAGGACGATACCAGTCCCTCTGGAGTATTCACAGTTCTGCCCCTTGTGAGGCCAGAGATGAAGTGACCCTCTCCACAGACAAATGCACACACACCACAGTGTGGATAAGACAGCTGGTGGGGTCACACACGTCTCCCATTCCCAGACATCCCAGGTTAAAAACCTCGGTTCAGACTTTGGATCACGAAAGGGCTTGGGCCAGAGAGTCTCCAATGAGAAGGGGGGCATCAAGGTAACTGGCCTCGCCTCCCCTGGAGCCTGCAGGATCCCAGAGCTGCTCTCGAGGTCCGTCTGCATGCTGCCTCCTCCCCAGCCCTCGGTAACTCTGGCTTGAATGGGACCAAAAGTCTCTTTGGGCTGACCCTCTTAAAATAAGGAAGGCATCTGCTCACCCATCTATGTAAACAAAGCTTTACTGCAAACTAAAGATGAACAAAAAGGGATTCTTTACAGAAAACACAAGGTGCCTTAAGCCCTGTCTAGATCACGAACATGAGATTTTGTGAAGGTAAACTCGATCCTGGCTCCCATGGGCACGGCTCTTCCGTTTATCCCCCTGCCACTTTCCACCTCGCACCTCAATCCAACATAAAGCCACCTCCTAGAAATCTAAACCCGATCCTTGGAGCCAAATAAATAATTTCAAGGAGCAGGTGACACAGAAGAAATCTAGAAAACAATTTTGCAAAAATAGCTGCAAACTGGGAGAGAAACATTTTTCTTCCATGTACAAACCCCTTGACCCAAGGGTTTTGCAAAGGTATTACACAAAGCTTCTACACGTTCATTCATTCCACATTATTTCCAGTAGCAAAAAGTAAAACTAACCTTAACGCTCAGTGTACGTGAATTATGGGGAACCATTAAATGAACCACTATATGATCACGGACAAGAAGTTTGCAACAGTGTTGTAAGTTAGGTGAGAGAAGGGCTTCTGTGATGCCAGTACAAACAAGCAAGGATGCAAAATTTAAAATATGAAAGCCAGATTTTAAAAATATACTCAGAGAAAACCGGGGGCTGGGGGAACCAAACCCACACCAAAGTAAAAGTGGTTTTATCCATGAGGGGGGATTTCTGAGAACTGTTCGTTTTTTTATCCTCTTTGTACTTTTTGCATTTTCCAGAAATGAAATACGTACTCTCCCTCCCCTTTTTTTTCTAACTGTAAATGTGATACAGGCTCCCTGTCAAAAATTCAAGCATTACAGAAAGCAAGAAGCCCCCCTACCGTCCCATCACCCAGAGGACATCACTCCCTAAAGGTAACTCACACTAATCACTGGGCTTCCATTTAACCAGATGTTTTCCAACAAGCACTACTTTAAGAATCAAATCTTTTCCTTAGAAAACCATCCGTATGATCCCATATAGGTGAACCATCCAGAAAGAAGAAAAGATCAGTGGTTTGCCTGGGGGCAGACGGGGAATCGGGGAGTAATCGCAAAAGAGCGCCAGGGATCTTTCTGGGGGGGATGACAATACTGTTAAATTGGATTGTGGGGACGGCTCTGCAACTCTAAATTTACTACCCAACTTACAAAACTGAGCTGCACGCCCGAAGCCAGGGCAATCTGTGCTATGTAAATTACACCTCTGTAAAGCAGTTGCAGAAAAGGGAAACACAACAGGGGCAGAACCAGAGGCCCCTCGGGGGCGGCTGTGCACCCTGCTTCCCTCAAGAGCACTTGGCAAGACCATGTGGTCGCGGCAGAGGAAGCTGGTGACCTCTCAGGAATCACTAGACAAACCTCCCGCTCACAGAAGCTCGTCAGATAAAGTGCGAGAGCGAGCGCGGGGGGGCCAGAGGTCAGTTCCACTGGACACAGGACACAGCGAAGTCCCGGCCCTGAAAAGCCATTCATAAGGGCGGGGGGGGGGGGGGGGAGGCGGGGGGGGGGGCTGGACTGCCAGGCTCGCCTTAATGACAAGTGTCGGTGGAGAGGGAGCACAGGCCCAAGGGGCCAAATACCACACGGGGTTCAGGATGTGCTGTGTGTACGAAAACCGAGAACACTGCTCTCATCCAACAGAAGCTTCAAAGCTGCCTCGACAAGATGTCACTCCCCGGAAGTGGTCAAAGGTGAACAGAAATGGGCCAAAGTGAAAATGGGGAACAGGACAATGAGCCATGTGGAGGAGTAGGTGAGTGGAGGTTCATATATTACAGAAAAAGCACACAGAACAGAAAAGCAATCTGGATGCTGGAAAGGATGGAAATGAGTACAATTCTTTTAGAAAGTAATTGGCAATTATATGTCAAAAGCTTTTAAAGTGGTCACACCCTTCTAGGGAAAATGATGATAGTCTGTCACCATTACAGTGTTTGCAGAGAAAAGTCCTTTAAAACATGGGAAAATGATCTATTTTATGTTAAATTAGCACAGTTGGATATAAATATTTAATCTCAACTAAAGAAAAAAAAGCCAATATCCTAGAGAGAAACAATATATGAAAATGTTATGTGTTTTCTCTGGGAGGTGAAATTAAGTGATTCTTTTTCTTTTACCTGTTTTTCTGAACTTTCCAAATTTTTATTTTTCAATCTCTAAAATACCCACGATCCAGCTGCCGACTGATTTTGTTAAGTTTACCCTCTAGGGTTTGCACCGTGCAGAAACTAGGCTTTGTTTTCCAAATATAAAATTCTAATGCTGAATCTGCTTTTCCAAATTACAACCCACCGATCAAAAAATGACAACCCCCAGGTCCCAGTGGGCCCCCAGGCGGTGTGCATCCCAGCCCTCACTGAAAATAATCCCTCGCTGAAAATAGAAGTTTTAGGAGCATGTAAAACTTCTATCAGCCTTTGGGACATGAGGATTTTGTAGCTGTTGCTTTGTTTTCAAGCGGGAAGGGGAAAAAAAAAAAAAAGAAAATTAAGAAAATTAGGAAAAACGATGAATTTAAACCTTAGCCTAGAGAGACAGGGCCACTGGGCAGGCCCAAGCCTCGTCCTTGAGGGAGCCGGAGCCACAAGACCTTCGTGCCTTCTTAGAAGTGTTCTGTGGACACAGCAGTCCAGCTACATGATTTCAGCTGGCAGAGTCCCTTAACAGACATGCCCCCGGGATGCCACCCCAAGGTCAGGGGCAGAGCAGTCTGGACAGAGCTCAGCTGAGAACTGGCAGGGCAGGGCACAGCTAACTGGCCCCAACCAATCACAAGCCCCTCGGCTCGGAGGCCTCAACCAGAACGCTGGGCCACACTGATGAGCCGGGGCCACCAGAGCAACGGGCAGTTAATTCAAGTCACAACACAAAGTTTATTTTACATTTAAGAATGAGAATAAGTTTGGGGCGCCTGGGTGGCTCAGTCAGTTAAGCGTCCGACTTCGGCTCAGGGCATGATCTCACAGTTTGTGGGTTTGAGCCCCACGTCGGGCTCTGTGCTGGCAGCTCAGAGCCTGGATCCTGCTTCAGATTCTGTGCCTCCGTCTCTCTCTGCCCCTCCCCCACTCGCACTGGGGGTCTCTCTCTCTCTCTCTCTCTCTCTCTCTCAAGAGTAAATAAATAAAACATTAAAACAATTTAAAAAAAGAATTAGAACTGGCTGGACATTAGCTCTCTAATTAGGACACTCTCACTTGTATCCTAAGAGCTTCCTCCAATGTGGGAGAAAAAAGGTAAAGACAGAGCTAACACGGGCAGCAGACTCCAGCCCCACACGGGGTGGGCTTTTCTTTGGGAGAGTTAAGAGCCCGCCAACGAATCAGCCAATCGAGTGTTAAGGGGCCCTGGTCTGCGGACAAGGAAGTCAAATAATCTCCAAGTAATCAAACAGAAGATCCAGGTCTGCCCAGCCCCGTTTCAGCAGCAAGCCGTGCCGCTGGCAGGGAAAGGCACGCTAGGGCAGCTCCAAAGGCGAAAGTAAACATCCAGAACACCCTTCTCTCCTGGCACTTTCCATCTCTCAGGGGATTTTTCCTTTGCAAGGCAGAACTTCCACTCCTAGTTGTAAATCAATTTGAGTGTGCTGATCGCCTCTCCTCCCTCCCACTCTTTAGGGTATCTGATGAGTATTTTTCTACTCTCTCTGCCCCCGAACAAGATTGTTTAGACACTGAAATGAATGCATTACTTCCCGCTCTGGCAACCTCCTTAATCTACAAGGCTCGGAGGTAGAGACCTCCCCTCGTTTTCCCTCTCTGAACCACAAATCAAATCCTGGTGGCAGTTGTGACAACTCAGACCCAAGGAAGATACCAAGTGCTTTGCCACCCCTCACCTTTCACAAATGCCTTTTTCCTTCATTCGACTGCAAATGACTTGCGTGCCAAGTGGCCTGGAGACCAGACCAACTCGACTCAACGTGACTCCCTAATCTGTAGCAAGCTGTCACTGGCCAACACATTTCCTGGGGGGACTGTTTTCAGTGTGTCTTCGTTTAATCACTGGCCTTGCTCCGTCCAAAAGCCTCTCCTGCCCGTGTGCCATGTGGATTCCATTAACTTGGCTATTTACTCTCCCTGCCGCCTCCCCCTCAGCCTGACAGTTAAAGTTTCCACCCCGATGGCCACTTAGCCACCTGTCGCTCCTCTTCTGCCATCCAATCTGACGTGAGTGTCACCTCTCTAGGTTCTGGGTCACGTCTTCCGGGCTGGCTGTGGCCTGGGTGGGAGGACCCTGCATCCCGGAACTGTCTGGGCACGGGAGAGATGCCGGGTTACACGCAACCCCCTGCAGGCTGACGGGGCCTGGGAGGGGCCGAGATGACAGGACACGCGGACGCTGCTCCAGGCTGCCCAGCGCCCCCTCCCAACTTCCCCCATCTGGCTCCCATCTGACCCGAGCAGCTGGCCAGGTGGTTTTCATTTGCAGACGAAACCCCAGCAGCCCCAGCACCACACACCTCCTGACCCTGGAGCCCATGTGAGGCCAACAGGCACGAAGACTGAAAGGCCGCACTTTCCGAGGCCGGAACCAGGGGTAAGAGAGCAAAGTGGGGTCTCGAGGCTTGGTAATTCTGACGACAGCCAAGAAAAAGAAATGCGCGGGTCTGACAAGATGTGAATCAAATCTGGCGCTGGAGCGGAGGAAACAGGGAGAGGATTCGTCAAGGTTCCGTGTCCACCAGCATGCTGGAGACCACAAAAGCAGCAGCGGGTCTTGTGTGCGAATTGTGCTATGTCTACACGGTGTGTTAGGAGACCACTAAAATCAGGTTTGTAAAGGAAGCGTAATGGTTATGATTTTTTTAGTGCTTATTTATTTTTGAGACAGAAAGAGAGTGTGTGAGCAGGGGAGGGGCAGAGAGAGGGAGACAGAGAATCGGAAGCAGGCTCCAGGCTCTGAGCTGGCAGCACAGAGCCCGACGCGGGGCTCGAACTCACGGACCGTGAGATCGCGAGCTGAGCCCAAGTCAGGCGCCACCCAAGCGCCCGCGTAATGATTATGATTTTAACCACAGTTATACTGATGACGGCTTTCTGTGTGCTTGCTATGTGTTCACTCATTCAATCCTCATGACTGGCTTATCAAACAGCTCCCATCATTAATCCTGTTCCATAGATGAGAGGATCGAGGTACGGAGAGGTTACGGAACTTATCAAGGGTCACAAAGCTAGTCAGTGGCACAGCTGGAACATGAACTCAGCCTGGCTCCAGAGGCTATGTTTGTAACTGCCATGCTACGACCCTGCCACCCAGCAGGGAACAAACAGAAACACAACAGCACCTACTTATATACCCACCAGAACGTTAAATAATAAAATGCCAGAAAGAAGTACTCCAAAATAATACTTTGTCTAAGTAGTGGGATCAAAGTCATTTTTATTTTTTTATACTTTGCTAGTTTTTTCTAATTTTCTACCATTTGCTAAGTCAGAAGGAGACCATGACTATTTTCGCTGTGGAGTCCTTAAAGAAAAAAAGATCCTTCTAGCAGTAGGGATCACCTGGCATCAGTCCCCGGCACTTGTAATGAAACTTTCACACGAGTCACTTCAACCACCAGCACGCGTGCGACTGTCTCCACCTGTGAAATGGAAATGCCACCACCCGACCTCAGAGCCGGCTCAGGGAGACACGAGAGCACGGGCGGAGCTCCTGGCCCTGGACTGGCATCGAAACGATCACACCCTTTCCAGGAGGCCCAAAATATTACTGACCACAGCAGCTACCGCTTTCTGATGCTCACCCCCGCCCCCCGTCCCCCAGGCACGGAACACAAACGGAGTCAATTCTTTCTAACGCCCTGGTAGGTGGAAGGGAGAAATGAGGTTCAGGAGCTCACCCCGAGCCGCAGTGCCTGGAAGAGGCCAACCCAAGATTGGAACCAGGTTTGCCCAGCCCCAGGGCCCACGCTCCTTCCACGATCTCCACTTCCCTTTCAGATCAGGTTCCAGGTGAAGACAGACAGGCTATCACCATCTTCCTCTCTTTCTCGGCTGCTCCCTTTCAACTATTTCAGACTCCTTAAAGGTCCAGGGAGAAGGGAGCATGCCTCACATTGAAATGATTACAAGGCAGTTCTCAGTATCTTTGTTCACACTCGAAACCTGATCCACCTGGTTCAATTATCCCCCAGCTGTCCTTAACTCAGTCCAAGTTCATAGACAGATTGATGCTGACAGTCTTGGGAGCAAGCATCAGCCCTGCCCTCCTACAGCCATACTTAGGAGCAGTCTATTTTTCAGAACTGACTTCAGGAGATGGTTGCCATTTTGGCATACTAGATCCTAGACAGGAGTGGTGTGGTGGTTATTAAACATGCCCTCTGCCAGGAGACACCGATCCCAGTTCTCCCGCATGGGCCAAAGCTCAACCCCGGGGGGCTCAGATGGGTAACAGTGATGGCCTGGCCACGGATTGCAGTCTGGGGCAGTGGAGAACAAGCATGCATCCCCAAAACGGTGCTGGAGCGCTTCCGAAGAGGCCGACGGCAAGCCCTCTGGAAGCAGGACCACGTTGGATGGTGCCTCCTGACTCACCAGCAGGGGTGGGCCCTGCTTTAGGAATCCAAACATGTGAGTATTCTAGTTCCTCCTGACCTCCAAACAGACTTCCTGCCAGGGTTAATCAGATGCAGAAGAAATGTTTACTTCTTAAAAAAATGTTTAAAGCTCATTCTACGGTTCCTTAAAGTGTGGATCTGATATACAAAAAGTCCATTTTACTCGCTGTACATCAGTAGGAGTGTTTCAACCGCCTAAGGGCAGAGGCCACCCCGACTGGGTGCACGTTGAAGCAGGAGGAAGACTGCACCCTGGGGAGTATTGAGGTTCACATGGTTGTTCCACAAACAAGGAAACCGAGTCCAGAAAGAAAGCAGCTGGTACCAAAACCTTTGGAAGCAAAAACCCTTACAAACGATCCCTTTATACGTCTGCAAAGTCAGCTGATATGGAGGCTTGTGTTGGAAAATCTAGTACTTCTGAAGGATAAAGGGGCAAGAGAAGAGAAGTATCTGAACTGCAGACACTCACCATGTTTATTTTGGGAAAGAACAGTCAGGAGTCCACGGAAGGTTGTGAAAAACCCCAGTGACTCCATCTCTAATGTTTATCTTTGGAATAATAGAAAGGGATGTTTATTATTTGTAAGAATTCTCTTTGCTATTCCACGACTCGTTCCTGCCTGCTAAGACTGCTCTCATCCGGTGCCAAGGAGACACTGCTGAGTCATCAAGTTTGTAAAAGTTATCACTGCTCAATTCGTGTCACCCTGCAGGGCAGGCTGCCATGCACCAAGTCAGCTACGCGGAGGGACTGCCGTCGTTCGTTCTCAGCGGTTCCTACGGCACTTCCGGCCTCAACGACATGAAAGTCTGAGAACCCATCAGCCTGAGCAGCGAGCTGCTCCGAAATGCCCACCAAGTCAGCACGAGTTTCCCAAGGAGAAGCCACTGAGGGATCTGGAGGTTGGATCACGGCACAAGGAAGGGGAGAAGCGGGGACAGAGGATGGAAAGAAGGAACAGGGAAGGGAAGACTATGGATGAGAGGAAAAGAACTTACTGCCACAGTTGGCACACGAGAAGCCTTTGAGAATGTGAGTGAAGAGGTGCCTGGGTGGCTCAGTCGGTTGAATGGCCAACTCTTGATTTCGGCTCAGGGCATGATCTCGAGCCCCTCCCACTGGGTCTGCACTGACAGTGCGGGCCCTGCTTGGGATCCTCTCTCCCTCCCTCCCTCTCCCCCCCCCCCCCACCCCTGTCCATCTGTCTCTCTCAAAATAAACATTAAAAAAAAGAATGCGAGGAACAATCCAGTAATTGGCAAAATATAAAAGCTTTTTTTTTCCCTACTCCCAACCAACACGTGGTGGAAGGGATGGCAAGGAATATATAATACTGGATGAAATACTACGAATACCACCTACACGCGTGCAGCACCCAGGAGCCTGCAAAGTGCTTCCACGTCAGCTGCAGAAATCTCCGACAAAGTTGTGAGGCCGACACCACCACCATCCCCGTCTATAGGAGAGGACGTGGGTGCCCCGGGAGGTGAGCGGAGCACGCCCCGTGGCACAGAGCTATTCAGTGACAAGGCTGGGGCCAGAAGGTGGGAAAACTTCTGCACCTGACAGTGTGGGAATACTAACAAATAATACATCCCTGAATCATCTAATTACCATTGCCCCACTTCTCTGAACGATTCTAGTACCAAGGTCCTCAACATACCCCAAAGCATATCCATCATGCAAATGGCTAACATTTATTGAGCATGAAGCACGTTATTATTACCAGTATTATTTTATTATTATTTCTCTCCATCCCCAATACCAACCACCCCCCTCTCGCCCAACCCACTGGGTCTCACCTGGTCTACCACAGTGGTCTCCTGACTGACCCACACTTGCCCAGCCCCCTCCCTTCTCCACACCGGGGTCAGAGCAAGCTTAAAGACTCAAACGATCAGCCCCACTGCTTACACCCTTCGAGGTCTCCTGGGAAAGGGGCGCCTGGGTGACTCAGTGGGTTAAGCCTCCTTGTGACTGCTCAGGTCGTGATCTCACAGTTTGTGAGTTCGAGGCCCGCGCTGGGCTCTGTGCTGACAGCTCAGAGCCTGGAGCCTGTTTCAGATTCTGTGTCTCCCTCTCTCTGCTCCTCCCCTGCTCATGCTCGCATGAGCACGCTCTCTCTCTCTCTCTCAAAAATACAACAAACGTTAAAAAAAATTTTTTTTTAAAGTCTCATAAGAAAAAGACAATCCCCCCACTGGTGACTAGGAGGGTCCTGCCCACCTCTCCATTCTCCTCTCCCACCCTGCTCCTTGCCACCACTATCTTCCTTCCATCCCTCTACTCATCAAGCTCCTTCCTGCCACAGGATTTGCACCCTGTGGTTCCTTCCACGTGGGCTGCTATTCCCTCAGCTCAAGCCCAGACCCTCCTGACTCTCCCAATGTCCGTCCCCATCCTGTAGCCTCAGGCAGCAAGACTCCCTCTGGGCACCATGACTACCTGGTCGGTGTCGGGCTCCCCCACCAGGCTGCAGTCTCCAGGAGAGCAAGGATGATGTCACTTCTGTACTGCCCGGGTCTGGCACAGTGTTTAACTCGGGGTCGGTGAATAAATATTCACGGAACAAGCTGACGAGTCTGCTATCTACTTGAGCACCAAGGACACAAAAGGCTGCCAGCTGTCTCCCAGTCGCAAGCGAGCCGCCCACCATCACGCAAGTGCAGCAAGGATGATGAGGGGCTGCAGGGAGGTGTGGGAAGAGCGCTGGATGTGGGGTCAGCATGTCCTGACAGGGGTGAGGCCCGATGATGACCAGCCCCGCGGGCGAACATCACTCCACCACAGACAAACCCTGGGTGGCTTCTGCTTGGAGGCTATGTCCACCTCCCCGTCCTGGGACTCTGAACCAATGCCAATCCCACCCACCTCCACCGCACAGCCTCCCTCTCACCGAGCGTCCCGTTGTCACCCTGCTTGCTTCCACCCTTGCCTCTCACAACCCCTCCTCTGTGCAACAGCCAAAATAACCTTTTCTTATGTTAGCTCCCGGTATTCTCCTGCTTAAAACCCCAAGTCTTCTTATTACCATTAGAATAAGACCCGAGGCACAAGGCCCTGCATCCTCAGGGCCCCGGCAACCCGGCAAGGCTCAGCAGACCCTTCTGCCCGCTCCACCTTGGTGCCCCTGCCCCGGCCGGCCCCCCGCGGGCCCCTTGGAGCTGCCTCCCTCTCAGGGCTCTCACCCGCCTTCCCTGCCTGCCCAGCACACCACCTGCTGCTTCCTCGCAGCACTTATCACTGGAAAGCCTCGTGTTTACGATCTGTCCTCTCACCACAAACCAGGGACTTTGTGTGGGTCACCAGACGGGTGAATATTTGCGGAATCAACGCCTCCTACAATTTTGTTGTTGTTTATTTCGAGAGAGCGAGAGAGCATGCGAGTGCGCATGTGGGTGCGGGGAAGAGCAGAGAGACAGGGAATCCCAAACAGGCTCCGTGCTCAGTACTGAGCCTGACGCAGGGCTCCAACTCACGAGCCGCAAGATCATGACCTGAGCCTAAATCAAGAGTTGATGCCTGACTGACTGAGCCACTCAGGCGCCCCAACAATGTTAATACAACTACTGCGCCCTTCCTGGGGACCAGCTGCAAGAAGCGTATGAGATGCATTAACTCATCCTCCAAACCACCACCCTATTCCCATTTTACAGATGAAGAAAGTGAGGAACAGAGAGGATATGTGGGATTCAAACCCAGGCAGCCAGCTCCATCCAGCACCTGAGCTGCTGACCACTACCCCACGTGTGCCGCCTCTCATCCCTTCCCTGCAATGCAGACTTTTCTTGCACGTGGACGGAAGCTCCTGGAGAGCAGGTACCAGATCTAGAGGTGCCTGTTTCCTCAGGGTTAGGTATTCTCATTGGAGGTCCTAGAAGAAAGCTTAGCAATAAGTGAAGAAATCAGGGGTGCCTGGGTGGCTCAGTTGGTTGAATGTTCAACTCTTGATTTTGGCTCCGATCATGATCCCAGGGTTGTGAGGTCGAGCCCCGCATTGGACTCTGAGCTGAGTGTGGAGCCTGCCTAAGATTCTCTCTGCCCCTCTTTCCCACTTGTGCATGTGTGCACATGCTCTCTCTCTAAAAAATAATAAATAAATGAAGCAAGGAAGGAAGGAATCAGAGGGGCACCTGGCTGGCTTAGTCAGTAGGGCATACGACTCTTGATCAAGGGGTTGTGAGTTCGAGCCCCACATGGAGTGTAAAGATTACTTAAAAACAAAATCTTACAAAAAGAAAAAAGAAAAGAAAAAGCATCAGAGAAGACTTGGCTAGGAAAGCCGTACAAAAGATGGCACCCTGTCTGCCGTGTTTACAACTTACACACTCACACTCAAGGATAGAGGCACCCTGCAGGTGGGACCAGGAATGAGACACTGGCCACCTGAGTCACACCTCCAGAGAGGGAGTCAGTCCTATAAGGTCTCCTATCTCTACAAACTCTTTCCCACGACATGTTAGGCAAATGACACTTGGAGGGGGTTTCCCACTGCTTTCATTTTGCAAAGTTATAGAAGAATACTAACAACTACTATTGTTTTCTCCATGTTCTGCATTTATGCACAATCTCTGCTGTATCCTTGTGACCCCGTGGAGCACGCGTGGTCATCCCAAGTGAGCAGGGAGGCTCGGTGATTTGAGAGAAGCTGACCCACACAGCAGCGAGCGGGGGATCCAGGCTGGTTGCAAACCTGCACTCTCTACCACGATGCCAAAGCTTTCGATAACGTGTTTCGGGAAAGTGGTCCCAATTTTCTCCAAATGACTTCAAGTAGTACAGCTTAGAGACTGCAAGGCAAAGGCGGAACCATGTTTGGGTGAAGCACTTCTTTTAAGCTGATGGTTCAAAATGCCCCACCACAGCCCGGAGCTCCGGGGGTGCAAAACCGCAGCCGTCAGCAGGCGCCCTCATGGAGAGATCGGCCCCCCGTACGGGAAGGAGGGCCTGAGTCTACACTGTGAATTCACGGAACCGGCCTGCGAAGAGGAAGCCAAAATGCAGACCAAGCAGCCAGGAAGCCAAGGGCCCACGGGGGCTGCCTGCGCAAGCCTCACAGGCCAGTTACAGGTGGCTCCGAGGGACTGCGTGGCAGGCGCAGACAACGCCACCTGGGCAGAGAGGACACGGGAGGAGTCTAAGAAATGCCAAAGGCCAAAGCCGGGCTGAGTCCTGGCTAAGGAGAGCAGAGCGTGGCAAAAGCACCCAATACCAGCCAGCAAGTGCCCACGAGGGCGCCGGGCCCCCAAGGGCTCATGGCATCCAAGACTCTGGTGATAATCCGCTCTATTATTTCACTCAATGAATCAACTTTATTCTCTGAAAGAGGCCAATTTCAAAGGACCTCTCCGTGCCCACCGATGGTCTGCCCAGCGAGCGGGAGTCAGCCAAGCTCACCATCTTAAAGCCTTCCAAAAGGGCTGGCCCACTCCAAGGTCCAAGGACATGGTCACGCCCAGCACCACGGTGGCTACCATATTCTTTCTCTCCAAGCCATGAAGAGGGCACAGTCTCAGAGCAGGCTGTTTACTTGAGGAAAATAAAGACGAATTTCCTGCATTTTGTAGGGTTCTTAAATGCAAGGCTCATACCTTTAAGAGCAACCAAACAATCTGCTACCACTGCAAATGGAGCGAGTTGAGGAGAGAAAAGCTTTGAGAAGTAAAACAAATGAAATACAAAAATGATCTCTGAATACTAATAAAGCCTCTCAGAGGAGGATCAGCTGCGAATCCAAGGCAGGATTAGGTATTCTACAGGCCACAATGCACACACACACACACACACACACACACGCACGACAGATCTACGTTTTATACAGAGGCTGTCACACAGGAACATCCTTCCAACAATACCAGTCTCAAGATCCCGGGCTTCAGTTCCCTTGACTGGGGCTGCCCATGGTTCATAAATAAACTGCCTTGGACGGAATGCAGACCCACCCCACCTGGCCATGACTGCACTGTACAGAAAGGCTACTCCAACGCACAGGCCCAGCCTGGCCAAGTATCTCCATCCAACCACATGACATCCACAGACCGCATCTCACCTGGGCTGCCCCGGTGTTCTACCTGGGAAGGGGGAAGGAGCAGCGTACTGCAACACAGAACTGCTCAGACCACGGGATCTACGCAACACAAAACCACTTACATTTCAAAGGGAGAAGGGGGGGGGGTGGGGAGTTGCCTAGACACAACTTGAGCAAGAGAGGCTCCTGCACAGGTCACCTCTGTTCCTCTAGGTCACGAGACTGTAAGAGGCACTAACGAGGGGTCATTATACTCACCTTAACGGGGGCACTCTGGAGGATTTTCAGCCAGGAAATGGAACAATGACCAGCATTCCCGACTATTACTTAGAGATTAGCTCGGTGCTGTGGGGCAGGGAGAGGGGAGGTTTAAAGGGTTCTATTTAACCCCAGAAAGGCAGGAAGTTCCAACAAAAAGGCTGTCACTCTATCCCAGTCTTGTTGGAGCTAAAGCACAGCAGGAAAATCAAACAAACCAAAGGGGAATTGGAGCCGTTTGCCAAAGGAGGGGCCTCGGGATTAATGGACTCTCTAATTTTCGAATTTCCTGAGGTTTCCGGCTAATTAGGCCCCTTAGCCATACTGTAATGTGATCAAATTTCAGCTGAGTTCACAGAAGGGCTCAAGGTAGAAGATGGCACTGAGATCACCACTGGGCCCCAGGGACTGCAGACAAGGCCCGTGGCACTTGCTTCCAGCTTGATCCGCACTAATTAGGCACCTCTAATTCCCCCAACAATGACTCAGAGGCCGGCTGGGAGGGCACCGGCTGGGAGGGCACCGTGTAATCCACCATGAACACTCAGGGAGCTCTGGTCTTGCACGTAAGGATAATTCTCGAATTTGGTCTGAGCGTGCAGACACACACGACTCACAGGTGGGGAGAGACGACGCTGAGTGAGTGCAACGCCAGCAAACACATGCGAGAGCAAACACCTTCAACCTCGCTAACCAAGAAACGGGAAAAATGAGGTACTATTCAATGCTCACAAAATCAGAAATTTGACGGCTGACAAGGAAGCAACACGCGGACACTCATATTGCTGGTGGCGTCAGGACCTGGCCTGACACCCTGGGAAGACGGTCTGGCAGTATCTGTCAAGGGCTGTGACAGCGTTCCCACTCTGACACACTGATATTCCCCCTGGGGGTCCATCCTACCGAAGAATCCAAGTACAAGGGAAACCGCATGAGGGAGCCCAGTCACTGTGACACTGTTCCGAATGCAAAACACGAAACGACCTACACGGATGTCGGGGAGGTTAGGGCTGTGTCCATCATCTGCTCTGCTCTGCTCTAAGGAGCCATTAAGGAAGGACAGCTGGGAAGACTTCTTGCTCGCCTGGGCAAAGTCCTAGGTCACGGAAGTTGTTTCGAGTGGACTTGACTTTTCAGAGCAGTTTTAGGGTCACGGCAAAGCTGAGCAGAAGGCACAGAGATTTCCCATCTACCTGCCACCCAACCCATGCACAGCCTCTCCCAGGACCAGCACTCCCCTCCAGAGCGGGGCCTCGGTTGTAAGGGAGGGACCCCCGTCGATACGTCGTTATCGCGCAGTCGTGGTTTACCGCCGAGCACCCACCACAGAGCATCATCACACAAAGGAGTTCCGCCAGAAGTTCCTACAAGTCCCGCACGCTCCACCTATTTCAGTCTTTCCTCTCCCCCGACCCAACAGCCACTGGCCTTCTTACGGTCTCTACAGTGTGCCGTTTCCAGAATGTCCTGTTGCCGGAATCGCACAGACTGTAGCCTTTTCAGGCTGGCCTCTTTCACTCGGTGCATTTAGGTTTCCCGTGTCTGCTCATGGCTTGACAGCTTCTTTCTCTTTAGCGCTCACCAGTTTTCCACTGGAGTGGGCCACAGTCTGTCCATCCGCTCACCTGCTGAGGGACACCTTGGTGGCTTCCAAGTTTTAGCAATTATGAATAAAGCTGCTCTAAACACCCATGTGCAGATTTCTGTGTGGACATAATTTTTCAGCTCTTTTGGGTAAATACCAAGGAGCACGGCTGCTGGAATATAGGTTTAGTTTTGTAAAAACCTGCTAAACTCTTCCAATGGGTCTGTACCATTTGCATTCCCACCAGCAACGAATGTAAGCTCCGGATGCTCCATGATGCCAGCACTTGGTATTGTCAGTGTTCCAGATCTGGGTCATTTGAACAGACGGGGGGTGGAGGGGGTGCGTAGGGGGAAGCTCACTGTTGGTCATGTTGGCTCTTAAAAAGGAGGATAAGGGGAACCTGAGTGTCAGTCAGGTAAGCATGGACTCTTGACTTCAGCTCAGGTCGTGATTTCACGGTTGTGGGATCGAGCCCCGTGTAGGGGTCCAAGCTAAGCATGGAGCCTGCTTAAGATATTCACTCTCTCTCTTCCTCCCCCATTAGCATGCACGCTTCTCTAAAATAAAAAATAAAGTGCTCCTGGATAAAAAAAAAAGGGGGGGGGGAGGAGATAAAAAACTACCTGTGCCCTATGACCATAACTAATCAAAACCCACATGTACGTGATAAATAAAAGGACTTATTAAAAATGACACTCTCTGGGGCGCCTGGGTGGCGCAGTCGGTTAAGCGTCCGACTTCAGCCAGGTCACGATCTTGCGGTCCGTGAGTTCGAGCCCCGCGTCAGGCTCTGGGCTGATGGCTCAGAGCCTGGAGCCTGTCTCCGATTCTGTGTCTCCCTCTCTCTCTGCCCCTCCCCCATTCATGCTCTGTCTCTCTCTGTCCCAAAAATAAATAAACGTTGAAAAAAAAAATTAAAAAATAAAAAATAAATAAAAATGATACTCTCAACAAGCGATTTTTCCTTCTACAACCCAAGCTTCTCTCAATGAAGCTTTATCAGACTGAACGGTATGAAACGGCCAATGCCAGTCACTGTTGGCCTACGATGATGGCAACTTCATGTGGCTCAGCTTAATAGTTCTATAATTAAGTCTTAATAACCTCAGGCATTCACAGCATTTGTCCCTATTCTATGCCACAACCCCCTCCTCAGTGTAGACAAACCTCTCCACACATGTGGGCAAACAAGCTGATGGGTGTGCAAGCCAACCTTTACAAAGCTGCAATCCAAAAAGGTAGAGAAGTCCTCCCAAGAGGATGTGAAGCAGCTGATAAACAACAACAACAACAACAACAACAACAACAACAACCAGCCAGGGGCGCCTGGGTGGCTCAGTCGGTTAAGCGTCTGACTGGCTCAGGTCATGATCTCACAGCTCATGAGTTCGAGCCCCGCCTTGGGCTCTGTGCTGACTGCTCAGAGCCTGGAGCCTGCTTCGGATTCTGTCTCTCTCTCTCTCTCAAAAATAAATACTAAAAAAAATTTTTTTTAAATAAATACACTTAAAAATAAGACAACACAGCCAGTGGAAGTCAATTTCACCACATCTCAGTCCCATCCTAAAAGCCACAGGCAGCCTCTCCCGGCACCACAGTATGGAGAGGGCACTTCTAAGCTGTGAATTCAAAGGGCAGAAAGCCGTCCCTTGGTCAGGGAAGCCAGGGCACAAAGTCCAGCACCGCAGCCTTCTGTACGAGGGGGCGTGTGCGAGGGGGAACAGTTGCTGCCGGGTCCCCTCACTTCTGCCTGCCCTTCCTTCACCCCAACCAGGACCCACCTTTCAGGCCAGCATCTCAGAAGACAATTGCTTCCCTTTCCTGGCCTCAGGGCACGACCAATTCTACTCCACTAGGTACCGGGATTCCCGGTGCCCAGAAAACAGGATCTGAAGGACAGGAAGGCACACTGGAAATGGCACACTGAACAGCTGTCTGCAGAGGTGAGACAGCGTCTTTCAAACGTCAGCACACAGGTAGAAAATATCTGGACAGAAACGTACATCACGCTCCTAGCACCATCGCTGGGGTGGACTTAGGGGTGGTTCCACTTTCCTAATCACACGTTTCTATGCTGTTCAAATAGAGTATTGCTTTTCTAGGGAGAAAAACAGGGAATTAAATATTTTTAAAAAGAGAGAATGAGAGATCTGCTTTGATTCAGTTCTTTCTGAAACTTCCTACCACTCCTTGCTCAGCCTGCTGGCCTCTACCTCAGAGTTCCCACGTAGTAGAATTTCTCTATTCAAAAAAGAGGGGTCGGGAGAAAGAAACCTCATGTACTGGAAGGTCCCCCCAGGCCAGGCACTGTACTAGGGATTTCGTCCACGTCATTTGCCCGTTTGATTAGCTGAAGCGGGTCCTGGCCCTTCTGAACAGCTACGAGGGCCGAGGGCCGTCTGCAGGCAGCTGAGCTCTCTAGCTGAAGATCCACTACCTGGCAGGGAGCGCCGGCCTCGAGGGAACCCGGTCATCTCTGGAGAAGGGCACCAGGAGCTGTGTTAGTGTCATTTACTCTCCCGAACAACCCCATGAGGTAGTTTCCTGAGATCAGCACCTCTGTTTCAAGGATGAGTAGGAGAGCTCATGGTCAAGCAGAGCGCAAGCTTCTTGGAGGCAGAGCTTTATTCCCTGTCGTGTCCTGGGCACACAGAACAGTGTGGTTCGTGGGAGAAGCCTCCGGAAGCACGACTGCTGGGTGTGGGGATGGAAGCCCACAGGCTCGAAGGGGTGGAGTGGCTTGCACGAGGCTGCCTGGCTAAGCAGGTGGGTAGTCAACTTCTGCTCCAACGCAGCAAGGCTGGCCATGGTTCTCCACTGCTTCAGGGCACACAGGGGAGCCAGAGAATGTTTTAGGACAAAGCTCCGCCTCTTCCTCTCTCCCGGAGCCCACTGTGAGCTCACTGCTGGTTCCTGGAGCTCTGGCTGACCTAAGCTGAGCAAGGGCATCCCAGCAGGAGTGTGTTCAAAGCAAGCCTTTCGTGGATATGCGTAGAGGAAGACACAGGCTTGCCAGATGGGCTGGCCTCCCCCGTACCCCCTGCTCACTTTACTCCTAAACCCTCACAGCCACTGACCCCAACTTGAGCACCACTGTAAAGCCTATCTCTTAAAATCCCAACTGAACTTTTACCTAAAGCAAGACTTATTTAATTATTTATTTATTTTTTAACGTTTAGGGGTGCCTGGGTGGCTCGGTCAGTTAAGCATCCGACTTCAGCTCAGGTCATGATCTCACAGTCCGTGAGTTCGAGCCCCGCGTCAGGCCCTATGCCGACAGCTCAGAGCCTGGAGTCTGCTTCGGATTCTGTGTCTCCCTCTCTCTCTGCCCTTCTTCTGCTCACACTGGCTGTCTCTCTCTCTTAAAAATAAAATAAAAACATAAAAAAAATTTAAGTTTTAAATATTTAAGTAAATACATGTATAAAAATACATCTATTTTTAAAATAGCCATTACAGGGGGGCCTAGGTGGTTCAGTTGGTTAAGTGTCCAACTTCGGCTCAAGTCATGATCTCATGGTTCATGGGTTCAAACCCCGGGTCAGGTTCTGTGCTGACAGCTCAGAGCCTAGAGTCTGCTTCAGATTCCGTGTCTCCCTCTCTCTCTCTGCCCCTCCCCTGCTCACACTATGTGTGTGTCTCTCTCTCAAAATTAAACATTAAAAAAATTTTTAAATAGCCATTACATAAATAAAGCTTCCACTGAAAATGAGCTCAGAACAAGGCAGCCCTGAGTGGGAATCTGAACTCTACAGTTAACCGGCGACACAGCTACAGGTAAATGACTTGGCCAAGCCTCAACATTCTCATCTATGAAACTAGGATAACACCTAGTTTCCTCGGGACAATCATTAACTCATTCCTCTTACATGAGATAGCGCGGGGCGTCTGGGTGGCTCAGTCAGTTAAGCGTCCAACTTCAGCTCAAGTCATGATCCCATGGTTCAAGATTCGAGCCCCACGTGGGGCTCTGCAATGACAGCTCAGAGCCTGGAGCCTGCTTTGGATTCTGTGTCTCCCTCTCTGCCCACCTCCCCCCGTCCCAAATAAATAAACGTTAAAAAGTAACTAAACAAATAAATGAGACAGTGCATTTACTTAATGTCTTGAATATCATGCCCAGAACACCGGGGGGAGTTCAATGAGTAAGTGCTATTGCTATTAAAGACAAAATCATAAAATCTAGTCCATCTGGTCCAACACCCTCGTTACAGATGGGGAAAAGGAGACCTAAGGAAGGGAAGTTAACTTCCACTTATCCAATATAGCACCCATCACGGTACCTTATCAACAGAGGGCACCCGTAAGTGTACCGTGTAAACAGTGCACGCGAAATAGCGGTAGTACTGGATATGAAACAACACATTCACCTAATCTGCCTAGAAATCCATTAAATCATTTAATGGTATTGCCTATGGCTGCAATCTAGAATAATTCTGTAAGTTGTTGAAACTTTTTCAGTGATGTTCAACATTCACCCGGACGTGCACTGCCCAATACCGCAGCCACTAGCCACTCCTGGTTATTTAAGAAAAACTGAATGAAACTAAATATTCAGCTCAACACAGTAGCCACAGGAGTGGCTAGTGGCTGCGGTGAAGCGCTGCATGTTGTCTGGAGGATGCTGGACGGCACAGGTACGGAACATTTCCATTATCACAGAAACTTCCAGTGGGCAGCACAGCGGTAGAAGACAGAAGACATCCTTAAGCAATGTTTCACTTCTTAAACAGTGGATCCGGTTTCCTAAATCCTACTGTCTCCTAACAGCACTACCAGAAGATCAGAAAAAGACTTCACTAGCCTTCTTTTTCTCATGCATTCTCTTACCAAGCCTAACGTCCCTCAAAAAGTTACAAACAATGTATCACTGGGGGAGGGAAGGGAGGGTGTGGATAGGGGTCTAGAAGGCAATGGGGACCAAGGACAGGTAAAAGTAAAAATGAGTCTAATTAAATGTGTCCTGAGCAAACACCTAACTTCCACCACTATTCTCCACCCACATCAGTAAAGGGAACATGCTTCCCAATAGGTCAGAGGTCCACTCACCACGGCTCCTTACACAGAAGGACCTTCAAAGGGCTGGTAGCTTACCTCCGCTAAGAGGCACTTCAAGTTTTGCAACAGGATACGATGAGCGCACAAGCTAATTTCTTTTGCAATTTAATTCTAATGCCAAAATGCTCAGGTAACCCCACCTAAGCCCAGCACAGCCTCGCACTTGCCCCTTTCAAGGGTCCACAGAGTGAGAAGCCCTGCAACATTGGAATAGACCCAGAGAGCGGTCCTCTCTGCAGCTGTGCCCGCTTCCATTGCCTTCTCTCAGGTCCCAGCAGGCGACACCCCCCCTCCAGAAGCCAGGAAGGCCACTTGGCACCCTCAGCTCCTGGGATGCTAGGACACACACACACACACACACACACAAAATCACAGGGATGATGCAGAAGCATTTTCATAATACTCTACCTTTTACATTAAAAAGGAGGGGAAGTAAAGGATTTATTTGTATTTATTTGTTACATCTTAAAAAATGAGTAAAGAAAAGAAACACAGCCAGCTACACAAAAGCTTTCCCATGAAGATTTGCAGCAGAATTACGCATAACATCCCAAACCTGGAAGCAACCTCAAATGTCCATGAACTGGTAAAAGGACAAACTGTAAAATGCCCACGCCATGGAATACTGCGGAATCCTACACAGCAGTGAAAAGGAACAAACTATCAACACAACCAACCACGTGCATGAATTTCAAAAAAATCAGGCTAAAGTGAAAGAAGTCAAACACAAAAGTCTACGTCCTGTGACTTCTATGAAATTACAGAAAAGACAAAACCAACGTAACAAGGCACATCAGTGGCTGTCCAGGGATGGGGTGGGGGAAGGGCGAGAGATGAAAAGGAAGAGGCACAAGGGAGCTTGTCAGGGTAAATGAACTATTCTACAACTTGGTGTGGTGGTGGCTACGTGATTATTACCGAAACTCATTAAACTCTACATTTAAAACTGGTGAATTTCATTGCAGGGAAATAATGCCTCGATAAACAAAGTGAAACAAAACAGAGGATGGGAATATTACCAGTGTCAGACAATGGATTCAGGGAAGGGGGGGCAGGCAGGAGGAGATGGACACACGAGGGCAAGGACAGGAGGGACCCTGTTCATTACACAGTGCCTTAATGCAAGAGTTCTTATTTTTCATCTTGGGATTGCACTGCCCATTCCAAATCTGAGTTACAATTCTTTTCTTTTTTTAAGTTTATTTATTTTGAGACCACAAGAGAGAATGAGAATCCTGAGCAGGCTCCACACCGTCAGCGCAGAGCCTCATGTGGGGCTCAAACTCACGAACCCAGATAACATGACCTGAGCTGAAATCAAGGGTCAGACACTCAACCAACTGAGCCACTCAGGAGCCCCCTGCGTTACAATGCTTTCAAAGCTAGACTCAGAGGAGAGCTCTGGGTACTGGCTCAGCTGGGGCAGGGTGATCCAATGTATGGTTCCTGTCCAACGAGCTACAGGCACGAAATCTTACAGGCCCGGCGGTGGGTGGGGGGGGGGGGGGGGGGTGGGGACGGAAAGCGTCTACATCAAACATCAAACAGAGTTGAATGTAGAAAATCATCACCTCCTCTTCTCCAGAGGCCAGAGCTACCTGTCCTGGCCCTCCTGTGTTATTAGAAAAACAACGGGGGCGGGGGGGGGGAGGGGGGGGCGGGGGGGAGGACGGGGCGTGCCTGGGTGGCTCAGCTGGTTAAGTGTCCAACTCTTGATATTGGTTCAGATTATGATCTCACAGTTCATGGGATTGAGCCCCACGTCAGGCTCTGCACTGAAGAGCCTGCACTGAGAGCCTCTCTTTCTCTGCCCCTCCCCTGCTTGCACACTCTCTCTCAAAATAAACGTTAAAAAAAAAAAATTAAAGAAAAACAATAGTGACCATTTGTTGAGCACGTACTATATACCCCAGGTGCCATACTACTCATCTGACACGTACCATCTCATTAATAACAAGGCCAACAACGACATGCATGGAGCCCTTACCACATGCCAGGTACGATGGCAGGTATGTTACCTGTTTTATTTCACATAACTTCCAACAGACCCTCTGATGGGGCACCGGCCCCACAGGGTTAAATGACACCCAAAGCCACGCAGCTGAAAATGGAGGAGCAAGGACCCAAACCCAGGTGGTCTGGCTCCAGAAGCCAGGCTTTATATCCATGTCCAAGAACAACTCTGTTGCCAGGACAGAGGCAACACTAACCGCTACACCCACATCACACACCCCAGTGCTCTGCGCTCCACAGCACGGCAGGCCTGCCACGAGGGTCGCCCACTCCCACACTAGAGAGGGGGCCAGAGAGACAGAGGAGCTCAGGATGCTGCCAGGCTCCGAGGCCTTATTCTTTGCACTAGACCAAGCTGCTCCGTTGGCTAACAAGCCATGAGGGCTGAAACCCAAATAAAAATAAGAAGCACGTGGGAAGACAAAATGTTCCTGAGCTGCAATATTTTTAAATCTCTGTTTCTCTGAGCAAACGAATTACGTGTCCGGGTCAGCCCAAGCTGCTGTCAGAGAAGCAGGGAAACCACAGAGGTATCACTGAATGGCACCCCAGAATTCTTGAGCCTGGAGGGACCCTGGTGCTCATCAGTCGGATATAAAGAAGAAATGGGAGAGGGGGAGGCTGGGGGGGCTCAGTCGGTTAAGCATCCGACTCTTGATTTCTGCTCGGGTCATGATCTCACAGTTTGTGAGACTGAGCCCCGCGTCAGGCTCTGCAATGACAGCACAGATCCTGCTTAAGATTCTCTCTCTCTCTCTCTCTCTCTCTCTCTCTCTGCCCCTCACCCCTCCTCTATCTCTCAAAATAAATAAATTAAACTTAAAAGAAGAAGAAGAAACAGGGTGGAAAATTCCCCTGCCAGAGACGGGAGGGAAGCATTCATCATCACACAGCACATCAGCGGCCAGGACGTGGCCTGAAGTCAGGGCTCCGGAGTCCTGGAGCAGTGCCCCCTGCCCCTGCAACATTTCCCGTGCGGTATGCAGATCACTGGAGTCTGAGAGAGGTTTTAGAGGGGTATGGACACGTGGAATTCAGCGGTGACTTACTTTTAATATGCATAAAAAATATGACAAGCACCTCAAACGTGACCTTACAGATGTTTCTGCTTAGGAAGAGGTGAAAGCAGGCGGCGGTGTTAGGCTCAAGCCAATTTGAAGAAAATCACTAAATAATGATAAAGGTAACATAAAAATATGGCAGAGTGCTGGCAGATGGCCAAGTAGGGAAACAGGTCCTACACCATCCTGGGCTCACCCCGGCAGCAGGCTAAAGCAAGAAACCAAAGGAAAAGGTGAAACAGAAAGGGAGAGAGGAACAGAGGTGTGGAGCCCCACGGGTAACCCCACTCTTACCCAGTGAGTGAGTGCCCGCAGCCAGGGGCATCCAGGTGTCCCGCTCACCACTCCCAAGCTGATCCAGCCCAAGCCAACAGTTTTCCCACCCCAAATGTGAGAAGGTTCCAACACCAAGCATCAGCCCAGTCCAAGGGCACAGACATCCTGGATCCTGTGTACCCCCCATCCCCAGACTCCAGGCAAGGGAGCCTTACTCTGCTCCCAATGCTTGGGCCAGTTGTGAAGCTGTAATCCATTTTCTTGCCTCAGTGATGCAGATGTCACAGACTCTCCTTTCTATTTTGCCACATGCTCCTGTTAAACTCCCGGTGCGGGAGGCCAGAAGTCCCCCTCAAGGCCTCCCAGGTGGTAAGAGCCCAAATTACCGGTATTGGTTTTGGTTCAAAGTACAGTTCGGGTTCACGAAATACCGCGTTATGCCTCCCCGTCATCTGTTTCCATGGCAGCGTCAGGTGCTGGATCTGTGGCTGGAAGCCACTGCAGGGCAGCAAAGGCCCTTAGGAGCTGCGCCCGCCCACCCCGAAGGTCTCCAGGAACAAGACGCTCATCTAAAATCACGGGGGATACAAAGCACCTTCTGATCACAATGGAGTCAGCCTCGCTCCAAGAGGCAGAAGCACCCGACCGTCTAAAGACAGGACAAGTGACCCCCGAGCACTCCAGTCTTCTCAGGCTCTGAGAAAGATTCGCTCATTACTGGAAAACTGCCTCTAATACCTACAGGGATAATGCTTTTCCCCACAACTCCCCCTCCCAACGACAACAACAAAAATCAAAAGTCTGGGGAGGAACTCTATTAAAATCTTATTTTCAACCCATCATCAGTGTCACCACCTCTGTGTCACCAGCTAGACGGCGCGGCCACATACCGGGTTCATTCGGCACGCCGCGTCCAACAGCCGGTTCTCGCTCGCTGCAAAGTCACCTCCTTGCGAAAATTTATGAGTAAAGCCCCCAATCAACACTCGGGGCACTTTCACGGTCACGCCCAGACCTGCGCAGAGCCGCAGACTCGCTGAGCTGCCCAACGCGCACGGTCTCCGAGACGGAACAAGGCGACGATCTGCTCCAACCTCAGCTCTCACGCCCTCGGCAGGAGTCCTTCCCGCAGGCTCTGTCTGCAGTGTCACCTTCTCCATACCTCGGTGCGCTCTGTTGACTTCGTGGTCTAGAAGCGGCCCCCAGGCTCAGCGCCGTCCGGGGCTCCTGAGCACGGGCGGCTGGGAGCGCGAAGGAGAACGTGTGCACGCTTAGACGGGCTCCACTCAGGCCCCAGGTAGTGCGCGGCGGCCCGATGGTGATGGTAATGAGCCAACTGCACCAAACGGTGTCGTCAAGCAGAAACACACATAACGCAAGGTGTTTTTTTCTTTTATGTTTCACATCAGATCCTCAGACCTTACTCATCTTGTAGCTGAAAGTTTGTGCCCTTTTAGCAAACTCGATTTCCCCTGCACAACACCCCCCCACACCCCCCACCAACCACCGTTCCATTCTGCTTCCGAGTTTGACTGTTATTTGTTTGGATTCCACATGTAAGTGATGCCATACAGTATTTGTCTTTCCGGTTATGTATTAATCAGAGGACAAAAATGTTGTGACCGGAAGATCCCAGGAACTAACTGTAGCCTGCATTTCTCCTAGAAGCAATGGTTCAGGATTTGCTAATACACTGTTCGTGGTGACGCTACAGAATGATAACTGAGCAACAGCAATAGACCGTATACACGTAGGTAGGAAGAGAGTTCGTATCTCAAGACACAATCACACGGAGTTGGGGAGAGTTCATACTCCCAAGACGCGATCACACGGAGTGGGGGAGAGGTCACACCCACAAGACATGATCACACAGGCAGGGAGAGTTCACACCTACAACATGACAACACGGGCAGGGAGACAGTTCATACCCACAGGACACAATCACATGGGTGGGGAGGTTCATCCCCACAAGAACAATCACATAAGCAGAGAGAAAGTTTATACCTCAGAAACAGCCTATAGGAACAAAGTCATACATAACATGCAATAAGCAAATAAGCAAATAAGGAGGACCAGAAAAAGTGCTGTATAAAAGCCTCCACATTAAAAAAAAAAAAAAAAAAAAAAAAACACACACAAACATGCAACATTAAGAAAAATTAACTCCTACTTATCCAACAATGGAGGAATGGTTGACCAAATGACAGCATTAACCAGCTGAAATATTAGTCATTTAAAACATTCACGAGGGGCACCCGGGTGGCTCAGTTGGTTAAGCATCCGACTTCGGCTCAGGTCATGATCTCGCGGTTCGTGACTTCGAGCCCCATGTCGGGCTCTGTGCTGACAGCTCAAGAGCCTGGAGGCTGCCTCCAATTCTGTGTCTCCCTCTCTCTCTCTGCCCCTCCCCTGCTCACACTCTGTATCTCTCTCTCAAGAATATTAAAAAAGGGGCGCCTGGGTGGCGCAGTCGGTTAAGCGTCCGACTTCAGCCAGGTCACGATCTCGCGGTCCGGGAATTCGAGCCCCGCGTCAGGCTCTGGGCTGATGGCTCAGAGCCTGGAGCCTGTTTCCGATTCTGTGTCTCCCTCTCTCTCTGCACCTCCCCCGTTCATGCTCTGTCTCTCTCTGTCCCAAAAATAAATAAATGTTGAAAAAAAAAAAATTAAAAAAAAAAAAGAATATTAAAAAAATAATTATTATTAAAAAAAAGTTCATGAAAATACTGAAACAAAAAAATTCTTGTGAAAAAAGAGCACAACGTATAAATCACACAGAAAGTATGACACAATCCACAAAAAACCTTTAAAAACTACGCAGAGACAAAGACACTAAAGTGATATACCGAAAGGTTAACTGTAGCTGCTGGCAGGGTAAGATTATGGGCAAGTTTTTTTTCCTTCTGTATTTTCTGACTTTTCTATAATGAACACGTTACTTTTAAAATAAAAGGAAAAACGCTGAACTTTAAAAAAATAATACTGTCAGATTCCAAAGGGATCCCTAGTGGCAGGGAACGGGGTCAGGAAGCTTCCCAGGGCCCCTGCCACTGGTGTTCACACCCAACTAGATGGCCATGGGTCTCCTCCACTCGGCTGTGGGCTCTTTAAGGCAAGGCCCTCCCCTCACTCAGCGGAGTGTCCCAGGACACGGCACAGAGCACAGGACACACTCAGCACACAGCGATGGGGGGGGAAGGGCACTGAACCACCAGCAAATCCTACTCCAGGGACGAGAGCGTCAACAGCTAAACCTCATGGGTAAGGGTTATGCTGTGTTGCAGGTCAGGCCAGGGTGTGGACGGGGCACGCAAATGGACAAGGGTGAAGTCGGAGCCTCCTTCACGACACAGGACGTCTTCACAAGGGACCCCTGCTGGGCCACGTCAAGCTCTCCCACCCCTACCCTTCTGGCTCCAATGACTGAATTATTGCCGCTTGCCGGTTCCGCTGAACAGGCCACGTTCTCCTCCTGCACGTACCGTTCTCTCTGCCTGCCGGGTCTCCACCACCCGTCCTCCTGGTAAATGAGTCTTTTCATCTCGCTTCAGACAAAAGCCTCTCCCCTGAAATCTCTGCTGTGGTCCCCGCTCAGTCGAGCCCTCTTCGCTGCACCCGCAAACACCCCTTTCCAGCGATTATCTTCCATTCCACAGCTTCTCTGGACAGACACTTGGTCTCCTTATAGATACAGTAACGGTCTTTATTATGCCCGCCCCCCCAGCAGAGCCCAGAGCATTGTTGAATATTTGCATGGATGGATGGACGGATGGTGGGCAGACAGGATGTGGAGGGCTATGGTAGTCAGAGAAGGCTTGGTGGCCACGAGGGGACAGAGCCGGGCCTGGAGGCAAGCGGGGTGGACGCAGGAAGAAGGGAGGAAGGCACGGAGGGGGATGCTGCAAGCCGAGGCCCAGAGAGAGAAGCAAGCCAGGCTCTGAGGGTCACCAATTATACGGGGTCCTCAGATGAGCATCTCTTCTACCAACAGTTACAGGAGTTCACTTCAACGGATACTTTCTACTTGGGGCAACTGATACTGGTTCTCCATTCACGGTAACGACAAAGTTTCTTCAGTTAAAAAATGAGGTAATTTAAAGAAAAATGACTGGTTCTGATATGGAGATGCTGTCGCAAAAAGCATGGCGGCTACCCCTAGATAGGACATTTCTGCAGGAAAGCAAGGAGCTCTCTCAGCTTGGCCAGAACAGGAAGCCAGACTGCGTAAACAAAGCTGGCGAGGCAGGGGGGTGAGGTCAGATCCAAGGGCCTGGAGGCAGCCTGCGAGGCAGAGGCTGTCATAAGTTATGAGGGCAAAGGGACAGGAAAGACGCGTGGGGAGAAAAATGCTCGTTCTCCTTAGCCCCACAACCCACTCCTAAGGGTTTACTGCAAGGAAGTGACTCTAAGGAGGGGAAAACATACGTGTGCGTCTAGATAAACAGATAATCAGTAACCACTGCAACTAAGACACAGCAAAAGGCTTGCAAACCGGTCATTTACTGAATCCTCACAACCCCAATGAGGCAGGCACTCTAACGTGAACATCCTAGAGAGAGATGTAGACAGAACACCCCGACTCCGGGCTTTGCTTTCCTCGACACCACCACATTTTAATGGCTGTATTATATACCATTGTGCTACCGTGCCACCATTTTTCAACCGACTGTCATTCGCTTTCCCCAGTGCCCTGCCACTGTGATTCCCGTCTCCTACAGACACGCCACAAAGTAGGAGCCAAAACCAAAGGGATCTGGGTTTGGGTCCAGACCTGTCCCTAGATTTCTTCTGTAACTAAGGGCACTGGCTTTCTGGGCTCGTCTGAGCTGAAACTCTCTTAGGACGTCATGCTGGAAAAGCGTGGTCTTTGCATGCGTCACTGGAGAAGCACGTTCAGAGAGGAGTTTTCAAATGTGGCTGAGTTCAGGCAGCAGCAAAGGCAACAGCCCACTTGAGAACACAGAGTCCAGATTCTAGTGTGTCAGACACAGGACCCCAGTCCCAATCGCCCTAGTGATGTACTGTGGGATCTGGGGGCGAGCCACAAGCCTCATGTGGGCAGCAAAACTCCGTGACCAAAGAGGTCACGTGCAAAGGCTTTAAAGTCATAGCAACCAGGTTCAAGTCCCAGCTCTGCCATTTATTAGCAATTTACATCAAGTCTCTAAATTTCCATAATTATCATTTACATAAAGACCGAAATTCACAGGATCCCATGCTTAGGAGCTAATTCTAGGGGCCAAGGAGAATAATGCATGTTAAGTACTAAGTAGAGTAGGGCTGGTGCCTTCCTTTCCTTGTTAACTCTGAGGGCTTGCTAAATGCTTCAGCCGCCTTAGACTCTGCTTGTACTTGTTAGGACCCATGGCCCATCACCTGAGGCTTGGAAATCGTTTTTTCCCTTTCCTGAGACACCGGGCCATGTCATGGAATTCAACTCATGGGGTTTTATCAGTTAATTCAACGGCTCACGAGGCACTCTGAGCTCATCCTATGGAGGTCCAACACTATTTCTGTGTCCTTGTTCTGCCGATTAGTCACATGATGGGAGGGCCCTTCCTTGGGGACCATGGCAACCAGTACTTGCTTGTTATTTCAAGAAATGCCTTCTTGACAATCAATATGTACCAAACAGATACTGTGGAATCAAAATAAAAGCAGGATCCTGGGGAAAACGCCCAGGATGCTTCTGTGTGCTCTCCATCTGGGATTCAGCAAGCTCAGAAACCGCGGTCCACGGCCAAGAGGGGAAAAAGCCTTACAGCCCTGTGGTACCAGTTTTATGGCGGGCAAGAGGACAAGGGAACTCTTTCTAGGTGGCAGTTGAATAATCACTTCTGGAGAAAGTGATTTAAAGGAAGAATGAAGAAATCAACGTTAAGAAAATGTGAAGACTGGGCCCATTTTCCAGGCGTATCACCAAGTGCCAAGTAAGACAACAAGGAATAGAGGTTGCCATGAATGGAGCCTCCCCATCCTGCAAGCAGGTGCCGACATCCACAGCCCGGCATTCTCAGTTCCTTAAGATCAGGAACCTCTTTCAGTACCTTAGATTGGTTTTACCTCTTGGGGTTGGGCTAACTCCACTGGTAACATAGGTAGGCAGACCACCACAGTCTTTCTGTTCATTTCTGGCCCTAGTTGCAGGTGCGGCACAGCCAGGGCATGGAGTAAGTTGATCCTGAATTCAAATGCTAGCTTGGTCACAAACAACTACTGCATCCCCAATAGTGCATTATTTCAGAGCCCAGCTGGATATGCACAGAAAGGAGGAGACAGGACAGGTGGCAGTAAAGACTACATAGTGCTCAGGGTCTTAAGAGTAATTCAAGGTTAGAAGTTACAATGTAGGAAACAAGGTTTCCCTTTAAATGAAGAACCACAGTCACGGCAAGCTCATTCTTGTAGCATCTTACGATGGGCTCCAAGTCATCAAAGCAAAACCAGGGGCAGCCGCCTAACACAGTCTGCTTTGAGCTGCAAAACATATAAAAGCACTAAAGACCATTGGTTACAACCATCAACATAAACACTTTCCACTGTACATAAAAACAACATCGTAGGACCAGCCTAGGATTCTAGAATGGAATCTAGAATCAGAAGACCAAGTTCAAAGGCCACCTCTGCCCCTTACTAGCTGTGTGACCTTGTACAAGATACTTCTTCCCTTCTTAGGCCTCCATTTCCACATCTGCAAAGTGTGTTGGGGGGCACCGTGACCAAAATGGGGCTACGGTACAGATTACAGGAGATGGTATCCACGATGCTCAGCACACAGGGGCTGGCCCAATGCAAGTCCCCCTGGGTGATGAAGCCTCTAAGCCAAGGCACAGAGGGCTGCTCGGTCCAAGAGCAAGGTCCCTGGAAGCCACAAAGTCACAGCCTCCCCTTAGTGTGATCATTACATCTGCTTTTCAGATTTGTGGTATTTCTCATTACAGGGATTTTCAGATTCAACCCAAGTCTCTTCCCCATAGAACAGTGCTCATTTACACGAATGATATTGTATGAATGATCAAGTCCCTACAGATAATAACGAACCACACAGGCCTCCTGTGTGGACGATGTGTAAACAGTGTTCTTATTTAATCCTCTACCCTGTGAAGAGGCAGATGTTATGTGCATTGTACCGATCAGGAAGCTGAGGTTCAGAGAGATTAAGTAACTAGTCGAAGCTCACACAGTTCACAGGCAGCCACAGTGGGAATCAGAGCCAGGAGTCTCCTGCTACACCTTACAAGGCTGCCTTCCAACAAGTGTTTTCTCTGCCCATTTCCCTTTATTTTGCCTCCTTACCCCTAAACCCCAACACTCTACATGCCTTAAAAATCAAACACAAGCCCTCAAAACAAAACACTCGGCGCCCGAGGCAGCAAAGTCTCTCAGGTCTGTGGCAGTTCACAAGTGCAGCACTGACTAGTAGAAGCTGGGAGCACCTACGAACATCTGCCTGTTCAGAAAGACGAAAATGGCTCAGAAAATAACCACAGTCCCGGGGTGGGGGAGGGGGGCGGGGGGGAGGCATGAATGACAAGCATCACTGATTAGCATCATGCCCCATTCCACTCAAAGACCCTGGACACCAAATGTAACTGGCCCTCCAGGGTTGGCCACTCAAGCCAGGAGAAGAAAAAACTAAGCTATTTTCCAGAAGAGTGACTTTGATTATAAGCTGGAACAAAAGTACCATTCCAAACAACTTGTTCAGGGATAGTCAGGTGCATCTCTGCAAGGCCCGTAAGTAACAAGAGTTTCCAGTGAGCTACCAAAGAAGCACTTTCCTGAGAGCTAGGTATTCCAGTACAAAGCACAGGGAGTCTCCACATTCGGCTGCGATAGCACGTGACCGACAAGTCCACAGCACCGATAACAACACCGCCTTATTACTGATGTTAATAATGTTACCACGTCGGGCTTGACATGTCTTAACTCATTTAACCCTGGCAAAATCCATCAGAAATACCTGTAATTTTACCATTTCATAGATAAGGAAACTGAGGCAGAGAGTGAAGGAAGCCACCATGTCTGCAGGTGTGGATCTAAATTCAGGCTCCAGACCCTGCCCTTCAACTGTCCCTGCACTCCAGAATCCAGAGTGCCTGGGATCATTCGGAAACTCCAAGCCAGCCATGTGACTCTGCACCCAGTGCTCAGGGCCACCACGTGCAGAGCCACCAGTGAAGCTCAGAGCCATCAGGATGACTGCTGCCACCAAATCCCGATCCCACCGCTGCCAGTGCCTCCGGACAACCCTCAATGTCAGGGTGGCTTGAACAGCTAACGGGTGCACTGACCCCATCTCAGAGGCAGACCCTGCTCAGCTCCTTCCGTTCTTGTCACCCCTACCTAAAGTGAAACTGACAAGTGGGAGCCCGACACTGGCTCTGGACTGCCAGAAAAGTGTCACACTTGGAATCACCCTGCTCAAAGTGTTTCATCTGTGTAGGGCTAAACCACATGAAGTGCTGACAATCGGCCATTTCTGACCTAGGAAAACAGCAATTCCATACAGTTCAAGCTCACAGGGAAGGGGCCCTCACATTTATTAAGGGCCTACTAGGGGCGCCTGGGTGGCTCAGTTGGTTAAGCGGCCGACTTCGGCTCAGGTCATGATCTTGCAGTCCGTGAGTTCGAGCCCCGCGTCGTGCTCTGTGCTGACAGCTCAGAGCCTGGAGCCTGTTTCAGATTCTGTGTCTCACTCTCTCTCTCTCTGACCCTCCCCCGTTCATGCTCTCTGTCTCAAAAATAAATAAACGTTAAAAAAAAAAAAATTATTAAGGGCCTACTAGACATCCATGCATTCAACAAACACTATGGGGCAATGGCCCATGTGCCAGGGACAATGGAACACTGCGTGGCACTCATACTCCGAGGGGGCACTTATTGTGCCCTTCCCTCCTAAGGGCCAGAAACAGCTTGAGGCATTGGGAGAGTCACCAACTGAAGCCACTCAAGGTCATAGAACTACTGAAATGGGCCCCTAGGCTCTTTCCCCTCAGAGGCCCTGCAACCTGCGGCAGGCTGTGGCGCCCAGGGCTGGGCTGGGCCTTCAGAGGAAAAGGTCAAGGGAATCCTGCAAGGTTTTGTGCAACCAACAGTGTCAGTGGGGGGCTGTCCCAGTCACTAGGATACGCACCAAGAACTACTGTCCTACCCAAAACGCCAAGATGTGACCCTACTGATGGCACGTCAAGACAGATCTGTCACTTGAAGGTTTAGCAGGTAGCTTCCCCAAAACAGACTACAGCTCAGAAAGACCCATCCCCTTTCATTTTAACAACCCGAACCAACAAAATCTTCTAACGTCTAAACCCAGGCTTCAGCCACCATGGCCGGACCCGCAGGTGAACCGCTCTCGACCTCAGCTTCCTCATCTATAAGATAAGCATCCTGGTGAGTCCATGCAGGACAGGCAGGATAGCAGAATTCCAGAAGCATGCAATTTTGAGTGGGAGGGACCTGCACCGGAATGCTGACTCTGCCACTGACTACCTGGGGGCCTTGCAGCGAGCCACTAACCCTTTCCGAGGTTCAGTTTCCTTATCTGCACAGTGAGGAAACCACCCTCCCAGGGCTGGGTTGAGAGAATTAAAGACCGTGACTGTGTGCATCCAACACAGTGCAGAAGGCAGGCACTTTGAAGACGCACGGAGAACCCAGGAGGGAATACTTAATAACCCATGGGGTGAAGACTGCTAACCCAGGCACCTCCAATTCCTGTTGCACAAGCACCTCAGGACCAAGTCAGAGAACTCAACTCTCAGGACGACCAAAGGTCCACACCCACTATGGCCAAAAGAGATCTGAACACGGGAGCCATCGAGAGGAGGATACGCAAGGAAGTCAGGACAGCCCGGGTGGGAAATTCTCAAAGAGCAAAGCACACAAAGTGGCCCAGCCCGGCCACTGCCACGTAGGGGTCTGCCTTCCTCAGTGATGGGTCCCTATCCAGCCCCAGGGACGGCCGGGAAGTCACAAGGCAAGCTGTGCTCAGCAGCGGAGCAAAGGACTGATAAAATCAAAGCCAGATCAGTCAATGGGGCGTGTGACTCTGGATCTCAGGGCTGTGAGTTCCAGCACCACGTTGGGTGTAGAGATTACTTAAAATAAAAAATCTTATAAAAAAAAAAAAAAAAAGCCAGCGATGAGACAGAAATTCAAGAATAGCTCCTTCAGAGGCTGTAGTGCCTACAGTCAGACTCTTCACCAGGAGTCTGGGGTAATGAAAGCTCCTCCTCTCAGTTTTTTAGCTCGAAATTCTATGCAGGAAGCCCGTTCATGGGAAATCTGATGTACCCCTTCGGGGCCAAACCTCACAGTGGGGAAGCCTTGAGAAGCAAGCCAGACCCGAACCCTCCGGCCACCGATCACGGCTATGGGCGACGAGGAAGGACGAGGGCGTCTGGTACCACCAGGAAACACACAGTTCCACTGGGAGGCCGCCCACAGAGAGCACGTGCAAAAGTATCTTTTCATAACTTAGGATTTTAAACGACCGATATCTCACTCATTAAATGTAATGAGTCCTCTGCCTGAATCTTGGAGAAAACTCTGAAACAGTTAAGTCCCGCGGCAGGTCCCGACTCAGAAGGGTCCTGGTGAGTTCAGGGTTGGGACAGGAAGCTTCAAGAGCAGTTGCAGGCAGTGGGTGAGAAGTTCAGGGGCTGAGCAAGCGGCAACGACTGCTGGCAGTCTGCAGCGTGGTGAGATCTTTGTGGCCAGGGCACACCAGGCTGCGAGCCCTAAGGATTGCTAGCCTTTGGGGAGCCTGGGTGGCTCGGTCAGTTGAGCGTCAGACTCTTCATTTCGACTAAGGTCACGATCCCAGGGTCGTGGGATCGAGCCCCACATCAGGCTCTGCGCTAAGTGTGGAGCCTGCTTAAAATTCTCTCTCTCCCTCCGCCCCTCTCCCGGGCTTGCACGCGCAAGCTTTTTCTCAAAAAAAAAAAAAAAAAAAAAAAGACTGCCGGCCTTGGGCAGAGGACTCTACTTCTCAGGGGCTCTCTGCACAACGGGGCACTACACTCGCACTTGCCCTCCGAGCCGGCCAGAAACACGCGGGGTGGGAAGAGGAGGAAGCAGGGAGAAGGGAAGGCAAGTGGCTCCCTTAAGCTTAAGCCCTTCTGATGTGGACTCCCCCAACCCCACCCCACCCCGGTTGCTGCTGCATGATGTGTGCCCCAGACGTGTGCCCCAGTCTGTCAAGACTCCAATTAACCTGTCTCCACCGGCCTCCTCCGCCTAAGACTCATATCCTATTAGGTCTATCTGATGGCTCGGTGAGCATCCACACGACAAACGGCCGGATGGAAGAAACGCCTGGAGGCAGCAGCGCGGGGGCCCAGAGCCCAGGCTGTGGGGTCCAACTGCCCAGGCCACCTAGGTTTCCTCGCCTGCATGACGAGGGTAACACGAGAACCTGCCTCATGGGACTGCTCTGGGCATTCAAAAGTAGTCCACAAAAAGTAGCTCGTTATGGTCGCGGCCACCATGCACAGTCCCCCCTCCCCGCCCCCCTGTGGACCGGTGGTCTTAGGTGTTTGCCTGCCCAGAGCCTAAGGCTGTGCAAGTGGAGTGGAACTGGGGGCCACCCGAAGATACAGGACTGCTGGGCTAACCAGACTAAAATCCCCGCTTAGTTGTTAGTAGGATATCAAGGCTTTGCAGACAGTACTATCTAGGATTTAAACTGACCAGAAATAGCAAGTTGGATCAATGATAAAGCAGCCTACACAATGCCTCACCAGTGAGCTCCGGGGGCACAAATGTCCCTCTCAGACCCAGAGGTGGTAAATCACGGCATCTCACTCTGCCTTCCTATCTTCATCTTTCTCGCCCACGTGTTCCTCTCCGTACCCCGGGCCTCACAAAGGGCTGGGACCCTGGTAACCCCACAGGCTGGTGCTGGCGAATGCCTCCCTCCGCTCTCTCACCTCTTGGGGCCTTTGTACACACCAGGGCCAGATGACGCTTCCTAAAATACCACGACTCTGCCAGCCTCCTCAAATTTCTACCTGCCCCGTCAAATATTTAACTGGCTCCACGCTGTCCCAGATCAAATGCAAACTCCTTAGCTTAGCAACTCAGGCACTCCCCAGCTGACTCCCAGGACTGAGGCACCCCCGACTCGCTCCGTCTACTCCGTGGCTGATCTCCAAACTCACAAGACTGACCGGACCCCTGAACTCTGCTTTTGTTCCAGGCAGGGCCTGGAATGGCCTCTCCTTGACTGCACCCCACCCTATCCTCTCTGCCTGGGCAAGGTCTCCCCGGGCTTCACACCCAGCCCCCACCCAAGCTGCCTGTGGGCCGGAGCGGTCTGCAGGGCTTCCTGGAGGAAGTGGAATGCAGGCCGAGCAGACACGTGCCCCTTGCCAATAAAGCCTTTTCCATACTGCGTCCTTCCTGCTGCACGAAACCTTCTGGATGCCTCTGGTCTCCCCTTGCGGATCAGAGAACGGGGATTATGGCTTCTGTTTGTGTCCCTTACTCTGCAGTGTGCAGAATAAGACAAATAATAACCGTAGCTACCACCTACTGTGTCCCAAGCACTGGATTCAGTACGTTGCAATTTCCCTTCTCCCGGCATCCCCGTAAAACGTTACCCACGTGCTACGGATCAAGAAACTGAGGCCAAGGGAGATTAGTACTCCCGCTTCAGATCACCGCTGAGGCAGGACTCCGACCCGCCTGGGCCCAGCTCCAAAGCCCACGTTCTGTGGTGCAGGCGGCAAACACAGGACAAGGACTCTCGGCTCTCACTTCGCATTGCCTGGCGTTGCTGAAGCGCCCACCGAGTGCCAGGTGACCAGTACAAGGTGTGGGTGATGAGCGGGCACCAAACAGATGAGCGCCCTGCTCTCACGGAGCTCACGTGCTTGGTCCCCAGTCTTGACCCTCTTCTTCCAATCTGGGAAGAGGGCAAGGATTCGGTCCATAAGGGGTTCCACCAGGCACAGGCCCAAGATACAGCAGCAGGCCGTAACAACACACAAGTGTCCGATGTACGGGAAGCCTTTTTTGTGAAGTAGAGACTCGGGCTCCGTGAGGGAAGCTCTTCACTCGAAGCACAGCCCAAAGCCAAACAAACCTCAGCAAGCAGTACAGAGTGGAGGAAAGGGGTCTGTCTCCGGAGTCAGAAAACCCAGTCCCCCACTTAACGGCTACAGAGGGACTCCCCACATACCCCTTTGAACCTCATCTGTAGTAGGGTGATAATAACAACAATAGTGACTGTGTATCCAATTATGTGCCAGATGCTGTTAGAAGCACTTGACGTGTATTATCTCATTTAATCCCCATAACAAGCCTTACGAGGAGGTCCTGTTATTATCCCAAGGCAGTCTGGCTCCGAAGTCCTAACTGCTTATACTGTGCTGCCCCCCTCCCAAGGCTGAACCGTCCCGGCGGGGCTGATGCAGGGATCCAGTGAGCTAAAGCTCGCAGCAGAGTGCATGCACATCTCCGCCTCCTTACGCTGCAACACGGCTCTCTGAAAGCCTAGGTTTGGAAATGGCATTGCTCTAGCTGGTCCTAAGGTGGGTGATCTTGTGACGGCATCCTCCGGCCTGGCACACCCCACTCTCACGGCTGGGATCCGCTGCACAGAGCAATGGGCCCAGAGCCTGTACTGCAGGCTCACTCACAGCTTCTGAGAAGCAGAATGAGTGTCCAGCACGGGAGTCGGGTGGCCCCAGCCTGGAGTCCCAGGCCTGCACTCACACCGGTCACTCAACCTCTCGAGCTTCAAGGTTCCACGCAAGTAAGATGGGGGATGGGCTATAATCTAAGTCACGTTTCTGCATCACAGTAGATTCTCCATCAGTGGCCGCTCCCCAGGTTGGGAGGGCGGGACTTCCACGGCACCACAGCGTTACAGTTCTGGGTAGGAGAGGTGCTGGCGTGGAGAGGATTCACTTCCACAGTTATGGCAGAGGGAAGAACAGGCACACTCCGAAAGGTCTGGGAGTGAAGCCTGGCACAAGCCAACTTTCTCTTAAATCTCCTGCTGTGTCTCACGCAAATGGCTTGCAGCTGTATCAGTCAAGGTTCTTCCCCCTTAAACTTTAGGTAGAAGTGGCATCTCCCCCCCCTCCACCCCCCAAACAATGTGAGCTGTGGGCGATGGACGCTCGTCTTGGTCATCACTGCGTCCCTGGCACAGAACGCTGCAAAAAGGAGGCACTGAATACACAGAGAATTAATGCTATCCTACAGCTTCGGGCACCCCCTAAGGCACCGCTGTATTTGCCTAACGGCAAGCATCGCCCAGCCTGGGAAGCAGGAGTTGGAAGGTTATGTACCTGCCCAGCTACCATCTCTCCGGGCTGCCTGCCAGTCATCCGTCCTCTCCATGGGACTTCCGAGTTATAAATAGGAATATCTGCTTTCAAACTATGATTTATCATCTCCATCTCAAGCTATCGATTGTTGGCTATTTTTTTCAAGCATTCCACCAAAGAGGCCAGTTAGGTTTAAACGGACGGGACTGTGTGTCCATGTGGGGTCCGAGCTGAACCCTCTCTCGTCTATACCAGGAGACCAGCCAAGACACATTAGTGTCAACTATATTGTTTCACCTTGCAACAATGTGACAGGCCTCTCCTATCAGCTCCTGTCAGGCAAAACCATCCCGGAGCTGGAGGGACAACTCATGAGGGGGCCCCACCATCTAGCACCAGAATCAGAACTCTTAAGTTAGAACAATCGTTCTTGACTTAGAAGCTACAGCTACGTAAGGAAAAGTTGTCTATGCATTCTTAACCGATGCCAACAAAAATCATGACATTTACTCCAAAGTCCAACGCATTTTAGATTCTCAAACTGCTATTCCCCTCCATTGATAACTGAGATGTAGCTTGTTTTCTCGACTGTCACACACTACTGAAAATAACCACGGTGGTCTTAACTCATTTACCTATTCCAACATCCCACGTCACCACTTGTGTCCCAGCCCGACTGACCAGTCTGGATTATTAGAGCATTCATGTAAGGGACTGACTTGACAAGCAGCAGTCAGAAATTACTCAGAAGCCTAGGGGAAACAGCACGTTCCCGAGAATGAGTCCAAAAACCCAAGTGGCCGAGGTCATGGGCATAAGACACCCCCCAAAAGCCATTTCCTTCAGTGCCAGGTGTTGTTCTAGGCTCCAGGGGTGCAGCCATGGAAAACACAGGGGAAAACCCCTGCCCTCCAAGAGCTCCTGTCCTGGCCCGTGCCAAACCCACCTGTACCTCTGTTCAGTGAGGTCTCCGGTGCAAAGGACCCAGAACACAACCAGTCCTCAGTAAATGCTGCTGCTCCCTTGCCATCGCTGAGTAGCCCACTATTCTGTCTTCTAAACAGTGTCCTTCCTATCTTCTGGCACAGCAGCAGCCCGGGACAGTGGGGAGGACGGAGGTCGGAGGCTGACAGATGTGCTTCCACTGGCTAAGCAACACCTGGAGTAAGTTACTCCACGACCGAGCAGCAGCCTCTTCACCTGTACGACGGGAACAGTTAACTCCCTCAAAGGGCTCCGTGTGGATTCAAGGAGCTCATACAGCTGAACCGCACAGCACAGTGCCTGGCACCTAGTAGCCCTCAAGAAAGGTCAGCCCTTTTCTTCCAGCTCCTCCACCGTTCTTTCAGACTGTCCAAATAAAACCCAAATACAGGACTCCTGAGAAGCATCGTATGTCGCTGTGCTGCTCCTCCTAGGTCATTACGGGCCTTGTCCCATTACCTTTGGAGAATCGGGCACCTGGGGCTAAGCCAAGATGCCCCTCCCTGCCAGATATGCTGCTGTGAGCAGCCCCGCCTGGCCATGTTCCCCTCCCTGCTTTTGCCCCAAGAGCAAATTGATTAAACCTCCCCCCACTTTTAAAGTCCTCACCCAACACTGTCCTGGAACACTTCCCCACCCAGGCCCGGGGCGGGGCCGAAACACCCATCAGAGAAGTCCAATCGCGTTAAAAATGGCATAAGCCACATTTTTAATCAATATACAGGAAGGCACCAAGAAAAAAACACAGCCACTCTTAATTAGTCATCCTGGTTCGGCAGCCACATCTCTTCATGAAACAAGAAACTGAGACCCTCAAAACACTCTGAAGCCCAAAGTCCACACGCAAACATCTGCCTGCACTAGGCAGGAGGAGCAGGTGGGTGGCCTGAGCTCTGTCAGCCCATCTCCAAAGGTTCCTTGACCATCTGAGGCAGAGAAGCCCTCTGGCCCTTCCAGTCTGGGCGGAGAGCCCGTCCTGCAGGAGGCTGCAAGGTGGAGGCAGGGCAGGCTCACTTGCGTTGGCCCAGGTGAAACCTCGGGCCATCCAGAGGACCCAGGGCACCTACCACCATGACTAAAACAAACACCACGAGTGGAACTGGCTAGCTGTCTCTCTCGGTGTCTGGCTCACCTGATCCGAGGCACCTCCATAATCAGCAGTTCCAACCCTCACAAGCTGACAGTTCAGGGGGAAGGGGAGGCTGCGCCTGCTGTGCTGCATCCTGTCCGGGCCGTTTGTTGGCCTCGGGGCCTGCTGGTCCCCCCCAGGGGCCGCAGCCTCACAAGGGCGATTGTGCGTTCATTCCTGCCCCGGAGACTCCCCCCGCCCTCATCCCTCTGCTCCCACTCAGGCCCCGGCACGACGCCCCACAAGCACCGCACGGGGGCAGCGGCCGCGGAAGGGGCCCCGCAGAGTGCTGCGCTGCCTTCCTGCCTTCCGGGCACACAGGTGCCCGCCCTTCCCTCGCTCGGTCCAGGCGGCCTCCCCAGAAGGGGGCAACCCTCCACCTGAGAAGTCACAGCCTCGGGACCACCACCCTCCCCCGGGCTAGAGAGCTCCCGATGCTTCCCAGAGGCGGCAAAGAAGGTTCGCCCTAGGTAGAGGGAGGGACCACCTGGGTCGGGGGCAGGGAGCAGGGCCCTGGAGAGAGGGTAAAGGCCAGGACAGAGGGGGGGTGACGGAGGCTACGCTAAGGGCGGTGAGAAGCCTGGGGAAGAGGATGGGAGGGGGGGTGTTAACGTCCAGACGGGGGCCACGGACGGAGGAGGGAGAGGTCCAGACTAAGGCCAAGGAGGGAAGAGAAGGCTCAGGCTGAAGCCTTGGCGGAGCGGGGAAAGGAATCTAGGCTGGGACCACTGGAGGAGGCGTTGACGGGGGCCCAGACCGAAACCACGGAGAAGAGTCGGAGGGAGACGGAGGCCTAGCCCGGACCACAGGGAGGGGAGCCCAGCCCGGACCACAGGGAGGGAGAAACGAAGGCCTACCCTGGCCGCAGGGACGGGGAAAGAGGACCCAGCCCGGGCCGTGGGCAGGGGCAAGGGGGACCACGCCTGGGTCACCGGAGGGGGTGCCTGGCCTGGACCACGGGTCCAGGAGGGTCTAACCTGGGCTGCGGGGGAGACTCGCCTGACCGAGAGGCGGAGAGTGGGACTCCAGCTTGAGCCAAGGGCGGGGGCTGGGAGAGGGAGGCAGGGTCGCTGCCCAGCCCCGCCGCCCGGGCCGGCAGCCCCCTCCCGAGCCGGCAGCGATGGTGTCTACCTGGGTCCCAGACCCCGCCCCTCCCCCACCCGGGGGACCCACCCTTCTCGGGCCGGGGGGTGGGGGAGGACGGCGGAGGCAGGGGGACACGAGCTCCGGCGGGGCCCCCGGGCCTGGGAGAGGGTGACGTCGGGCCTTTACCATGGTGGCGGCGGCGGCGGCGGTCCCGGTCCCGGCGTCTGTGGCTCTCCCCCCCGCAGCAGGGCCCGGCGCTTCCACTTCCCCGGGTGCCCAGGAGTGAACATCCGGGTCAGCGGCCCCCTCCCCCCGCGCCGGGCCGCCGCCACCTTCCTTCCCCGCCCCGGCCGGGCCCGGGCCCGCCCCCACGCAGCCGGCTCTCGGCCAATGAGCGCGCAGGGCCGCGGCGATCGCCAAGTATGGAGCGCGGCGCGGGGGGGAGGAGCGCCGAAGGGGGAAGTGAGGGGCGGGGCCTGCGAGCGGGGCGGAGCTGGGCGCGGCGGCTGGAGGGGTGGGCGGGTCCGTCCGAGGCGCTGGGACCCCGCCGGGGGGCCGGCAGGGGGTTTCCGCCCGCACCCACGCCTTAAGTCGCACCCGGTGGCTACCGAGGCGGGGGTGGCGGAGCGACAGTGCGCGCGGGCCTCCGGGGCGGGGACGAGGAGGGCCCTGGGACTGGGAGGGGTCAGGCCCTGCCTTCCCCTCCCGGTGCACCCGCTGTCTCCCGCGCGGACCCGGAACTGGTGTTGCGGCGGGCCGGTCGGTCCCGGGGAGAGCGTCCGAACGATCCCGAGGTGTGATCGCAGTGCCGCCACTTGCTACGTGGGGACCTGGATCAAGTCGCTGCACCTGAGCCGAATCTCTTAAAAAAAAAAAAAAGAAAGAAAGAAAAAAGGAACCCTAGACCACGCCATTCATTGGGCGCCCACTGTATACCAGGCCCTGTTGGGGGCACCGAAAGAGAGTTGCACTCGACGTGAAGATGCCCTCAGAGCTACCTGCCGCAGGTAGCTGTGAGGACCCCGCAGGTAGAGATTAGAAAACTGGACTCAGGAAATGTTAGGCGTTTACGAGTGTTTTTAAATGTGCTACAGAGAACCAGCCCAGTCGCCCAGTGGGGTTGCCTCACTCCACAGAGTGACTCAGAAAGTTGTTTTTTTTTTTTTTCCTTGTCCTTTTTTCTCTCTCACTCGCTCCATTCAACAACTATCTGTTGAGTTTGGTCTAGAAAGCAGAACTAGGATTCTGGCCGTGCTGATAATACCTGCCCTCCCTGGCTTGCTCACTCTATTTTGTGAGAATCAAATCAGGTCAGCTGCCACAGGATTGTAACTGGTTAGTGTTGCACAAATGGCGGGAATTGTTACCACAGGTCAGGCCCTGTCCTAGGCCCCCCTCCTCAGGGAGCTCAGAGTCAAATAAAAGCTGCCACTGGCATAAAAATCAATACAAGTAAGTGATTAAGGCCTGTGTTACGGGAATTCAAAGAGAGTGGGACTTAAGAATTTTTTCAGTTGGTAAGCATTTATTGAGCACCTACTGTATACTGAGCACTGTTCTAGGCTCTAAGGATAGAGTAATGAATTTGACAGTCCCCGTCCATGACGTGATAGAGGTGGACCCTTGGAGGGAAAACAATCACCTGGTAAGTAAACATCGTGTCAGGTGGTGATTAGAGGTGGAGAACACTCAGGGCGAGGGAATAGGCAGGCAGATTAGCCAAGTGGGGCAAGGGGAGGGCTACTTTAGAAAGTAACATTTGATCACAGGGAGGCACAAGAACCAGATAGGGCACAGACCCAAAGGGGACAGTCTCTGGTGTGTTCATGGACCAAGGAGGCCCATGGACTGGGCGGCCCAGTTTAACTAGGGGGAGAGCCCTGGAAGCTGAGGTCGGAGGGACACCAAGCAGTGACAGGATCAGGCCTAGGCTTGAGCAGGATCAGGAGGTTGCTGTGTTCTGAATGGACTGTAGGGGGCTAGGGCCAGTAGAAAGCTATTTAAGGCATGTTTTATTTATTTAAAAAGCACTTAAATGGGGTTTCCTACGTGATGAACACCGTTAAGCACTTTACAAATAATAATTCGCTTCATCCTCAAAACAGAGGCCCGAAGAGGTAAACTGAAAGTCACACAGCAGAGAGACGAAGGTGCCTACTACCCTGGGGACACAGCGGACCCAGCAAGGGAAGACCCCTTTCTGGATGTTTGCTGATGGCCTCGTGGTGGGCACAGGAAGAAGAAAGGAGTCAGGAACGATGCTAAGATTTTTAGCTTGATCAACACTGGAAGGGTTAGCCATATATTGATCTGTGGAAGATGAGAGGAGGAGCAGGCGTTTGTTTTGACTTTTGGTGGTTATTTTTTTCTTTTTTGTGGGGGGAGGATAAGAGTCAGTTTGGGGCAAGTTATGTCTGAGATGCCCGTTGGAACTCTGAATGCAAACGTCAAGTGATTGGATGTGGAAGTCTGGAATTGGGGAAGAAGTTAGAGTTGGTATGAGAACTATTAGCTAAGAAATGATATTTTTAGGTACTGAAGGGCCCAAGCCATCCAGGTGAGTTCACTTAAGAGGTGAATGTCGAGGAGAAGAGGTCAAGAAGATAAAGAGGAACCAGCAAGGAGACTGAGAAGGAGTGACCTGGGAGGGTAGCAAGAGGACGAAGAGAAGGTGATGTCCTTTTTTTTATTTTTATTCTTGAGAGAGACAGAGAAAGACAGAGTGTGAGTGGAGGAGGGGCAGAGAGAGAGGGGGAGACACACAATCCAAAGCAGGCTCTAGGCTCTGAACTGTCAGCACAGAGCTGGACGCAGGGCTCGAACTCACGAGCCACGAGCTCATCAGCTGAGCTGAAGTCAGACGCTGAACCGACTGAGCCACCCAGGCACTCCAGGTGGTGTCCCTTCTTAAAGGCAGGGGATAAGAGTATGAGGGAAAGGTTTATGATAGAATAACACTTGAACTGTTTACTTGAAAAAAATAAGACTGACAGGGAACCTTGTTGTTCCAAATGCATTACCTGTATTTTCTCATTTAATCCTCATACAACCCTGTGAGGTCAGTGCCTATTATTCCCATTTCACAGATGAGGGAGCTAAGGCACACAGAGGTTAAGAAACTTGCTCCAGATCACATAGCTAATGAGTTCAAAGCCAGGCAGTCTGGGACCAGAGCCCACATCCCTAACCCTAAGTCTGATCCTGTTGCTTCGCTGCTCACAAAGTTAAGTCACATCTGGGGCACCTAGGTGGCTCAGTCGGTTGAGCATCCGACTTCCGCTCGGGTCACGATCTCGCGGTTTCTGAGTTCGCGCCCTGCATCGGGCTGTGTGCTATCAGCACGGAGTCTGCTTTGGATCCTCTGTTCCCCTCTCTCTGCCCCTCCCCTGCGTGCTCTCTCTCTCTCTCAAAAATAAATAAACAGGGGCGCCTGGGTGGCTCCGTTGGTTAAGCGCCCGACTCCGGCTCAGGTCATGATCTCACGGTTCATGAATTCGGGCCCGTGTCGGGCTCTGTGCTGACGGCTCAGAGCCTGGAGCCTGCTTCGGATTCTGTGTGTCTCCGTCTCTCGGCCCCTCCCCTGCTCATGCTCTGTGTCTCTCCGTCTCTAATACATAAACGTTAGGGGAAAAAATTAAAAAAAAAAAAAAAAAGTCACATCAGACAAGAGGCTCGGGGGACAGCCCCCTCGGTCTCCTGCAGCTCTGTTTTCGCTTCTTTGGATACATCTGCTACATTCTTTACGGTCCTGCACCCTCAGCTTGCTTATATCACTATTCCCTCAACATTTCAGCCTGCTTGGGGTCTATCCTGGTGGTCTTTGTTCCTCCTTCATTCGCTGCATCAGCTTGCTCTATTACCTGGCAAAGTATTTTTCTGTTTCATAGTTCAAATCCCGACAGAATCCAATGGCCCCATCTCATGTCTTAATGATGGCAGCTTGTTGGATAGATCCCCGGCTGATCCCAGATTGAGTCCCCACACGTTGGATCCTACCCCTGACCCGTCAACCATTGCCATGACCATGGGGCCATGGGCATTAAGCATAGCAGCCTGCCAGGGGCTGCGGGTTAGCAGCAACAAACACCATAAATATTTTTAGTACTCTTTCTCCTCCCCTCCTCTTTCAAAAACCCAACCCCCCCGTGAAGTTCATGCTGTCATATTTTCCAGCGGCCACCTCTCCTTTTTTTGCCCTCATGAACTAACCTCCTCCCCTCTTGTACCTTTCTTTATGACTTCAGCATCCATAAGCATAATCCATCAGAAATCTTACTGACTCCTCAAGGATTTCTTCCTTACCAATGAGTTTTTCCTTCCCTCTGCCTTAAGTACCCACTCCCACAGTCTTACCTTGAACCTGCTCCCGCCCATAATTGCACAGTCTCAGAACACACAATTGCAAATATCTCATATCCGACTTTAACCTCATTACTATAGTATCACACGCAAGCATTATTTCAACCTCATCAAGCCCTGCAAACCTTCGACCCTGCCAGGTCTTTGCATTTATCTTCCCGTTCACGCTCACCTCCCTCCTCGCCCAGCTTAGTAATGAACGCCACACTCACTTCCTTGCAAAAACCGGTAAGCCCTTGCCCCTCTCTTTTCTTCTAACTGGCACCAACCTTGTTAAGCCTGGCTATTCCCCAACACTCTGCCTGCCTCGGAACGTCGGAACGTTGCTGGCAAATTGAAAGTGACTGGTGTCACTCCGGATTGATGTCCACAAATTTCAAATGAGCCCTCAATCCTGGCTAGCAGGATTGCTACCTCTCTGCCATATTCTGTCCCCCTTGCTACTCTGCGAGGATGATCTATCAGCCTTGACCCTCAGTCCCCTTTTCATCCTTCACTCTAAGCGACGGGCTTGCCTCATACTTCACAGACATAACAGTATGAATCAGAACCTTCTGGTCTACCAACAACTCTGCATCTTAGCCATGTTCTCTGCCTTCTGGCTTTTGAATGAAGGGTTTGTGCACCCATCGAAGCTGACATCTCCACTCCTACCCTGGATTCCTCTTTCCTTAATCCTCAGTTTCTCCCTCCATACTGGATCATTCCCACCTGCACAAAATAACATGCCCTAATATCTCACATCCTAAGAAGTTTCAACACAAATCTTGATCCCACATCTCTTTATAGCCACCTCCCCATTTGTTTGCTCCCCTTCACCCCAACACCTTGTGAGTTCTCTGCAATGGCTGTTCCCACATCAACTCCAATTTCTCAGATCAGTCTGGGGTTAGCTTCTGCCTCCACCCGTCGGCCTGGAAACCATGTCGTAGAAGCCAGTGGTCGCTTCGGGGTCTCATCTTACAGCCGACCTCATGGTGTTTGCTGCATCGGTCACTCTCCTTGATGCACCTCTCTTGGTGCTCTGGCTTCCTCTGAGTTCCCTTTGACGCCTCCTTGTCTGTATCCACATACTCTTTTGGTTGTTCTGGGTGTTCAGCATCTAGAACATAACAGGTGTTCAACGGAGGTCTATGAAGTGAGATAGTAGTAGCCACATCATAGGAGTGATTCTTGTGTGAACGAGTGGACCAAGATCGACCAATAAAGTATGGCTACTTTTTTTTTTTAATTCTGTTTTTAATGTTTCTTTACTTTTTGAGACACAGAGCACAAGCCGGGGAGGGGCAGAGAGAGAAGGAGACACAGAATATGAAGCAGGCTCCAGGCTCCGAGCTGTCAGCACAGAGCCAGACACGGGGCCCGAACCCACAAACCGCAAGATCGTGACCTGAGCCGAAGTCGGCTGCTTAACTAACTGAGCCACCCAGGTGTCCCAAAGTATGGCTACTTCTAAATGAGTGCTTACTACATGCTACCCTCTTCCCATGCATTACCTCCCTAATTCCTCCTAACAACCCTTTGAGCTAGGAACTTCTATGTTGACCATTTTATGAAAAATGAAGCTGAGCCTTAGAGATGGCTTGCATAGGGGCGCCTGGGTGGCTCAGTCAGTTAAGTACCCAGCTTTGACTCAGGTCATGCTCTCACAGTTTCTGAGTTTGAGCCCCTGCGTCGGGCTCTGTGCTGACAGCGCCTGGAGCCGCTTCAGATTCTGTCTCTCTCTGCACCCACCTGCTTGTGCTCTCTCTCTCTCCCAAGAATAAATAAAAATTAAAAAAAAAAAAAAACACTTTTTTTAAAGAAATGTCTTGCCTAAGGTCACACAGACAACGCATGGACGAATCTATCGTGACTCTATGACTCAGCGTCTGTCCCGAGCATCACTAAATTGAGATCATGTGTAATAAAGTGTTTTGTCAGTGCCAAAAGATGATGCTACGACACATAGCACATAGCAAGGCAATTTACACATAGTAGGGGCCCATAAGTGTTTGCTGAGTGGAGGCAGGGTGGGAGGAAACCTCCGAGCCAAATTGTACTGTCAGCCGAGGAAAGAAAAAGCCATCTTGAGGACCTCAGAGAAACAGCCTTCCACAGCACGTCGAATCTTTTGCAATGCTTATCAGCCAATACAGGACACAGTAGAGCAGGCATTACCCAGAAGCTAGCCCAACGTGGCTTCTCCTTTTCGTTAAGTCCCCACAGCTGGAAATAGTGGGTTAATAAAGGCACACCATCTCAGGGGACTGGGGCTTGCTTAGCTCCTAAATCCCCTTTGATTTAACAGGCCTGCTTTCTGAATTGGGGATCTTCTTGGATTACTAACAGTGGTTTTAGATGTTTTACTGTGTCTTTGGAGATACAAGAGAACACTAGGATTAGCCAGCTTTTAACCTCTCTCTATACTGAATTCTATAGGCAAAGGGTTTCAATCACATTCCTTGAACATTCTAATTCCATACACTACAGTTGCAGTGGGATTTAGGGGTCTTGTTACCAAAGTATCAGAAGGAAGGAACACCACCTGGTAATGTCATCTTCCCCATCGTTCCGCTGGTTCAGAGGTCACTTCTGGGGCATCCTCTCTTTTCTACGACTCAAGGCCTTTCTCGTGCTCAGACCTTTAGTTTGGGTAGAATTGAGGCCACCCCCAGCTCCAGAGGAGAGGATCCTGATTGCCTGAAGACAAAGTATGGCCTTGGCCATACTAATGGGTTTTTGGAAATGGACCATTAACCTAAGTTGGGCCACAGCACTTTCTGCAGAACGCTAATCAAAATAAACTCTGCGTGAAGGGAGTTGGTCCATCAAGTAAGTTTGGGAAATGCTATAAACGATATTCCCTCTTGGGGATTCTCTGCTCACAGGAACCTTACACTTCAATTATGATGTCTCTTCCCAGACTGTTCAACTACTCCCTCTCAACTAGATGATTTTGCTGTGCTTTTAAGCATCCCTAAGTACTTTCCATCTCATGTTTAAAAAGAAAAAAAGGTCTACATGGAAACCACCCCTACACCAGCCTACCGCCTATCTCCCGTCTTCCACAGCTACAGAATTGTCAGGCTGTCCTCTGACTTCCTAACTTCCCATCCTACGCCATCACTCCTCCATAGAAATGACCCCAAGGTTGCCCATATATCCATGTCAAAAACACATGGGCTCTGCTCAATCCTCACCTCCTTCGACTCTGGTAGCATTTGACACCATTGGGCACTTTCTCCTTGAAACACCTTCTTCCATTGGCTTCCAGGACACCGTGTGACTCTCCCGGTCTTAGTCCTACCTCTGTGACTGCTCCTTCTCTGTGTTCTTTGCAGACTGTGTCTCTTCTCCACAACCATTAAATGATGGGGTCCCTTGTGGCTCAATAGTAGGCTCTTCTCTTAAATTGTGCCCTCTCCTTAGGCCATCTCAACCACGCTCCTAGCTTCGGTGACCAGCTGGCTTCAGTCATGAGCCCACCCCTGAAGCTGGCAGGAATGGGGATGTGATCATGGGCAGGGCGTTTCCCTGGTGATGGGAGGAAATTGGAGTACTGTGACCAAAAGAAGGAGAAAGGGATGCTGGAGAATAGAAAAAAAAAAAAAAAAAAAAAAAAAAGATGGTTATTACAGCCATGCATTCTGGGTAAACTCATGCAAAACAATGAAACAGGCACGTTTTGGGTCTCAGAAATTTGTATCATAGAACCCCTACGCAGGACTGAGTACTGGCAAAACAACAGCCTGATTTCCTTGGAAGATGGGACACTGTGTGGTCAGTAGAAGAGAAGCCTTGGCTAGACAGCTTAGGTCAACTTTTTCCACCCCTTAGCATCTTGCAAGAACACGTGGCAAGAAGCAGGGAAGTAAACAGGCCACCTGCAATCCACTTCTTTTTAATATATCCCCAAAGTCAGTGCCAAGAGGACCTCTTAGTCCGAGGTTAGACACCATCATCTCAGGGCTTTTGTTTTTGCTCTCCTAGGGGGTACCCGGAGAACTCACAGCTGCCTTCTGCTAGACCAGAACTATGTGTATCCTGACCATCCGTGGGGTCTTGCTCAGAGTTACAGAAAGGCCTCTCACATGTGGGCCAGCTGTTGGAGTTTTTACACGCATACTTGGGAGAATTCATGTTTGGTTTATTAAGCTGGCCAGCCAGCCACCCACCAGGCTTGGGATGGGCCTCTACAATGTGTCTGAGGCTGACCCTGCCTCTGCCATGTAGTTTTTTTCTGACAGTCCCCTCAGAAGCTGAGTTTGGGAACCCTCCTGTTCCTCCCGGAAACCCTGTGTTTTGCACACCTTTTCACTTGCAATTTGTCCCCTCTGCTTTCAGGGCTTCTTGAGACAGAAACTCCAAGTCCTCTCATTAATAATTAGCATAGTACCTGGGATATGGTGCTCTGTGAATGAAGCCTGTCAAAAGATGAGGCAGAGAACCTCCAAGCACAGTCGTCCGGGATGCAAACCTCAGCTCCTCTAAAGCACTCATCCCGCGTTCCAATCAGACATTGCAATGTTGCAAATGAAACTAGACCAGATGCAGAACTGACGTAGGAGCTGGTATAGGGGCGGGACTTAGGGACCAGTCTAGTGAAACGGTGCAATAATAAATGAGAACAACAACCCACTGAAAATCAAATATTTAAAAATGCCATTTATGAGGGGCGCCTGGGTGGCTCAGTCAGTTAAGCGTCCGACTTCGGCTCAGGTCATGATCTCGCGGTCCGTGTGTTTGAGCCCTGCGTCAGGCTCTGTGCTGACAGCTCAGAGCCTGGAGCCTGTTTCAGATTCTGTGTCTCCCTGTCTCTCTGACCCTCCCCCGTTCATGTTCTGTCTCTCTGTCTCAAGTAAATAAATAAACGTTAAAAAAAAATTTTTTTAAATACCACTTATGAGGGCGCCTGGCTGGCGCAGTCAGTGGAGCATGTGACTCTTGATCTCAGGGTCATGAGTTCTAGCCCCACATTGGGCGTAGAAATTACTTAAACAAACAAGCAAGGAAAAACACACAAAAAAATATTTAGGGATGGGGCGCCCAGGTGGCTCAGTCGGTTAAGCATCCAACTTTGGCTCAGGTCATGATCTCACGGTCCATGGGTTCGAGCCCCGCGTCAGGCTCTGTGCTGACAGACTTGGAGCCTGGAGTCTCCTTTGGATTCGCTCTTTCCCTCTCTCTCTGCCCCTCCTCTGCTCACACTCACTGACTTTCTCTCTTTCTCTCTCTCAAAAATAAACATTAAAAAAATTTTAAAAATTACTTAAGGATACATTTAATGAAAGATATACAAGTCCTGTGTACCCTGAAAACTAGAAAACATTGCTCAATAAATAGATGTCACCTATTCATGGGTTGGAAGACTCAGTATTGTTCAGATATTCATTCTGACGATCTATAGATTCAGTGCAATCTAATTAAACATCCCGGCAAGTTTTTTTTCCTTCTAGAAATTGACAAGCCGGTTTTAAAATGTACATGGAGGGGCACTTGGGTGGCTCAGTCGGCTCAGGTCAGGAGTTCACGGTTTGTGGTTTCGAGCCCAAATCTGCTGACAGTGTGGAGCCTGCTTGGGAATCTCTCTCTCTCCCTCTCTCTCTGTCCCTCCGCTGCTCGTGCTCTGTCTCTCTCAAAATAAATAAACACAACTTAAAATTAAAAAAAAAAATAAAATGTATCTGGAAATGCAAAGACCTGGCGTGAGGCTCTTAAGGGAGGAAAATAAACGTGAGAGGATGCGCCTGCTACCTGATTTCAAGACCTACCGCAAAGCTGTAGAAATAAAAACAGTGTGTCATTGGCAGAAGAGACGCACAGATCAATGAAACAGAGTAGTCCAAAATTAGACCCACACATATACATCCAAATAATTTTTGACAAAGATATCAATGTATTTCAGTGGGGGAAGAAAAGCGTTTGCAACAAATGGTACCAGAACAACTGAAGATCCATGTAGAAAACAGTGAATCTTGACTCGCACGTCATTCCATGCGTAAACATGAACTCAAAATGCATCACAGACCTGGGGCACCTGGTTGGCTCAGTTGGAGGAGCATGTGACTCTTGATCTTGGGGTCATGAGTTCAAGCCCCACGTTGGCTGTAGAGATTACTTAAAAATAAAATCTTTTTTTAAAAAAGCTAAAACTCAAGCTTCTGGAAGACAACATGAGTGAAAATCTTTGCAACATTGAGCAGGCAGAAGTTTCTCAGGATACAAAACACACTAGCTAGAAAAAAAAGAAAAAACCCTGATAAATTGGACTTGATTTTTTTTTTTATTGTTTATTGTTTATTTATTTTTGAGAGAGAGAGAGACAGTGTGAGCAGGGGTGGGGAGGAGGCACAGAGAGAGGGAGACACAGAGTCCAAAGCAGCTCCAGGATCTGAGATGTCAGCACAGAGCCCAATGCGGGGCTCAGACCCACAAGTTATGAGATCATGACTCAAGGCGAAGTTGGAAGCTTAAGCGACTGAGCCAGCCAGGCGCCCCAAATTGGACTTGATTAAAATAAAACGATCCTGCTTTTCCAAAGATACCATTTAAGAAAAGGATTTCAGAACCATGTAAAGCATCGTTTAACTTTACATAGGACTTAAAATCTTTTTGAAAGAAAATGGCATTCTCTTCACTACATGAGCTCCAATCCTTCCAAATAAATAAACATAAATATTAGCTTTATTTTTTAGTCAAGGGAACCAGTGGAGTGCATAGCATAAGAGGTCCTTTGTTGAGATTGTTAACTCCCAGGACCAGGCTAGACCCAACGACCTATTTATTGAAGGCAATTGATGTCATTATAGTCAGAAAGACTCCAGATTTTGGCTGAAAAGGAAAGCAGAGGTCAAAGGCAGAGAAGTGACTGCAAATATCTGGCCCAGCAGGCAAAGTGACTGTACATAGGGAAAATGAATCACCAAGTCTGAAGGTAGGCAGGTGGGGGACAGCATGCAAAGGAGAAAAGCAGAGGGCATGATGGGTCAGGTTGATTCAGCACAGAGGCCCAGAGTGATGACGGTAGGGATGGAACTCATTTCTAACCCTCACTGGTGCTCACTGGTTTGACAGCTTGAAACAGCCAGGCAGGAACAGACATACTTGATTTCAGATCCTATGAGGTCTGACCCCATGTAAAACCTATCCGTATCAAGAAAACTCCAATTGCCAGACTTCTCTGTTAGGCGCCACTCCCCGGACAACTGCCATTGTAGTTCTGTTGGCTTCATCTGGATGATTTTTCATTCTTTGCTCCACACTAGGTGTGATTGCTGTAGGTACGTAGCACAGGCAGGTCACCTGTTCCACTTCCTCTTCCCGGACGCAAACATCGTCTGCATTTCCCAGCCTCCTTGGAGGTAGGTTGTGGTCATGAAACTGGTTTCATCCAATGGAATGTGGGAGCAAGTAACATGAGCCACCTCCAGGCATGGCCACAAATGGCCACTTGTAACCCGCCCCATTCTCTCTCTCTCTCTCTCTGTCTCTGGTCATCAGCCAGCCGAATGCAGAGGAAGCAAGAGAAGACTCCAGGATGGAAGAAGCTTGAATCCCCTCCCAGGACAGTTCACAGTCCCAGTGTCTCAGGGAGAAAATAAACCTGTATGGTCGTAAGTCACTGAGAACTGGAGGTTGTTTGTTTCGGCAGCTAGCGTTATCCTGACCAACACAAGTCTCAAGAGCTCCCCGTGATAGCTTCCAATCTAGCAGGTAATGTTTGGGGCCACCAATTTAAGCAGGATTTCCATACCAGTGTGAAGGTTCCATAGGTATCTCAAGACAGAGTTGGTGAGACGGGACAAAGGTCACACAGCTACATGGATGGTGAGCCAGGGTTTGAATGGAAGTCTGTCCGACCCCAAACCTATGCTTTTCTAATTCTTCCACATTACCCAAAAACAAAGAGGTGTTTAGATGTTTCGAGTGATGATCATCACGAGGATAGGCTGTAGGGCTCTGCGTAATTTACTCTCTGGCATATTTGTGCTATGTATTTTTTTTTTAAGTTTATTTGTTTAGAGAGAGAGAGAGAGATATGGAGAGAGAGCGCTCGAGCAGGGGAGGGGCAGAGAGAGGGAGAGAGAGAGAATCCCAAGCAGAATCTGCTCTGTCAGTGCAGAGCCCAGCACAGGGTTCGATCCCATGATCCTGGGATCATGACTTGAACCGAAATCAAGAATTGGACATTTAACCGACTGAGACACCCAGGTGCCCCATCTGTGCTCTGTGTTACTATAGAGCCTCCACCGCTTCCCCACAAGCCAGTGAGGTTGAGTGTATATGAACATTTGAATAGGTAATGGAATCCTCCTTTTATATCAACATCATCCCCAAGGGCTGAAACGTGGGTGATTAAAATTATGATCTGTTTCTCTAGCCAGCAACCCAAATGTTCACCAGTCTGGTAAAAGGCTCTGGGGACCATGCCAGAAATATAGCTGTCTTCCTTGACCGTCCACTTCTTCCTTTCTGCCTCCACCATCCCGATCATAAACTGGGCTGTCTGCTGAATACGTGCATCTTCTTTCCCCCTGCAATGTTGAAAGAGCAGGCGATAAGGCCCCTATCTCCTGGTTTCCACATCTATAAAATGGGGGTGTGATACCTACCACATACAATTGTTGTGAGATTTAAATAAGCAATCAACGGGTGGCATATAGGATGCTGTTCATGTTTATGCTAGTCATTATGCACTCCCTACCCCCCCCAACAATCTCTCTCCACTGTTCCCACCAAACATCAAATGAGTCTTGGTATTTTGTGAATACATTTGCCGGCCTTATCACGGTGTCCCTGTGTTTTATGCCTAGTTATGTCAGCCTTGTATATCTGTGACCTTAAACTCCAAGTAGGCAGAAAACCCATGATTGCTAAGTATTTATGGGTCCCCTGACCAGATGATGAATTCATTGTTCCAACCACAATAGGACACCATTGAGCACTTCCTATCCCATGAGCTTTACATAAGGAGGCTCCAGGAATAAGATTCTGTTTCTGCCCAGTAGGATGATCAGAGGGAGGATTTTTTAATGTTTATTTTTGAGAGTGTGAGAGAGGGGGAGGAGCAGAGAGGGGGCAGAGGATCTGAAGCAGGCTCTGTGCTGACAGCAGTGAGCCCGAGCCCAAGCCCAATGTGGGGTTTGAACTCACGAGCTGCTAGATCATGGCCTGAGCCGAAGTTGGATGATTTAAAAAAGCATGGCAGCTTATTATTCTTAAAAATAGCATTTTAAGGAGCGCCTTGGCTGGCTCAGTCAGTGGAGCGTGCAGCTTTTATCTTGGGGTTGTAGTTGGAGCCCCACATTGGGTGTAGAGATTATTTAAAATCATTTTAAATATTTATTTATTTACTTATTTATTTATTTATTTATTGTTTATTTATCTTGAGAGAGAGCGTGTGTATGCATGCAGGTGCACACGTGCAGGGGAGGGGCAGAGAAAGGAAGACCGAGAATCTGTGCTGTCAGCACAGAGCATGACACAGAGCTCAGTCCCACCAACTGTGAGATCACGACATGAGCCAAAATCAAGAGGCAGATGCTTAACTGAATGAACCACCCAGGAGCTCCCCTCCAAATTTTTAAAATGGTATTTTAAGCATCTGGCTACAGAAATACCTGCTCATTTTGGAAAAATTATAGATAAAAGCATCAAAAAAAATACTCAAGAAGCAATCACTGCCGTCTTTTTAGAACCTATCCTTCCAGAGTGCGTGGGTGGCTCAGTCGGTTAAACATCTGGCTCTTGCTGGGGCGCCCGGGGGGCTCAGTGGGTTAAGCCTCCGATTTCGGCTCAGGTCATGATCTCGGAGTTCGTGGGTTCGAGCCCTGCATCGGGCTGTGTGCTGACAGCTCAGAACCTGGAGCCTGTTTCAGATTCTGTGTCTCCCTCTCTCTCTGCCCCTCCCCTGCTCATGCTCTGTCTCCCTCTGTCTAAAAAATAAATAAACATTAACCAAAAATTTAAAAAAGAAAAGGAAAACATCCGGCTCTTGGTGGCAGCTCAGGTCATGACCTCATGGTTTGTGAGTTCAAGCCCCATGTTGGGCTTCATGCATGGAGCCTGCTTGGGACTCTCTGTCCGTCCCCTGATCACACTCTGTCAAAATAAGTAAATAAACAAAACAAAACAAAAAAAGAACCTGTCCTTCTAATCTTTTTTTTCTCTGTTGCACATGTATAAATATTTTACAAAGATGGGATCAATTTTTATAACCTGCATTACCCTATATTGTTAATATTATATTTATTAATATTATTAATTAATAATATTAATTGATATTAATTGATATTATTAATATTTCACACGTTATTGAAGATTCTCCTATGGCATAATTTTTAATGGTGCCTTAGTATCCATTGTATGGATAGATCATGATTTTTTTCATCTTTTTTTTTAAAGTGTTTATTTTTTGAGAGAGTGTTTGAGCAGGGGAGGGACAGAGAGTGGCGGGGGGACAGAGGATCCAAAACAAGCTCTGCATTGACAGCAGCGAGCCTGATGTGGGGCTGGAACCCGTGAGCCGTAAGATCATGTCCTGAGCTGAAGTCAGATGCTTAACCGACTGAGCCACCCAGGCACCCCTAGACCACCATTTTTTTTTTTTAAAGCAACTCCCTCATGTCGTACAGTTAGGTTATTTCCAATTTTTCACCATTATTAGCAATGAACATCTCTGAATGCACTCCTCAGGTCACATCCCTAATTATTTCCTCAGAACCCGCAAGTAGAAGTTAGCATCAAAGGAAGGGCACACTGTCAAGGTATTTCCTACCCGTTGCCAAGTTCTCGATTAGGAAAATCATACCAACTCACAACCCCACCAGCAGTGTGTAAGAACGCTATCATCAAGGCTTTTGTCCAAGATGATGATTACCAAAAAAAAATAATCAAGAAGATAAGTGTTTGCTAAGGGCTCGCCCCACGCCAGCTGTGTTTATTTGTTGAACTCTGTAGCCATGTTCCTTGGACCAAATGCTGAAGGTCCTTCAGACTCTTTTTATTTAGTGCCTCTTTCAACACCCTGACACTTTGACCCAAGTTTTATCCGCAGGAAAGGAGATTTCTGGTAAATACGGTTTCCAGTTTGGAAACTCAGTTCAAGGACTTCCACGTCTTGTCCCAGCATGGACCACCTCTGTGATTTTAACTGCTGGGAATCAGTCAGAAGGGGCTGCTGCTGACTTGGGGCCGAGAGCGTACGTGCTTGTAAGAAATGGAAGAGCTGGTTTGGGGTGAAAAAGTCATGTTCCGAGGTACAAAGGAAAAACCAATAACAACCCAAGGGTTTGGAGTTTCATTTGACCTGCTCTGATAATATCACTATGGTGATGGGCTCTGTAAACAGTTGCAAAACAGCAAGATGAAAAGGAACGAGCCGGTTCCACCCAGGAGATCTGGAGTTATTTTAGGGATCAAGGCAATGTCATCTGGGGTAAATATGGAATGCAAAATCTGTTCTTTTAATAATCATCCCCTTCTTTTGTGAAGCTGAACAAAGGGCCGGCAGATCGGTCATGTGTGTCTTCAGGGCTGAGAAGGGAGCACGGCCAAAAGAATGGAAATAGTGCTTAATAACAGATGCGGGGTTGAGTCTTCTCACACCCTTGGCCTCTGGGACTCCTGCTGAGCCCGGTGTGGAGTCCAAGCGTGGAACACGGGTGATGCTGTCGGGAAGGGCCGGCCTGGTTGGAGAGGCTGGGATCGGGACCGCCGGGAACTGAACTTGGTTGTCTGCCCCTGACCTTGATTCCTGGGCCAGAGCGGGTGGAGGGAAGCATCTTCAAGGCCACAGTCGGCCTCCAGAGCATCACCATCTGCCGCGGATGACATCTGCCACTCCCATCCCCATGCTGTTCTCTTTGAACCCCTGACTCAGCGAGCCCCGTTCCAAAAAAGCAGAACTCGCTATTTTTGGCACCGAGAAAAAAAATGTCAGGCGATACACTTGCTGAACTCCTTCCTGACCCCGAAACTCTTACTCTTTACCCTTAACCCCTTGCTCTTTGCTCCCTTCTCTCTCCCCCGCACCCCCCCCCCCCCACCCGGCTTCCGTTTCAGGCTGCTAAATTGCAACCTCCACCATTCTGTCTAGTGAAAACTATCAAGGGAAAAGATTTTTTTCTGCAGCCACGGAGGCAGGAGCAGTTCCTGCCACACGGAAGTTTCTCCGTAAGTGCCGGCTGGTAGGAACGGAACTGAAAAGCCCATGACTACCCTAAAGTGGACGTTTCCACAAGTGTATCTGAGACAACAGCTATATGTTCATTCATTCACCCGTTCAACAAATATTTGAGTACCCACTAGAGGCCACAGCTTCTGCTGGGGATTGGAGCGAGAGCTCGGGGCCTGTCCTTACAGAGATTACATTCTAATGTAATTAGAATCAAATCAGGTCGACCCCAATACCTCGGTGGTGACCACAATTGTCATCCTATCATAGAGCCTTCTCCGATCATTGGACATAAAATCACACTCACCCCCCGTTCCCTGTTTAATTTTTCTCCCCAGTACTTATCATCCCAGGGCATGTTATATATATACACTTTGTTGGTTTTTGGTTTATTCTTTGGCCTTCTGATGCAAAAATATATCCCCTTTCACAGTGATTTGTCTGTGGGGTTCACTGCTGAAGCCCCAGGACCATGCCTAGCACACAGCAGGTGTTCAAACAAATATGTGTCAAATCAATTTGTTCAATGAACTGATTAGTCCCCTGGAACTTTCTAGCAGAAATCTCCAGGGAAGGAGCTGAGAAGAACTCCAGAGGATCATAACAACAAATTACAACTGTCCCGGGCTCTGTGATTTCTAAAGCAGGGGGCCATATGCAGGGGTACTCGGGGGACTTCACCTCCTGATTTCCTCCTTGTAAAGTGGAAATAATAATGCCTACCTTTGGGAACGGTTGTGGCAGGTGGATAAGGTAATACACGTTAATCACCCACCCTGGGACCCCAGTACACGGTAGGTGCCCCGTGTCTGCGGAGGAAAACTAATGTTTCTTTATTATTTGAGCTTCATAATTCCGCGTGGACATTATCATTATCGCCACTTAACTGACAAAGAAAACAGAGCTCACGGAGGCTTAGTGATCTGCTCATGGCAGCTCAGGTGGGACTAAACCCCCCCCAGAGGGGCAGAATTCCAAATGCTGTGCCTTATCTGTAAGCCCACAGCTGCCAGCTCTGGCAGGAAAGCACATCTCACAAGCGCCTCCTAATTCCTCCTCTACCCTCACTTTGCTGGTCCTGTTTTCGGCGGCCACACCACCCATTGCTGTGGGAAGGAGGAGAGCTCTGGGAAGTAAGCCTAAGCAAGAAGGATTGCGCATTCGGTTAGGAGGTGAAGGACAAATCTCCCTCCCCCGCCCGATCTGCGGCCTCCCGCAGTGCCTCCCTGAGTTTTCTATAGCTCCCACTTCTCCAGTGTCTTGGGGATGCTTGGCCTCCCAACATCTATGCCAGTGGGGATTCTGGTCCAATCCAGGGCAATGGGCCAAGAGACTTATCAGCATAAACAAATCTCAGGTTATGTGGGAGGCAATTTACAAATATCCAACCCAGAAAGGCAGGCATTGCTGTTCCCATTTTATGGATGAGAAAGATGAAGCCCAGACAGATGAATGATCTTGTTGGAGGTCATGTAGCTACCAAGGGAGGAAGGCTCTGGATCTAAAGCCACATCTGCCTGCCTTAGAAGCCCATGCTCCTCAGTCACACCAAAGTATGGGGTGAGCGTTAGGGAGGTAGGTGCCCAAGGATGCCTATCCCAGACTTATTTTGAAGGAAATTGGAAACAGATTTAAAAAATACAAAAATAGGGGATGGTTCTATAAATTATAATGAGTGTGGCCAGTAGAATATTTTACAATTATTGAAAATGATACAAAGAATGTGATAACATAGAAAAGTCCTTATGATAAACAGAAAATGTGGGCTACAAAATATATGTCCATAGAGATTACATTAAAAAAATGGTTTTTAATTTTTTATTTAAAAAAATTTTTTTAATGTTTTTATTTATTTTTGAGACAGAGAGAGGCAGAGCATGAGCCGGGGAGGGGCAGAGAGAGAGGGACACACAGAATCAGAAGCAGGCTCCAGCCTCTCAGCTGTCAGCACAGAGCCCGATGCGGGGCTCGAGCTCACAGACTGTGAGATCATGACCTGAGCTGAAGTCAGACGCTTAACCGACTGAGCCACCCAGGCACCCCTAAAAAATTTTTTTTAATGTTTATTTTTTAGGGAGACAGAGTGCAAGCAGGGGAGGAGCAGAGAGAGAGGGAGACACAGAACCTGAAGCAGGCTCCAGGCTCTGAGCTGTCAGCACAGAGCCCAACACGGGGCTAGAACTCACTGACCATGAGATCCTAACCTGAGCCAAATTCGGACGCTTAACCGACTGAGCTACCCAGGCGCCCCCAGAGATTACAATGTATAAACATGCATGCGCGGAGGGCTGAAAGGAAGCATACACACATGACTGTTTCATCATCACTGTGTGGTGAGATTTGGAGGGATTCCCCCGCCCCCGAGACTAGTCTTTCTGCAATGTGATTAAATTACTTTGCAATTTACAGATTAAAAAAAAAAGATCAGACACAGTTTTCAGAAGTCTTGTAGCTTTAGCACACAGAGCACAGGAACCAGCATGCCTTGTTTTCAAGGCTAACTAGATGACTTTCCTTTACCAACAGCTCCTGGAGACCCACCTGCTCCCAAGTGTTAGCTCTTCCTGCACAAGCACCTGCCCATGCCAGCACTGGGCATCGTTCTCACCCACCTCTGTGTCTGTCTGCTAATGCCAGGCATCCATCTACAGCTGCTCTGTCCAACAGGGTGACCATTGCCACGTGTGGGTGTTCACGTTTCAATTAAATAAATAATTTGGTGTCTCGGTCTCAATGACCATATTCCAAGTGCTCAATAGCCACACTCAGCTAGTGGCTACTGTAGTGGACAGCACAGATATAGAATGTTTCTTAATAATAGGGAGCCTGGGTGGCTCGGTGGGTTAAGTGTCCGACTCTTGATTTTGGTTCAGATCATGATCTCATGGTTCATGGGACTGAGCCCTGCATCAGGGCTGCCAGCACAGATCCAGCCTGGGATTCCCTCTCTCCCTCTCTCTTTGCCCCTACCCTCGTCAAAGTAAATAAATAAACTTAAAAAAAAATTAGGGGCGCCTGGATGGCTCAGTTGAGCGTTGGACCATTGGTTTCAGCTCGGGTCATGATCTCTCAGTTCGTGCCTTTGAGCCCCATATCAGGTTCTTTGCTGTCAGCATGAGCCTTGCTTGGAATTCTCTCTCTCTCTCTCTCTCTCTCTCTCTCTCTCTCTCTCTCTCCCTCCCTCTCTGCCCCTCCTTGGCTTGTGTTCTCTCTCTCTCAAAACAAATAAATAAACTTAAAAAAAACTCTACAAAATACATCTAAAAAAGAATGTTTCTAACATGGCAGAAAGTTCTATCAGATAGCAGTGATGTAGCATCCAGACTGAAGACAATCTCTTGAACTTGGCCACCTCTGATCAATGGGTTGGCCGGACCATGACTTTTCCATCCCTGAGACTGTACTCTCTCATCCCATCTATAGTCTCCAGAGAATTCAAGGATCGGGGAAAATTAAGGATGGCCCCTCCCACTCAAAGGTGGGGCCTCCCAATTATAGTTATTTAGAAGTGCTTTGCAGAGTGAAGGTCGATCAGGCAGGGTGGGACAGTGGAGAGGGTAAGAGTATTGCTTTTTATTATGAATGTTCTCAACAGAAGCCATTTATTGATGTCTGCCATGTGCCAAGCACTGTATGTATTTTATCATCGTTAATACTCACAACCCTGCAAAATAGGTTTTACTCCATTATATACTAAGATGAAGGCACTGAGGCTCAAAGAAGTCAACAAACTTGCCCATGAACCAGAATCCATACCTTCAGACACCAAGGCTCATGCCGTTTCCATTATGCCAATGTGCCTCAGCGGGGAGAGGAGGAGTCCAAATCTCAGAGGAGGATTCTCACCGGCCCTGCTTGTATAACAAGCCTGTCCTGGGACCAATCACATCGGAAGGAAAGATCGGTACCACATTGGCCTGGCCTAAGTCGTCCACCACTGTACGGGCAGGGGCAGTGATAGTCTGATTCGAACCATCTGAGGTCGGGGAAAGGTAGTTGCCAAAGAGAAATAATTGTCAGTGGGCCTACCCACGCACTGATGTCATTTGCTTTCAAAATTCTCTCAGGGAGAACCTTAATAGCAATTACTACCATCTTTCATGGAGAGCCTGGGTATTGTGGCATGTACTTTTCCCATGCATTACTGTTGATCCTTACACTTGGACACGTTGTTCTTCAGTAATGTTGTGATTGTTTTCTTTCTTCGAGTAGAAATAGTAGATTTGATTTCCTGGAAACTCAGACGTGACCTCCCTAGGTTCTCTGTGGTCTGTTTCCCACAGCTGGCCCACCCCTGCATCACGTGCCAGACTAATTCAAGTCATCCACATATTAAACATCAAATCCTTTGCCCTGAAGCCTACACTCTCTGAGAGTTAAATGAATAAGACATTCACACACAGGATTACTCATTAGGTTGGGCACCAAGGGGCCAATTCTAGAACAGAACTTAGTCTACACTCAGTGGACTGGGGACTGGACAGTTGGCTGGAGGCTGGACCGGATGCCCTCCAGAGGGCCCTGGAGAGCTGAGAGGTCTGAGTTTCAATGGTCAGGGGAGAAGGAGGAATGTTCCCGGGCCATGGCTTCTCCTTGGATTGAGTCCAGCCTACACAAGAGCCGCTTGGGGCCCAAGTTGTCTAAGTAAACACTGATTCCTTGACGAGTTTCCAAAATCGGGAACAGAGCAACTGTTTGGTTTGAACAGGCTGTGCTCTGTAAACCACCGCCTGCATATCACCAGGGCCCCATGTAAATATTTTAGCTACAGATTGGAAGAACACAACTTTTTTTTTTTTTAATCCCATCACTTCATTGCGAGACTTATAATGAATTATGTGTTGTCTCTGTTGTTAAACTTAAAATGAATTATGTGTTATTTCTATTTGTTGGGAGGTTTGATTCCCTAATTTGGTGATAAGCATCTTAGATGTAGCTCTACAGGGACTGTTAGGGTTTGAGGAGAGCCCAATAAATAGCATGCCATTTTTGCCTGCTTGAATTTGGAACAAAATGAAGACACAGGAATCAAGTAGGTAGAGATGAAACTATCATTCTATTATCAGTAGAACTGATTATGGCGATGTTGGCTTCAGGTGTATGAGTTAGGATCTTTCTAATTCTTCACTCCAGACTTAGGCAGACTGAGTCATTCCGTCTGAGACAGCACTGGCCCGGGGTGGACCCGTGGGGAAGCAGAAGAAAACATGTGTAGCCAGAGAGAAGAAAGGAAGGAAGGCACTGAGCTAAGCATTTCCTGTTTCTTCTCCCAAAGCCACCAATCACTGAGCACCTCCTCCTCTAGGAAACAGTAGGACGGGGGACCCAGAGCAGCTGAGATGTCAGTGTGATGGGCCTCCTGCCTCTTGGAGACATGAAGCCAGAGAGAAAGATGTTCTCCACGAATAGACCTTGATAGAGCATGAGACAAAGTGAGGATCTGGTCAAGAATCTCCCCAGACACAGCGTCTTGGCAGAGATGACAACTGCTTGAATCAGAAAGCAGAAGTTGATCTTGAGGACAAACAGTTTACCTTCAGGCATAGCTGCAGCAACACTGGTAATAAATACTCAGAAAAACAGAGACTCAGGAGTACTGTTCCTATTATGGCTCTGATCACCACAACTGACCTCACTTGCTGAGAACAGGCCACCCTCTGTCCAACAGCACCTCCCCTCTAGACTGTGGCAAACAAGACCTGTGGTACTGAACGGGCCATGGGTTGAGTGGAAATTAACGTTGTGGATTTCAAACCTGACCCGGTAAATGTTTCCTTTCTTGGTTATGTGGCAGAATGGGTTTCTCCCCGCTCTGCCCTCTCTCTGCCCCTTCGCATTGTCAGCCCTGGAAAGAGAGGAAAAGGCAGGGCTTTAACACAATAACGCCCCAAAGATCTACAAAAACCTATCAATATTGTCACACAGAAATAGGTGTCTTTAGCCTCAGTCACAGGGGTTGTGGTGGATGGAGCCAGAGGCCCTGGGGGGAGGGCAAGGAGGCAGAAGATGAAATTTCGAAAAAGGCAAAGGAGAGAAGGTACATGCGGAGAGCAGAGGAATAGGAAAAGATGTCTTACACCGTCCTCCTGACTTTGAAGGTGTTTGTGATTTGGGCTGGCTATAAGGTGGCGAACTTCTTGGGAGCGGATACTACCTGTTTGCTTTGCAGGGGTTGCTGGGCATGAGGACAGGGTTTTATTCACATGGCATCGCCATCCTCAATTTCTGGTGGCCTCTACCAGATTCTCATTGATGACCACACCTTGTCCCTTCCTTTTCTGCAAGGTCTTCCTCCCATCTGTCTCATTTCTATTTTCACTGCTCATTAACTCTCCTTGGAACTGTTGGAAAAACTTCTCACCTAGACTTCCTGCCTTTATCACCTCTTGTGCATTTCCTACCAGACTGATCTTGCTGAAAAACAGATCTGAACTACTCAAGGCTCTGTGTTATTCAAAGGTCTCTGCTTGCTCCCCATTACCCATAAAATAAAGTCTGAGATCCGAGATCCTCAGGCAAGCATCCAACTTCTCCCCCACCGTTATTATTCATACATCCTGCACACTAACACAAGTATAGCTAGGTGAGTGTGGGATATTGGATTAAAAAGAAAGAGGTTAGGGGTAAACTGGACAAATGAACCAGATTTGCAGGAAACTGGTAAGAAGGAGAAACCATTTGGTTTCATGTATTTGTTTGTTTGTTTGTTTAAAGTTTATTTAGAGACAGAGAGGGCAAGCGAGGAGGGGCAGAGAGAGAGGAAGAGACAGAGAATCCCAAGCAGGCTCTGTGCTGTCAGCATGGAGCCCGACGTGGGACTTGAACTGCCGAATCGTGAGAGCATCACCTCAGCTGAAGCCAAGAGTAAGACGCTTAACCGACTGAGCCACCCAGGCACCCCTATTTATTTATTTATTTATTTATTTATTTATTTATAATCCCAAGCGGGTTCCACAGATGTGGGGATGGATCTGACACACCGTGAGATCATGACCTGAGCCGAAACCAAGATGTCAGATGCTTAACTGACTGAGCCACCCAGGTGCCCGTTTGGTATTTTTAATATTTATTGGGTCTTCCTAAATATCCAGCCAGAGGAAAATGATGATCTATAAAATCTCTGCTTATGATATGTTATATACTTACAGTTTAGATTACATTTATGGTTCAAAAACAGGGTAGTCTTGGGGCGCCTGGGTGGCGCAGTCGGTTGAGCATCCGACTTCAGCCAGGTCACGATCTCGCGGTCCGTGAGTTCGAGCCCTACGTCGGGCTCTGGGCTGATGGCTCAGGGTCTGGTGCCTGCTTCCGATTCTGTGTCTCCCTCTCTCTCTGCCCCTCCCCTGCTCATGCTCTCTCTCTGTCTCAAAAATAAATAAAAAAAATTAAAATAAATAAAATAAAATAAAAAACAGGGTAGTCCGCATACAAGAGAAACCATGGTACATTTATATGATATTTTATTATGAAGTTATCTAAAAATCAGAGTTTGAAGAATACTTAATGATATTGTAAAGTTTAAAAAGGCAGAAAAAATGTATTATTATCATGATGTCCGTGAAGTGAAAGCAGACTAGAACGTTTTACAAAAATGTATTACTGTGATAGCATAATAGGAGACTTTGTATTCATTCTCTACACTTTTTTGTATTTTTCAAATATTCTACAATCAGCACGTATCATTTTTATTTTACAATCCATCACAGGATAATGTTTACAAGGTTAAGAATACTATCAGAAAGAGCAATTTGTTGTAATGTGAAATTTAAAAGGCAGAGGACAAACTTACACAGAGATATCAACTGTATTGTAAACAATATTTTGAAAAGGAGCACCTGGGTGGTTCAGTCGGTAAGGTGTCTGACTTCAGCTCAGGTTGTGATCTATCTCATCGTTTGTGAGTTCGAGCCCTGCATCGGGCTCTGGGCTGACAGCTCAGGGCCCGGGAGCCTGCTTCGCATTCTGTGTCTCCCTCTCTCTCTGCCCCTCCCCCGCTTGCGCCCTGTCTTCCTCTCTTAAAAATAAATAAACATTAAAAAAAATGTAAAAACGTGTTTTTGAAAAGGTGGGAATACACCCAAATGTTAGCAGTAGTTGTTTTGGGGTGTTTTCTTTAACATGCAAGTATTACTTTTATTATGGGAGAAAACATTTTATACAAAAATTTATTGCGGAGGTCCCTGGGTGGCTCAGTTGGTGAAGCATCCGACTCTTGATTTTTGCTCAGGTCATGATCTCATGGTGAGATCGAGCCCCTCATCAGGCTCTATGCTAGGTGTTAAGCCTGCTTAAGATTCTCCCTCTCCCTCTCCCTCTGCTCCTCCCCTGCTCATGCTCGGGCTCTCTCTCTCTCTATCTCTCTGTCTCAAAAAAAATGTATTGTGACACTATATTAGTGTCCTTCAGAGAAACAGATAGGATTGATCAATTGCTTATAAGAAATTGCCTATCACAATTAGGGAGGCTTGTGAGTCCCAAATTTGCAGCAGGCCTGATAGGCTGGACACCCACTGGAGTTGATGGTACATTTCCAACCCAAAAGCAGTCTGCTGGAGAATTCCCCCCCTGCTTGGGAGGCTGGTCTTTTTGTTTTATTCAGGCCTTCAACTGACTAAATGAGGCCCACCCACACTATGGAGGGTGGCCTGCTTACTCAAAGATTAAAACATTAATCACATCCGCAAACACCCTCCACATAAAACTGACAGTTGACATATAAAATTAACCATCACAGATAGCATAACCAGTAAAGTATTCTTTCCAAAAAAATAAATCTAACTGAATCTTATCAATCTTCTAGATCTATATTTATCAGTTTACATGAACAGCAGGGTATAGAGAAGTATGTTAAAGGCTACTATGGGAATGTGCTTATCCAACCCCGTATGAAACAAATTCATAGCATAAAAAAATAGAGGAAGGGTAATAGATAAAAACTGGCTTGAGAGCCTATCAGCTAAACGTGATGCATGGACCTTGTTTGGATCCTGATTTGAATGAACCAATTGTAAAGAGACATGTATGAGAAAGTCAAAAAATCTGCACCTTAACTAGATATTAGTTGATATTAAGGGTTGCGGGTTTTTTTTTTACATGTTAATAGTATTGTAGTTATGTTTTCTTTTTTTTTCTTTTTTTACATTTTTTTATTTATTTTTGAGAACCAGAGTGAGAAAAAGCATGAGCAGGGGAGGGGCAGAGAGAGAGGGAGATGCAGAATGGGAAGCAGGCTCCAGGCTCTGAGCTGTCAGCACAGAGCCTGACACGGGGCTTGAACCCACAAACTGTGAGTTCATGACCTGAGCCGAAGTCGGACTCTCAAATGACTGAGCCACCCAGGCGCCCCTGTAGTTATGTTTCTAAAACAAGAGATCTTGTTTCTTAGAAATATGTCAGGAGGCACTTACCAATGGAACGGTTTGACATCTGAATTCTGCTTTAGGATAACCCAGCACATTGCGAGGACATAGAACAGAAAAAATGTCGTCCACATATTGACTGTTGGTGCTGGAAGGTGAGGAATGGTTACGTTATGCTCTCTACTTCTGTGTATGTTTAAAATCTTTCCATTAAGACATCCAATTTTTTACCTCTACTTCCAGCCAGAAGGATGGGAACTAGCTGCTGTGAGCCTCAAGAATGACCTATTCTACAGGACAGATATTCCATATTCTATATTCACACTTTCCTATATAAAGGGACATATCAGTGAGATTCTCCCAGCTCACAAAACAGCAAATCTACACCAGCATTCTCCAAGAGAAATAGAATGCAGGCCACATATATACGATTTACAGTTTTCTAGGCCGTAGTAATGAAAGTAAAAAGGAACGAGTGATGGGGCGCCTGGGTGGCTCAGTTGGTTAAGCATCTGACTTCGGCTCAGGTCATGATCTCACAGTTGGTGGGTTCAAGCCCTGAGTCAGGATCTGTGCTGACAGCTCGGAGCCTGGAGCCTGCTTCGGATTCTGCGTCTCCCTCTGTCTCTGCCCCTCTCCCTCTCATTCTCTGTCTGTCTCTCTCTCAAAAATAAATAATAAACATTTAAAAAAGCTTAAAAAAAAAGGGAACAAGTGAAATCAATGCTAATAACACTTTTACTTGAGGGGCGCCTGGCTGGCTCAGTCGGTAGAGTGTGCAACTCTTGATCTTGGGATTGTAAATTCGAGCCTCACACTGGGTATAGAGATTATTTTAAAATAAAATCTTTAGGGGCGCCTGGGTGGTGCAGTCGGTTAAGCGTCCGACTTCAGCCAGGTCACGATCTCGCGATCCGTGAGTTTGAGCCCCACGTCAGGCTCTGGGCTGATGGCTCAGAGCCTGGAGCCTGTTTCCGATTCTGTGTCTCCCTCTCTCTCTGCCCCTCCCCCGTTCATGCTCTGTCTCTCTCTGTCTCAAAAATAAATAAATGTTAAAAAAAAATTTTTTTTTAAAATAAAATCTTTAAAAAGATTATTTAAAAAATAACAATTTTAGGGGTTCCTGGGTGACTTCAGTTGGTTAAGCATCTGACTCTTAATTTCGGCTCAGGTCATGATGTCACGGTTGTGAGATCAAGCCCCGCATCGGGCTCCGTGATGAGTGTGGAGACTGCTTGGGATTCTCTTTCCCTCTTTCTCTGCCCCTCCCTCTTTCTCTCTAAAAATAAATGAGTAAACATTTTTTTTTTTAAATAACAATTTTACTTGACTCAGTATTTCCCAAATATTATCATTTCAACATGTAATATAAAAACTATGAAGGAGATATTTACATTCTTTTTTTCATCCTAAATCTTTAAAATCTGGCATGTGTTTTATATACTACGTATCTCAGTTTGGCCTAGCCACATTGTAAGTGCTCAATAGCCACGTGTGGTGAGTGGCCGCCATATTGGACGGTGCAGACCTACAGACTGGGCAACCAAAAACTCCGGGATTCTTCTCTATCCTACTTCATATACATGGTCTAGTTCTTGGGCTGACTTCTTCATGGCTGCATGAGGACTTCTCAGAGAAACCAGAGCAACGTGTTTCCACGTTGCTCCAATCAGAGGCTTGGAGCTGGCATCAATTTCCTGAGTCTCACAGCTATTAGTCAGAAGGGGAGGAATGTGACGGAATGGATGTTGGGGGCCAAGCTGAAAGTCTATACCTGGATGGGTTCTAGCACCCAGGAATACCATCTAGACTGCTTGAAATCGTCTCCACTGCTCAAAGGGCAAGAGAACACCATTCCTCACCGGGGCATCTTTAATGACCTTCGCCACAAAGGGGTAAAGAGGTTATTAATACGATCTGTTTTCAGGCCAGCCAGCATGAAGCTGAGTATTGACAGAGATCAGTAAGACTTTCCCGGGGGGGGGGGGGGACCCAAATACCATGTTCTTACAGCACAGTGTGGATGTGTAGCATAGATGAAACAGCCCCGCCCCAGCTTCTATACATCTGCTCTGCCCACCGCTCATTAGTTGTGGGACCTTAGGCAGACCACTTAGCTGTCCTGGCTATGTTTCCCATTTGTAAAAGACAGGATTCCATTACAAAGGTGGTCGACCTTTGTTCTTCCTTTTAATGATATCTTACAAGAAGGCCAGACATACAAAACAGATGAAAGCTGCTGGCAGTGATGACGGGGACCTGGCCTCTTCCCCAGTTGACCACTGTGTCGTTCTTTTTTAGATTTAACAAATATTTACGTTGCATTTACAGTATGCCTGACTCTGTTCTAGGTGCCTTACATGCATGAACTGATTTAAAATTTCATTTACATCCAGGGGCGCCTGGGTGGCTCAGTAGGTTAAGCATCCGACTCTTGATTTCAGCTTAGGTCGTGACCTCACAGCATAGGATTGAGCCCTGAGTCAGGCTCAGCAAGGAGCTCAGAGCCTGTTTGGGATTCTCTCTCTCTCTCCCTCTCTCTCTGCCCTTCTCCCGCTGGTTCTCTCTCTCTCTTCCTCTCTCTCTCTCTCAAAATTCATAGATAAACTTTAAAATTTTTTCATTTAAATCCACCTAAAGGCCCTATGAAGCAGACATTATTATGAGCCACTGCTTACATGAAGCTATCGAGGCCCAGAGGAGTTGAGTAACTTTCCAAAAGTCACACGGCTAGTAAGTAACAGAGCTAGGATTCAAACCCAAGACAATCCAGTTCCAATCCACGTTCTTATTTTCTCAAAGCCCCGTGGTTCCAGCGAGCTAGATGATGCTTGAGACCCCCTCCAGCCTTCAAGTCTGTCATCCCAGGAGTAAAAATCTGGTTTGTTGCTTGTTTGTTTCAGCAGAATTCCTTTGTTCGGCCCCCAGAACTCCACTATGGTGCAAAGGGCAGGGATGGCGGGAGAGTGAGGGAGAGGGCTTTTCTTCTCCAGACCCTGGAAGGAGTCTTAATTCCCCCTTCTCCCAGCTCACTTCAACTGAAGCCCACTGACTGTGACTTCAGGCTTTTGCCTCCCTACCCCTACCCCACAACGCCAGGGTTAGGGGGTGCCTCTTTCTCCCTACCTACCGCCAAACTCCATTTTCCTAACTTCAATTCATGGCTAACACTAGACACATGTTGTGATCTTGCAAACTAATAAGAAATATGTTTGGCCTTTGTCCAGTCTCTGGCACAGCACTCCTAAATCTCTTGTCATTTCTTAAGTGATAGGAACAATCAGAACATCTCTTCTTATAATACTTGGTTTTTGTCTCCAGTTTCTGAAATAGCTCCAGAGGGATGAAAGTGAAAAGAACACCTTTTGTTATTCATAACAAGCCCCTTTGGGCTGCTCCTGAGTTTATGTTAATGTGGTGACTTTAGGAAAGCCCCCTAGGTTTGGGGGGCGGGTGTTGGTTGTCAGGGGAACCAACCATGTGATCAGAGGGTTGGAACTTTCAGGCCCACCTCCCAACTTCTGGGCAGGGGAGGGGGGGCTGCAGAGTGAGTTCAACCACTGATGGCCAATGATTTGATTAATCATGCTTGTGAAATGAAGCTTCCATAAAAACAAACAAACAAAACACAAAAACAAAAACAAGAAAAAAAAATCCCTAACCTAAAGGATTCATAAAGCTTCCTGCTGGGTTGGCAAACAAGAACGCATCCAGGAGAGTGCCCCCCAGACTCTCCAAGGGCAGGAGAAGCTTCTGTGCTCAAGCCCTTCCCAAACCTTTTCCTCTATGTCTCTGCATCGGGCTGTTCATTTTTATTCTTTAAAATATCCTTTTAGGGGCACCTGGGTGGCTCCGTTGGTTAAGCGTCAGACTCTTGGTTTCCGCTCAGGTCATGATCCCAGGGTCTGTGGGACTGAGCACCCCCCCCCCCCCCCCCCCCCCCGTGTCGGTCTCTGTGCTGAACACGGAGCCTGCTTGGGATTCTCTCTCTACCCTCTCTCTCTGCCCCTCCTTCCCCCTAAAAATAAACAAATAAACTTAAAAAAAGTTTAAAGTATCCTTTTATAATCAACTGGAATTCTAGGAAGTAAACTGGTTTCCTGAGTTCTGTGAGTCATTCTAGCAAATTACCAAACCCGAGGAGGGGGCATGGGAACTCCCTGCTTGTAGTCAGTTTATAGAAGTCCCCCGAGGCTCAGACCTCCCAGGGGAATCTAAAGTGGTATGTGTGGGGCGCCTGGGTGGCTCAGTCAGTAGAGCACCCGACTTCGGCTCAGGTCATGATCTCACAGCTCATGAGTTCAAGCCCTGCATGGGGCTCTGTGCTGACAGCTTGGAGCCCGGGGCCTGCTTCAGAGTCTGTGTGTCTCTCTCTCTGCCCCTCCCCAAATCGCGTGTGTGCGTGCACGCGCTCTCTCTCTCTCTCTCTCTCTCAAATAAATGCACATTAACAAAAATTAAAAATAAGTAAAAAGAAAAATAAAGCAGTGTGTGGGTTTGGGCTTTGGGACTGAGTGTTTCACCGGTGGGGTCTGTGCCAACTCTGGGCAGTTAGTGTCAGATCTGAATGGGGTGGGGGAGACACATCTAGGCGTTGCTGAGAATTGCTCTGTATGGAAAAACTCGCACATCTGGTATCCAAAGTGTTGTTGGTGTAAGTAGAAGCAGAGGGGGAAAAAAAAACAACAACCTGTTTTGTACCTTCTGCATAGGAAAATTGGAGGAAATGATGATAATCAGGATTATCCTAGAAAACTTATATGATGTAAATTCACAGAGACGGAAAATAGAACGGTGGTTACCAGAGGCTGAGGGAGGAGGAAGTAGGAAAATCAGTGATGTTAATGGCGCATTCAGTGTGGAGTAATGACAAAGTTCTGGAGAGGGACACTGGAGATGGTTGCCCAGTACTATGAACATACTTAATGTCACTCCATTGGACACTAAAAAATGGTTAAAATGGTAAGATTTTATGTCACATGTATTTTACCACAATATATTTTTAAAAAGATTATCCTAGGGGCGCCTGGGTGGCGCAGTCGGTTAAGCGTCCGACTTCAGCCAGGTCACGATCTCGCGGTCCGTGAGTTCGAGCCCCGCGTCGGGCTCTGGGCTGATGGCTCGGAGCCTGGAGCCTGTTTCCGATTCTGTGTCTCCCTCTCTCTCTGCCCCTCCCCCGTTCATGCTCTGTCTCTCTCTGTCCCAAAAATAAATAAACGTTGAAAAAAAAAAATTAAAAAAAATAAATAAAAAGATTATCCTAGAAAATGCACAATCTCTTGACTGTATTACATTCATTATATAAAAATATATATCATATAATAATATAATATTACATAATAATATGAACATTGTGGCAGAATTAGTTTTGGCTGCTCTGCCATTGTGTGTGTGTGTGTGTGTGTGTGTGTGTGTGTGTATGTACGTGTTCTGCCAGTTACTTTCCTGTTACATTGAGAAGGTTAAGTTTAGGGGTTTTAGAGTCACACAAACCTGGGCACACTCTTAGCCCTACCACCTGCTCGCTGCGGGACCACAAGTTACTTAAAAACAAAAATATTGGGGCATCCGTGTGGCTCCGTCAGTTGAGCGTCCAACTCTTGACCTCAGCTCAGGGCTTGATCTCAGGGTCGTGAGTTCAATCCCTTCATTGGGCTCCATGCTGGGCGTGAAGCCTACTTAAATAAATAAAGATAAAAATATCGAGGAATCGGCCGGGGCGGGGGGGGGGGGGGATTGACGGATGTTTAAGCACACAGACTCACAAGTCGTAAATAAGTCCTAGAGATCTAACACACGGTATAGACACCGATATTGCATTGCAATCATCAAACTTGCCAAGAGACCAGAAGTTAATTACTCCAACCCCTGGAAGGCAAGGATAGTTAGGTGACATGATAAAGGCGCTAATTATTGTTACAATGACAATAGGAGTACCACCTATAAATGAAATGTACATAACCTGTTGTGCACCTAACGTTTACACAATGCTGCATGTCAAATGCATTTCTGTTAAAAAATCAATGAACGTTTATTTATTCATTGAGCATTTTCGTTTGTAGTAGGCAGCACTCTGAGCGTGTTGCCTGCATTGTTTCACTTCAGCCTGGTTATCACCATATGTAATAGAGCTGCGATTGATTCTTGCGTTCCAGGGAAGGAAGATGGGGAACAGAGAGGTAAAGGAACTCTGCCAAAGCCACACGGTCAACAGGTGGGGGAAGCAGGCCTCATGCCCAGACAGAGCCCACTTCTCCATTACACATGGGAGGCATAGTGTGTCAAGCCCGTGATACCTCGACGGCCCATAAAATTGTTTTTGTTTTCATTTATTTTGAACAATTTCTTTTCTTTTTTAGAGGAAGAGAGAGAGAGAGAGTGAGCACGAGTGGAGGAAGGGCAGAAGGAGAGAGAGAGTCTCAAGGAGGCTCCCCACTCTGTGTGGAGCCCACCGCGGGGCTCTATCCCACAAACCATGGGATCATGACCTGAGCCAAAATCAAGAGTCGGATGCTCAGCTGAGCCACACAGGTGTCCCATTTTCATTTATTTTAAAATCAGAAGAAAAATGAAAATAATGATAATGAGTATGTAATAACGAATTCAGTCTGGATTAGATTCATCTTTATTCCAACACACCCATAAGATATGACATTTAATCTTTGTTTCAATTTTTTTTTTTACATTTATTTATTTTTGAGAAACAGGGAGACAAAGCATGAGCGGGGGAGGGGCAGAGAGAGAAGGAGACACAGAATCTGAAGCAGGCTCCAGGCTCTGAGCTGTCAGCACAGAGCTTGTGACACGGGGCTCAAACCTACGAACTGTGAGAGCATGACCTGAGCCGAAGTCGGACGCTCAACCGACTGAGCCACCCAGGCGCCCCGACATTTAATCCTTTTTATGGAGGGAAGGGCCCTACGATGGCAAGACTGCCCATAAAATCAGGACCCCTGACTGCAGGTCCCTAAGCCCAGGCCACTGGGCTTAAACCGCTAGGACTCCCCAACTCTCTGAACCCCAATTAACTCACTTTAAGACTGGATATCTGTGTGAGAAATCAGAAAGTCACCCTTTCTCTGCCTCAGGTCTCTCCTCTGTAAAATGGGAATAATAAATAGTATTGATTTGTCTGCAGCCGTGAGGATGCCGTGAGTAACTGTGCCCAGCACCTTAGCATGGGCCTGATGCTAAGCATTAGCCATGGGCATCACGCCTGATGCTCAGTAAGGACTCCGGCCCGCTAGCTACAGCTGACCTGACTTGTTGCAGCCTGAGGGTCTGAAGCATCCAGACCCCAGAGGGGCCGTCTCTGAAAGAGCCAGATGGCCCACAGCCTCGGTGCAACAACACCTCATCAGGCACACCAGGAATTCTACAGCAGCCTCCGGGGAGATTCTGATGTATTCTTCAACCAACCAGGGGAGATCCACACTTATAAAAGCTTCCAGTCCTCCGCGATAATTTCTCCCCTCCCCATACCTCTCCCCATTCCCCCGGGCCCCTTTCCATCTTAGCTCTGTTTCTGCAGGCAGCAGGACAGAAAGGTCTCAGTCTTATGTGAGTATAGAAAAAAGGGGCGCCTGGGTGGCGCAGTTGGTTAAGCGTCCGACTTCAGCCAGGTCACGATCTCGCGGTCCGTGAGTTCGAGCCCCGCGTCGGTCTCTGGGCTGATGGCTCAGAGCCTGGAGCCTGCTTCCGATTCTGTGTCTCCCTCTCTCTCTGCCCCTGCCCCGTTCATGCTCTGTCTCTCTCTGTCTCAAAAATAAATAAACGTTGAAAAAAAAAAATTAAAAAAAAAAAAAAAAGAAAAAAGAGCACAGAGTTGGAGCTCTCAAGAACCAGCTTTGCAGCCCAGCTCCGCCAGAACAAGCTTGGATGAGTCATTCAACCTCTTCGAGCCGCTGAGCCCTCAGGTGGACAACAGGAACTCATAACTAAATCAGGAACTAACACTTTTTTTTTTTAAACATTTATTTATTTTTGAGAGACAGAGAGGGAGAGACAGAGAGGGAACAGGGGAGGGGCGGAGAGAGAAGGAGACATAGAATCCGAAGCAGGCTCCAGGCTCCGAGCTGTCAGCACAGGGCCTGACGCAGGGCTTGAACTCACAAACGGCAAGATCATGACCTGAGCCCAAGTCAGACGCTTAACCGACTGAGCCACCCGGGCGTCTCTAGGTTGGGACTAATATTTGTGACCATTAGTCCCACAGGGTAGTACTAGAAGCATGAGGGCTTTGGGGTCAGAGTCCTTCAGTTCAAATCATGGCTTCTACCCCCTGGCAGCACATGACCTTGCCTCTCCAAGTCTAAGTGTCTCACTTGTAAAATGGGGAATAATAATAGTACCCATCTCAAAGGGTTATTGGGATGATGAAATGAGATACTTAGATCCAAAGCCCTCGGCAGCACTGGTTACACAGTAAGTGTTCTGTAAAGGTCAGCAATTGTTACTTTAATTACAATTGTGCCTCTTCATGAGCACTTTGGCCTGCAGTCCAGTTTCCCCACTGCACACAGGAGATGCTCAATGAATAGCTGTGGAGTGAAGAGATGATTGAATGAATGAATGAATGGATGAGTGCATTAATGAACAAACATGCCATCCTTCTCAATCCAGAACTCTTTTTCTTTAGGCCGAATCCTCTCGATCTAATGGCAATAGGAAACTTTGCAGCCTCAGGACTCTCCATTTTCTTGGTCCTTCTTGACTGGCTAAAGCAGTTAAAAATATGTCCACAACTCTGACCCTCCCTTCCAAATGTGGGCCCTGATTCCCTTCCCCTTGACTGCGAGCTAAATCTAGTGCCTCAGTTCTAACAAACAGAATTTTTTTTTTAATGTTTATTTATTTTTGAGACAGAGAGAGACAGAGCATGAATGGGGGGAGGGTCAGAGAGAGAGGGAGACACAGAATCCGAAGCAGGCTCCGGGCTCCGAGCTGTCAGCCCAGAGCCTGACGCGGGGCTCGAACTCACAGACCGCGAGATCATGACCTGAGCTGAAGTCGGATGCTCAACCGACTGAGCCACCCAGGCACCCCTCTAACAAGCAGACTTAAGTAGAAGTGACAGTGTGCAACTTCCAAGACCAGGTCATAAAAACCATCAAGACTTCCATCCCTGTCTCTCTCGGATTGCTTGTCCTGGTGGATGACAGCGGCCACGTCACGAGCACGCTCAGGAAGCTCTGCGGAGAGGTATGCGTAATGACGAACTGAGGCTTCTCGCCAACAGCCACGGGAGCGAGCAGATCCTCCGGCCCCAGTCAAGCCTTCAGATTATGGCAGCCCCAGCCAACAGTTGGGGTGACAACCTCAACAGAAGCTGTGAGCAAGAACCACCCAATTTTCTGACCCACAGAAAGTGGGGTACTAAGTGTTGTTTTTGCTGCGTCTGGATGGCTCAGTCAGTGAAGCGTCTGACTCTAGATTTCGGCTCAGGTCATAATCTCAAGGTTCGTGAGTTCCAGCCCCACATCAGGCTCTGCACTGACAGTGTGAAACCTGCTTGGGATCCTCTCTTTCTCTCTCTCTCTCTCTCTCTCTCTCTTTCTCTTTCTCTGCCCCTTCCCTGCTCTCATGCTCTCAAAATAAATAAATAAACTTAAAAAAAAAAGTGTTGTTTTAAGCTGCTATGTTTGGGAATAATTTGTTACTAACACTAATATTTGTATGAATATTCTTTTTTTAATTTTTATTTTTTATTCTTTTAAGTTTATTTATTTATTTTGAAAGAGAGAGAGAGAGAGCACAAGCAGGGGAGGGGCAGAGAGAAGGAGAGACAGAATCCCAAGCAGGCTCCTCACCATCAGCACACAGCCTGATGCAGGGCTTGAACTCAGGAACCATGAGATTATGACCCGAACTGAGATTAAGAGTCAGACGCTTAACCGACTGTGCCACCCAGGCGCCCCTCTTTTTTTTTTAAGTTTATTTATATACTTTGAGAGAGACAGAGATAGCATGAGTGGGGGAGGGGCAGAAAGAGGAGAGAGAAAGAATCCCGAGCAGGGACTCGAACCCACAAAGCCGCGAGATCATGACCTAAGCAGAAAGCAAGAGTTGGATGCTTAACCGACTGAGCCACCCAGGCGCTCCTGCATGAATATTCTTGATGAAAGATCGAACAGATGCTTTTCTGACAATACCTGGCTCATGGAGACAGCTGACAATTCCTTCTCCATGTTGCTTTGTCGCTATTCAGAAAGCCCGAATCCACACTTCACTCGTGACGTTGCTATTACGAGACCACGCCTGCCAGCTAACTAAGGACCTCTTCCTCCCTAGGATCTCAGGTGGGATGCATTGTGCCATTGGTCGCACACCAGTCCTCAGTGGGATGGGCACCACCAGATTCCCAGTTGGGAAGGAAGAGTCAGGCTTTGCAGCAAGCAGGCCAGTCGGTAGCTCATAGTTAAAAGAATCATATCATCAATTTCAGGGGGGCCCATCTCAGGGAAACTGTTTCCTTACTGACAGCGCCCATGTTGTTCTAACAGCAGCTAATCCTTTCAGCTTATTTAGAGACAACTTCAGAGTCCTTTCCCCGCCTAGCCAAGCCTCTGCATCTGCTAGCGACAATGCTGGTAACCCTTTGTGTCTGGGAAGCCCCTGCCTAATGTGGAAAAGTGCCTAGAAAGTTTGTCTGTGCCTGACCGGATTGAGAACTCCAGGCTGAATTCTTCTTATCTCACAAGGAGGGCATCAGCAATTGGGCTGTCCCGAGGGCATGGCCAGCGTAGCTATGGCCATTGAGTTCAATGGTCTTTACTGAGCACCTGCTATGTGCCAGTCGCTGGAGACAAGGCCAGGACACAAAGATATGTGTAGACAAGGTCCTCGCCCTCAAGGAACTCATGGTCTGCTTGGGAAGACGGGCAAATCAGCAAACCAATCAAGAGTTACCATCCAGAGCCACAAGCAGAGGTTGACTCATAAACCGGGTAAACCGAGAGCACAGAGCAGAAGAGAAACAAGGAAGAGTTCCTTCCATGAGGATGGAGAAGACAGGACTTATTCAGGAAATACTGAGAAGTAGAGTCAGTCCTGAGCCAAGTATGGAGAGGAGAAAATCCCGGGTTGAGGACGGTGAAGGCTAGGGCAAGGATTCCTCTGAGTTCTTAGTCATAACTTCTGAGGATCTAATTTATCCCCCTCCGACCCCTCTTAGAGTCCAGCTGGGACGTTAACTAGCAGACCGCGAACTTGAAATTTGAAGGGAGATCTTACAAAAAAGAGGTCAAAGTCTGTAAGCCCATGCTCAGTTTGTAGCAAGGATCCTGAGACAAGAGTCAAGTGCAGGTTCTTGTCGCTTCTGCAGTCTGTTCACGTTCTCCATCTGCTCTGCCCTCACCTGGGTCCCGGCCACCATCCCCTCTTGCTTGGACTATCACAGTGGTTGCCTAACCCGTCTCCCCTTTCCGTGCTTCATTTCTACTCTAAATCCAGGTGCCAGGAGGAGCTCTTTAAAAAATTCAAATTGGATAATGTCACTCCCCTGCTTAGACCCTTGAGAGGTCTTCTGTTACTCTTAGGATAAAATCCACTCTCCTTTCCATGCTTACCTGGTCCATAAGTCCACCTTCTGCCCACTTCTCCAACTTCCTTTCCTGCCCTGCCCCACCGTGTCCCACACGCTGTCCTTCTACTGTTGCCCAAATATACCAAACTCTTTCCATTCAGAGCCATCCATTCATTCAGAACATAGTTATCAGGAACTTTCTATGTGCCAGACATTGTTTGGTTGCCTAAGATATAGCAGGGAATACAATGCACACAAATCCTTGCCCTTTGGAAATTTCTATCTTAGTGGAGAAAGACAGACTATAAACAAGAGAAGCAAATAAATATAGTACATCAGACGGGGGGAAAAAGCAGAGAGAGGGGAGTAGAGACATTGGAGAATGGGTCTGCAATTTTCAACATGGAAGCCAGAGATGGCCTCAAGAAGGTGACATTTGAGCCCTGAAGGGGGTGAGAATACAAGCCATGCAGATAGGCGGGAAAAGAGCATTCTTGGCAGAGGGGATAGCAAGTGCAAAGGCCCTGAGGCTGGGTCATGCCAATTATGCGCAAGAAACAGCAAGGAGGCCAGATGGGCTGGAGGGGAGTGAGCGATGAGATCTGAGAGGTAACAGGCATCCTAATCAGGCTCACCTGAACACGAGACTGGCATAAGAACTTCGGCATCTGTGGATATTTCCAACTGGAACATTCTACCCTGACTCTCTACATGTCTGGCTCTTTCCCACCCTACAGATCTCAGAGAGACTTTCTTTGACCAACCTCATACTCCACTTTCAGAACACTCACAAAATAGTCTTCATAATCAGTAGCTAAAAAGTGGGGCAAGAGAGCTGTCTGCCTTGTTGACAATCATAAACCCAGTGCTTAGCAGACTACCCAGCACTCAATAAGTGCTCAATAAATAACTTGTTGAATGGAAGAACGAAAGAGGGAGGTTCTGTAATTACTATTCCTCCCTTGAAGCCTCTGGAGTATAAAGAAAAACGTTTCGATGTGGGAGAATCATCCCTCGGAAATCCGTGGGCAAAAAGCTTTCAGAGAGAGAGAGATTAACAAAAGAAAAATGAAAAACATGCCATCTTGAAAGACCTGGGAATTAGAATGGCCTGAGCTTCTGAAAAAATAACATCGGAGGCTATAGAAGGTAAAGGAACAGAACCTTCAAAACATTACGTGAAAAATATTGTTCACAGGGAACTCTGCGTCTAGCCAATCCATCAAGTAGGTGTGAGGGAGAATAAATACAATTTCAGATACGCAACCTTTCAAAATGTCCTACCTCTTGTGCACTTTTTCTCAGAAAGCGATTGATGATGTACTCCACCCAGATGAGAGGAAACTCAAAGAAAAAGACAAGTATCGGGGAGATAGTGGCTCCAACCCAGGAGAAGGGCGAGGAAAGCTTCCAAGCTGATGGCAGAAAGGAAGATTCAGTGAGATACCTGTGCCGGGGGGCTCATTCCAGATGGGACCAGGAGGGCAGATGACTCCGGGATTGAGATCTCCCGAAAATAGGAAATTCACACATTATCTACTCCACGCAACCAGGACTGCCTGCCTTGTTTGCAAAATGAAACGGAGAGGCTTCCGGCTTAAAATTTGAGAATTTCAAGATGGCAAGAGCGAAGCAAGTGGCGTGGCTGGGCTCTTCTGAGGATGAAGCCTGGTGCCTACTGCATGGGTCACACACCTAGGAAGCTGGCCTTGCACGTGATCGTGTGGAAAACTGTACTGATAGCTGTTCTTATCTATAAGCTAAGAGAAACCAGCTCTAGTTGACTTAAGGAGCAAGGGAATTTATCAAGAGTGTTAGGTGACCCATAAAATCCTAGGAGGGCTGGAGAGCTTCCATCAGAGCTACCCAGCTAGAAACAACTCCTCAAACCAGACTGTGGGCTGGCATGGGGAGAATGACACTGCTGCTGTCCCCAAGTAGCTGGTACCACAGCTCGGAGAGATGCCACTGGCTGGCTCAGTTCTCCTAAGGGGAAATTCCCCAAATACAGGAAGGGTTTAGCATCTGGACAACAAGGGAGAATGACAAATATCCACCGTGAAGTATGGAAAACATTGGTGACATGGAGATTAAAAAAAACGAACAACTAAGCGAATAAAAATAAAATGAGATGAATGTAAACGTAGAGACAAATAAAATTAACAGTTGTTCACAAAAGGAAACATGAGGCTGGTTGTACCATCTGGCTCATCAGTGTTCTATATTCGCATAGTCTGCATAACGTAAAAACTGAATGCGGATTTAACCCCAAATGTCATATTTATCACGTTGTGAAGTTGGTCAGGGGACAATCAGGGTTGTTGATGACTTAGGAACGCTAAATGTCATCTGCTGTCACAGGAAGTTAATAGAGAACCCCTAAAATTGATAAGTACAAAGTTAGAAGTAAAACCACATTTAGAGGTGCGCCTGGGTGGCTCAGTCAGTTGAGCGTCTGACTTCGGCTCAGGTCATGATCTCGCAGTTCACAAGTTCGAGCCCCGTGTCAGGCTCTGTGCTGACAGCTCAGAGTCTGGAACCTGCTTTGGATTCTGTGTCTCCCTCTTACTCTGTCCTTCCCCTGCTTGCACTCTGTGTGTGTGTGTGTGTGTGTGTGTGTGTGTGTGTGTGTGTGTCTCCCCCTCTCTCTCTCTCTCTCTCTCAAAAATAAGTAAACATTAAAAAAAAATCTTTTTAAATCACATTTAGAAATGTGGACATAAATGCCCCAAAAAGTTGTTAAAACATTGTAAGCGGTCGTCTGGGGGAACAAGACTGGAGAACGGGAAGAGGGGACTTAGGGGACCTGCTACTTTTGTTGTTGTTTGTTTTGTCATAAGCCTTTTGGTGCTTGTTTTTGTCTGGCTGTGTTACGCTCTGTTGCAATAATAAACCCTGCAAAGCTCCTTGGCTTAACACAATAACAGGTGGGGTTTTTTTTTTTTTCTTCTTCTTCCAGAATCCAGTGTGGGCTGGGTAGCCCTCTTCAGTCTTGTAGCCCATCATCTGGAGCTAGGTCATGGCAAAAAGAAGAAAAAGCTGGGGGGTAGGTGGGACATTTTGAAGGGCCAAGCCTCGAAATGGCTTATATTGCTTCCATCCGACCATCCAGAACTCAGACACTTGGACCCAACGTAGCTCTAGACAGCAGGGAAATGTGGTCTTCCCAGGAAGACACACGACACTGTCTGCTTCAACACCTGTTACTTTTTCTTTTATTTATTTTTTTTAATGTTTTATTTATTTTTGAGAGAGAGTGAGAAACAGAGTGTGAGTGGGGAAGGGACAGAGAGAGAGGAAGACACAGAATCCGAAGAGCCCGACACGGGGCTTGAACTCACAAGCCATGAAATCATGACCTGAGTGGAAGCTGGACGTTTAACCGACTGAGCAATTGAGGCACCCCGAGAGCAGTGAATCTTCAAAAGTTAATAGACTTTATTATTTAGAGAAGTTTTAGGTCACCAGAAAAATCGATCAGAAGTGCAGAGAGTTTTTCCATATACCCTCTCTTCCCTCACTACACACATAATTTTCTCAAATTTTTAAAAATATGCAACACTTCATGAATTTGTGCATCATCCTTGCACGGTGACATGCTAATCTTCTCTGTGTTGTTCCAATTTTAGTATATGTGCTGCTGAAGTGAGCACAATTTCCTCAAAACTTTTTAAAGTGTATTTATTTATTTGGAGGGGGGTAGGGTTAGCGAGAGAGAGAGAGAGAGAGAGAGAGAGAGAGAGAGAGAATCCCAAGCAAGCTCTGCACTGTCAGCCTGGAGCCCCACATGGGGCTCGAACTCCTGAACCATGAGATCATGACCTGAGCCAAAATCAACAGTCGGATGCTTAACCGTCTGAGCCACCCAGGCACCCCAATTGCCTCAGTTTTTAATATCTTGCAGTTGTGCGGAACATTTGTTATAGTTGATGAGCCAATATTGACACATCACTGTTAACTAAGTCCAGAGTGTATGCTAGGGTCCCTCCTGGTGTTTTACACTTCTGTGGGTTTCATCAAATGCATAATGTCATGTCTCCACTCTTACAGTATTGTGCATATCTCCTGTGCCTTAAATATCTTCTGTGCTGCACCCCTTCATTTCCCCCCCCCACCCCACCACCCTGCCAGCCCCCATGTTCCCTGAACCCCTGGCAACCACTGATCCTCTTTCTGCCTCCATAATTTTGCCTTTTCTGGAATGTCATATAGTTGGGATGATTTAGTATGAAGCCTTTTCAGACTGGCTTGTTCCACTTAGCAATACGCATGTAAGCTTCCTCTATGTGTTTTCGTGCCTGGATAGCTCATTTCCTTTTAAGCATTGGATAATACATTCCATTGTTTGGATGTACCGCTGTTTGTTTATATCCATTCACCTATTGCAAGACATCTTGGTTGTTTCTAATTTGGGGCAATTATGAGGAGAGCTGCTATAAACATACATGTGTAGGTTTTTATGCAGACATAAGTTTTCAACTCATTTGGGTAAATACAAACGCAACTGTAGAAAAGAATCGTTGCTGAATCTTATGGTAACATGATGTTTAGCTTTGTAAGAAAGTGCCAGACCGTCTTCCAAAATGGCTGTACGTTTTGAACTCCCCCCCCCCCCCAGGAATGAATGGGACTTCTTCCTGATGCCCCACTTCTGCATCAGCATTTGGTGTTGTCATCGTCGTGGACTTTAGCTATTTTGATAAGTGTATAGTGGCATCTCATTGTGGTCGTAATTTGAAATTTCCCAATGACGTGTGAGATTCAGCCTCATTTCATCTACTTATTTGCCACGAGCACATCTTCTCTGGAAAGACGTTGGTGCAGATCTTTGGCCCCCTTTTTCGCCGGGTTGTTTGTTTTCTGGATCGTTGGGTGTGTTTGTTTGTTTAAGTGGGCTCCATGCTGAGCGTGGAGCCCAATACAAGGCTCAAGAGTTGCACGTTCCACTGACTGAGATCAAGAGTTGCACGTTCCACTGACTGAGCCAGCCAGGGGCCCCTAGAATCCTTTTGATTGCTCCAGCACCATTTGTTGAAAAGATTATCCTTTTTCCATTGAATTTGCCTTTGTTCCTTCATAAAAGATCAGTTGACTATATTCACGTGGGTCTAATTCTGAGCTCTCTGTTCTGTTCCATTGATCTGTTTATTCTCCCATCAATACCACACTGTCTCAATGACTGTATCTTTAGAGTAAGTCTTGGCAGTTGGGCAATGTCAATCGTCTGACTGTGTTCTCCTTTTTTGTTTAATGTTTTTTATTTATTTTTAAGAGAGAGAGTGCCTGCAGGGGAGGGACCAAGGATCTGAGGATCCGAAGTGGGCTCCGTGCTGACAGCAGTGAGCCCGATGTGGGGTCCGAACTCACAAACTTCAAGATCGTGAACTGAGCCACCCCCGTGCCCCAATGACTTTGTTCTTCTTTAATGCTGTGCTGGCGATTCCAGATCTTTTGCTTGTTCACATAAACTCAGTTTGTCAATATCCAGAAAGTAACTGGCTTGCATTTTGACTGAGATTGAACTGAATCTACGGACCCAGTTGAGAATATCTTAACAATACTGAGTTTTCTTATCCATGAACAAAGACTATCTCTCCTTTTATTTAGTTGTTCTTTGATTTCCTGCATCAGAGTTTTGCCATTTTCCTCACATAGATCTTGCATATATTTTGTTAGATATTATACCTAAGTGTTTAATTTTGGGGGTGCTAATGTAAACAATATTGTTTTAAATTTCAAATTCCACTCGTTCTTTGCTAGCATATAGGAAGGTGATTGGTGTTTATGTATTAACTTGTATCCTATAACCTTGCTGTAATTGCTTTTTTTTTTATTTTTAAATTAAAAAAAATTTAATGTTTATTTGTAAGAGAGAGAGGCAGAGCATGAGCACAAGAGGGGCAGAGAAAAAGGGAGACACAGAATCTGAAGCAGGTTGCAGGCTCTGAGCTGTCAGCCCAGAGCCCGATGCGGGGTTTGAACTCACGAACCATGAGGTCATGACCTGAGCTGAAGTCGGATGCTCAACTGACTGAGCCACCCAGGCACACCCTAAATTTTTTAATTTTTTAAACCACTTTATTGATGAATGATTGACATACAAAAAGCAATACAGATTAAATGTGCACAACTTGTTGAGTTTAAGATGCGGCTGGGTTTTTTTTTTCTTTTTTTAAATTTACATCCAAAATAGTTAGCATATAGTGCAACAATGATTTCAGGAGTAGATTCCTTAGTGCCCCTTACCCGTTTAGCCCATCCCCCCTCCCAAAACCCCTCCAGGAATCGTCTGTTTAGTCTTTATATTTAAGAGTCTCTTATGTTTTGTCTCCCTCCCTGTTTTTATTTTTTTTGCTTCCCTTCCCTTAGGTTCATCTGTTTTGTCTCTTAAAGTCCTCATGAGTGAAGTCATATGATGCTTGTCTTTCTCTGACTAATTTCACTTAGCATCATACCCTCCAGTTCCATCCACGTAGTTGCAAATGGCAAGATTTCATTCTTTTTGACTGACGAGTAATACTCCATTGTATGTATATCCCACATCTTCTTTATCCATTCATCCATCGATGGACATTTGGGCTCTTTCCATACTTTGGCTATTGTTGATAGTGCTGCTCTAAACATGGGGGTGCATGTGTCTCTTCGAAACAGCACACCTGCATCTCGTGGATAAATGCCTAGTAGTGCCATTGCTGGGTCGTAGGGTAGTTGTCCTTTTAGTTTTTTGAGGAACCTCCACACTGTTTTCCAGAGTGGCTGCACCAGCTTGCATTCCCAGCTGTAATTGCTTTTTAGTTCCACGAGGCTTTTGTTGATGCTTTGGGATTTTCTACATACACAATCATGCCATCTGGGAACAAAGTGAGTTTTATCTCTTCCTTCCCAATCTGTATATTTTATACCATTCACTTTTTATTCCATGAATGTATTCTTTTGCTAAAAATGTTTATTTTCTTTTAAATTTTTTGGGGGTGCCTGGGTGGGTCAGTCAGTTAAGCATCCGACTTCGGCTCAGGTCATGATCTCAAGGTTTGTGGGTTCGAGCCCCGCGTCAGGCTCTGTGCTGACAGCTCAGAACCTGGAGCCTGCTCCAGATTCTGTGTCTCCTTCTCTTTCTGCCCCTCCCCCACTTGTGCTCTGTCTCTCTCTGTCTCTCAAAAATAAATAAATATTAAAAAAATTAAAAGCAATTTTTTTAAGGTTTGAGAGAGAGAGAGATAGAGAGCATGGGGAGGATAGGGGCAGAGAGAGGGAGAGACAGGAGGGAGAGAGAGAATCCCAAGCAGGCTCTGTCCGCACTGTCAGCTCAGAGCCCAATGAAGGGCTTGAACTCACAAACCAAAAAATCATGACCTGAGCTGAGGTTGAATGCTTAACTGACTGAGCCACCCAGGTGCCCCAGAACGTTTATTATTTTTTTAAAGATTGTATTTTTAATCTCTACACCCAGTGTTGGACTTGAACTCACAACCCCGAGATCAAGAGTCACGTGCTCTACGGACTGAGCCCGTCAGGCGCCCCTAAAAATGTTTCATATTCACAATGAAAGGACACCTTGGAAGGGTTCTTGGTATGCCAGTGTGCTAAGGCACTCTGTCATCAGACACAAAATCCTAAGTCTCTGTTCCCTTGCTCGTCCAAAGTTAATGATGTTACAGAGAACAAGCATTGGTGAGGATGTGGAGAGACTGAAACGCTTGTGCACTGTTGGTGGGAATTTAAAATGGAGCGGCCACTATGGAAAGCAGTGTGCAGGTTCCTCAAGACGTTACAAACGGAATTACCAGTGAACCAGTGATCCAGCAATTCCAGTGTTAGGTATTTACCCCCCAAGAACTGAGAGCGAGATCTCAAAGAGGTATTTGCACACCTATGTTTATTGCAGCATTATTCATGACTAGGGTTGTGGAACCAATCCAAATGTCTACAGACAAATGAACGGATACAGAAAATGTGGTAGGGGCATCTGGGTGGCTCAGTTGGTTAAGCGTCTAGCTCTTTTTTTTTTTTTTTTTTTTTCAACGTTTATTTATTTTTGGGACAGAGAGAGACAGAGCATGAACGGGGGAGGGGCAGAGAGAGAGGGAGACACAGAATCGGAAACAGGCTCCAGGCTCTGAGCCATCAGCCCAGAGCCCGACGCGGGGCTCGAACCCACGGACCGCGAGATCGTGACCTGGCTGAAGTCGGACGCTTAACCGACTGCGCCACCCAGGCGCCCCAAGCGTCTAGCTCTTGATGTCAGCTCAGGTCATGATGTCACTATTCGTGAGTTCGAGCCCCATGTCAGGCTTTGCAGATTCTCTCCCTCTCCCTCTCTGTCCTTCCCCCAACTCGCACTCGCATGCGCGCGCGCGCTCGCTCTCTCTCTCTCTCTCAAAATAAATAAACTTAAAAAATTTTTAAAAAAGAAAATGTGGTGATACACACAATGGACTATTATTCAGCCTTAAAAAGGAAGGAAATCCTGTCAGTGCTATCGTGGATGGACCTGAGACATTATGCTAAGTGGAATAAGCCGGCCACAGAAAGATAAATACGGTGATTCCACTTACGTGAGGTACCTAGGGTAGTCAAACTGACAGAAACAGAAAGTAGAATGCCAGCTGCCAGGGGCTGGGGGAAGGGAAGTGGGAAGTTAATGGGTACAGAGTTTCGGTTTTGCAAGATGAAAACGTTCTAGAGATCTGTTGCACAACACTGTGAATGTACTTAATGCTACTGAACTATACAAAATGATTAAGATGAGGGGCGCCTGGGTGGCTCAGTCAGTGAGCGTCCGACTCATGATTTCGGCTCAGGTCACGATCCCAGGGTTGTGGGATCGAGCCCCATGTTGGGCTCTGTGCTGAGTGTGGAGCCTGCTTGGGATTCTCTCTCTCTGTCTATCTCTCTCTCTCTCTCTCTCCCCCTCTGCCCCTCTCCTGTGTGCACCTTCTCTCGCTCTCTAAAAGAATAATAATAATAAAAGATTAAGATGATACATTTAATGATATGTGATTTTTAGCAGAATTTCAAAAAATGTTAATGGTCTTTCCATATTGAACTGGAAGGCTTTTCGGGTCCCACCAGACCCTATAGAAATCTGTCTGTAAGCAAATACTTAAACATGTCATGTTATTACTGTTTAAGTTTTAAATAGTAAGTATCTTTTAAGTGTCTTAAAGGGACTGCTTGAGGAAAAAAAAACGATTATGTTGCAGTGAGAGCAGCCAACTCTAATTTATCAGATTTGAAAAGTGAAATTTACGTTTCTTGAGTTTTCTTAAGGACATCAAAAGCACACCGCATTTGCTGGGATTAAACAAGTGTCAGTTTTCTGAGTCAAAAAAAAAAAAAATGCAGCTATTCAACTACCCTTTATTGTGTAAAGAATTGGAACCAGCCACGCTGTCTGGGTAATTAGTTTGTTTTCAATCTTAAAAGCACGTCAAAAGTATTTCCTGATTTGTTTTGCGGACTAGGAAGCTCAGAGCAAGATTTGCGGGACATCTCTAACTTCTACCTGGAACTTTATTTTTTTAAATTTATTTATTTACTTACTTTAAAGTAGGCTCCCTGCCCAACCTGGGGCTCAAACTCATGACCCTGAGATCAAGAGTCACATTCTATGACTTAAGCCAGCCAGGCGCCCTCTACCCGGAACTTTAGGAAATAATGCATTGGGGCAACTTTGTGTTTTCTTTTGTCTCTTATTTCATCTGACTTATTCCCTCCCCTAATTTTTGCTTGGCCCAGCTTCATCACTTAATTTTTTTTTTTTTTTAAATCTTTTGCACAAGACACATTTCGTAAATCCTCTTTGGACCACGGTTGGGGTAGATAAATAAATAAAATAGAAATGACGAATGTGAACTGAACACCTTACAGATATGGTCTTATATAGTCATAAATTTCCAAACATCATCAAGTCCATGACTTCCAAAAACAAATAAAACACCAAGGCCAAGTGAAATTCATCCTATGAGGCAGAAGGAAGTAGCAAAGCATTAGGGGTGGACTCTTTAACTAGTATATTTCATATCTCTTTGTAAACAGGAAGCAGAAGCTCTAACAGCCAAGCAGCTGATGGGGGGGGGGGAGTAGGGGGGAGGAGGTGGGGAGGAAGGCTGGGTTCCTGAACCAGCTCCTTCTGGGGGCAGCCTTGATTGAAGAAACCAGCAACCTTCTAAGAAAGAGGTAGGAAGCTGAAACTATGCAGTGAGGAAACTTTTAAACACGCAGATGTATCGTAAATCAAGACAATGCTAATGACTCCTGTCCTGTTAGTCATAATCTGCTTCGAGTGGTTTCTCCAGCAGTGGGAGTGAGGGACTTTGAGCTATCCCCTTTGCTACGGAATTAAATCAAACTGAGTAAGTGCTGCATCAATTAGGCTTTTTGGTTGCAAGCCACAGAAACCGATTCTAGCTTCAGCGAAAAGCAGAATACACTAGAAGGATGTTATGGACTGAATGCTTGTGTTTCCCCCGAATTTGTATGTGGAAGCCCTGTCCCCCAGTGTGATGGTATTTAGAGATGTGGCATTTGGGAGGTAATTAGGGTTAGATGACGTCGTGAGGGTGGGGCTCTCATGACACGATTAGTGCCCTTATAAGAGACACCAGGGACCTAGCCCTCCCTCCCACTCACAGCACGCACAAAGACGAGTTCATGTGAGCACGTAGCGAGATGCCAGCCACCTCCACAAAAGGCCTTAGAATGCAGCCCACCTGGCTGGCACTTTGATCCTAGATTCCCCAGCCTCTAGAACTGTGAGAGATAAATATCTGTTGTTTAAGCCCCCCCCCCCCCGGTCTGTGATATTTCACGATGGCGGCCTGAGTTGACTGCGACAAAGGATATGGAGGTTCGCAGAACCAAGAGGAAACCGTGGGGCCAGCTTGGAAAATCAGCGGGAACGAAGGGATCTCTGAAAGCCCATCAGCCACATTTGTACAATTCCTGGGACAAAAGGCACTATTCCTGTGGACCGGGAGTCAACAAACTATGGCCCGCTGGTCAATTCTTGCCCGCCACGTGCTTTTGCAAATAAAGTTTTATCGGAACTACCTCTTTCTTATACCGTCGCTGGTTTCTCCTAGCAGGACTGCAGAGAACAATGACTGCCCCGAGAGTACTCATACATTGACATGTTGTCTGTGGCTGCCTCTGCCCTGTGGCAGCAAAACGGAGTAGTTTCGCAGAGATTGTATGACCTGCAAAAGCCTAAAATATCTACCCCAAAAGTTTGCTGCCATAGACTAACAGAATAGAATGACATGGTGCCTCCTCCCGCCTCCCCAAACTGTACAATGCGCTGCTGGCCTTGTCTGGAGGGAAGCCGGTTAGCAGAAACTACAGCTAAGGTTATGCTGGATAAGGATAGGTCAAGTTCATATGCTTCCTCTGTGATGGATGTGGGGTTTCCAGCCCCCTTTCCCATTCTCTGTGTCCTTAAAGAGTCCATTGGCTGAGCTTAAGTCCTGGGCCCATCTCTGTGCTATGGGACAGAGGGTGGAAGGATCAGGCCCTCTTGGCTTCATTTACAAGGGTGCCAGGCATTCCTAGAAGATGCCAAGTGAGTTCCTACACAGGGGGCTTGGGGTTCTACTAACAGGAAGGGGGAGCCGGATGCTGATTGGCTGGAAATCTACGAATGTCCTCCTAAATACTTACGAACAGCACAATCATTGTGACCCATCAAGGTACACACGGCTGTCTCATTCATTCGTTGTCATGCCGCACGTCCGGAATCTGGCCACTTCTCACCCCTGCCGCAACCCTGGTCCGGGCCAGCATCATCTCATACCTCTTACATCATTGCAGGAGGTACCTTGTCCTCCCTGCTGCTTCCAGCCTTGCTTACTATGGTCCGTTCTCCATACAGCTGTCAGAATATTCCTTCAACTGTTTGTTTCCCAGTAAACTCGAAATAATATTATGTCATAGCTCTGTCCACGGTGTCCAGTGGCTTCCTATCTAACTCAGGGTCAAAGCCAAAATTGTCACCATGGCCTACCAGGGCGTGATCTGTCCCCCCACTGGCTCTCTGATCTTACCTCCTACCATTCTTCCCTTCCTCACTCTGTTCCAGCCACGCCAGCCTCCTGGCCAGTCCTGCAAACGTGCAGGCATTGTCTTGCCTCAAGGCCTTGCATCTGGCCCTTCCTTCCGCCTAGGAATCCGTTCCCCCTGGAAAGCTGCAGGACTTCATCCCTCAAGTCCTTCAGTCCTTGCTTAAATGTCTTCTCCGCAGAGAGGGTGTCCTTGACTGTCATGACCTCTGTCTGCCTCACCCTGTTTTCTCTCTCGCCGTAGCCTCTCTCACCACCAGACACGTGACACACGGCTGTTCCTTTGTTGCCTGTGCATCTCAGAGAGTCAACTCTGCGAGGGCTCCTGCGCCACAGTGAATTCTGCCTGAAGCAGAGCAGCACTTGATGAATAAATGTTAAGTGGAAGAATCCTGGGGCACCTGGGTGGCTCGGTTAAGCGTCTGCCTCGTGCTTTCAGCTCAGGTCATGATCTCGCCGTTTGTGGGTTTGAGCCTCGCGTCGGGCCCTGTGCTGGCAGGGCGGGGCCTGCTCAGGATTCTCTCTCTCCCTCTCTCTCTCTGCCCCTCCTACATCTCGCTGTCTCTCTCAAAATAAATAGATAAACTTTAAAAACAAAGTTAAGTGGGAGAATTCTGACCCAGGAAGGGCACTGCTTCCCTTGAACCCTGGGAAGCTCAGGACCCTGAAGCCCCCCAGAGTGTGAAAATGAACCTCTTTTCCCTACCCTTGGAATGTTGATCTGGAAATCCCTGACTTCAGACAGGGGGAATTTCCAGGCTATAAAACTAAAAGCTGAAGGCATTGACTCTTTAAACCCCCAAAAGCCTTAAGAGCAGGGAAAGGGGTACCAGCAGCGTCAAAACGATTTTCTTTTTCTTGTCCCCGTTGCCCTCCTTTATTTTTCTTCATAGCATTGTCACTGTTTGAAAGGGAGCTGAAGCCCCATCTAGGCACTTGGCAGTTTCTGTATTTTCTGAGGCGACAGACAGCTTGAGGAAGAGGCATGCAGACAAGGCCTATGCTAGTCTTTATCTCCGGGGGCCGTAGTGACTGCCTTGAGCATGGTCATGTGACCCCACTGAGACAAAAGAGAATCAGGAGCCATTTAAGTCAATGGGATGGCCAGAGAAATAGAGCATCTTCTTCCGGCTGGTATTAAGAAAGAACAAGATTAAGCCTGGCATTGCTGGTGCTGGTGCCACAGCCAGGGAAGAGCCTTCCTATATAAAGTTTCACAACAAAGAGACAGAGAGAGACTGGTCCTGATCCTGTTGAGCCCCTGGATCCAGCCATACCTGAAGTCGGTGGACTTTTCAGATTCGTGTTGCCTCAGCCAACTTGAGCTGGATTTTCTGTTACCACTAAGTGATCATGGCTTTTTGATTCACTCTTCCCTCCTGCCTCCCAGTTCATTCATCCCCTCTAACTCCTCTTCTGTTGGTAGGAGCCGTATCTCTAGGTCAGACCTCAAGTCCTGAAATAGGATACAAAAGCACTTCCTGCTCAAAGCCAAAACAACAGGATGAAGGAGGGGAAAGGTCAGTCTATTTTCCCCATGTTTTCAAGCATTTGGATGCTTGTCAACAACAAGGCAGAACTTCTAGCTTTTGATCTGATAGTTTTGGAGCTCTGTCAATGCCAAAGGGCCTGATTCTCATGCTCTCCTTGGAATTGTAAGACTTACTAGAATTTGTGCAGAACTTGGAGAAAAGGACCCTGAATACATTTGCTGAAATATTTGTACAACTTTCCCTTAATCTACTTAAGTGATGTCATTGCTTTTGGAACATTTTGAGCTATTTTTCCTTTCTAATGTTAGAAGAGAGGTAGACGCATGTGGACTGTATCTTTTTAATATTAAAAGAAGAGAGGTAGACACATAAAGCAGGCTTTTAAAAAATACATAACATTCGTCATTTTTTCTTTTCTTTTTATATATATATTTTTTTTTTTTTAAATTTTTTTTTCAACGTTTATTTATTTTTGGGACAGAGAGAGACAGAGCATGAACGGGGGAGGGGCAGAGAGAGAGGGAGACACAGAATCGGAAACAGGCTCCAGGCTCTGAGCCATCAGCCCAGAGCCTGACGCGGGGCTCGAACTCACGGACCGCGAGATCGTGACCTGGCTGAAGTCGGACGCTTAACCGACCGCGCCACCCAGGCGCCCATTCTTTTCTTTTTTTAAATGTTTGTTTTTGAGAGAGAGCTTGCACAAGTGGGGGAGGGGCAGAGAGAGAGGGAGACACAGAATCCGAAGCAGGCTCCAGGCTCCCAGCTGTGAGCACAGAGCCCGGCGTGGGGCCTGAAATCACAAACCACAAGATCATGACCTGAGCCGAAGTCAGATGCTTAACCGACTGAGCCACCCAGAGGCCCCAGAAATTCCATAATTTATTTTTCTGTTTTCTCTTTTTTAAGTATGCTTCATGCCCAGCGCAGAGCCCAATGTGGGGCTTGAACTCACAATCCTGAGATCAAGAGTCAGATGCTTAAACAACGGCCACAGAGGTGCCCTCATTCTCTCTTTGTGGGGCATTTGAGTTATCTCTGATGTTTGCCCTAATACATAACGCTATGTTGGCATCTGTCTGTGTTTGCTTGTTTGTGTAAGTATCTCTAAATGTGGAATTGCTGGGTGAAAGGATTTAAACACTAAAGTTTTGGGGCACCTGGGTGGCTCAGTCAGTTAAGCAGCCAACTTTGGCTCAGGTCATGTTCTCAGGGTTCGTGGTTCAAGCCCCGCGTCGGGCTCTGTGCTGACAGCTCAGAGCCTGGAGCCTGCTTCGGATTCTGTGTCTCCTTCTCTCTCTGCCTCTCCTCTGCTCACACTCTGTCTGTCTGTCTGTCTCTCTCTCTCTCAAAAAAAAAAAAAAAAAAAAAAAAAAAGAATAAACAAAAAAGAAAGAAAAAAGAAAAAACTTAAAAAAAAATTTTAACACCTAGGGCCTTTCATCCTCTGCAGAGGTTATACTGGCTTCTACCAATGGTGCACAGGAGTGCTTTGGACAGTAAACTCCCCCCACCAATAAAAAACATTGGTAGGTATCTCAATCTGTCTGTGCTCTTAGAACAAACTACCATAGAATGGGTGGTGCGTTAACAATATAAGTTTATTTCTCACGGTTCTGGAGGCTGCGAAGTCTAAGATCAAGGTGCTGGTAGGTTGGGAGTCTGGCGAGAACCCCCTTCCCAGGTCACGTACGCCTCTCTTTTCGCTTCTCCTCCTGTATTGGGAGGAACAGGCAGACTCTGAGATCTGTTTTACAAGGACACTGACCCTGTTTCTGAGAGCTCTGCCCTCATGACCTTTCTAAGGTCCCGCCTCCAAGTACCATCCCATTGGGGAGCATCCAGTCAATGCGGTGGGACTGTGCCTCCTTGTAGTACCCAGCCAATATTAGGAAACACACCGAAGTGAGTCATTTGCTTTCATTTCACCTTCATTGTGTTGGCCAGAAACCAAACTCAAATTGATCTGGCCAAAAATGGGCTTTATGAGGGAAATGGCTTCAGGCAAGGCTGGATTCAGGGCTCAGATGTTGCCATAGGAACTCATCTTCTGTTTCCCGCGGGCTTGGCTTACTTCTGTTCTAGATGTTTCTTTCCTTTTTTTTTTTTTTTTTTTTTTTTGGTTGTTGTTGTTTGTTTTTTATTTTTTATTTAAAAAAAAATTTTTTTAACGTTTATTTATTTTTTGAGAGACAGAGAGAGACAGAGCATGAGCAGGGGAGGGGCAGAGAGAGAGAGGGAGTCACAGAATCCAAAGCAGGCTCCAGGCTCTGAACTGTCAGCACAGAGCCTGACGTGGGGCTCGAACCCACGAGCAGTGAGATCATGACCTGAGCCGAAGTCGGACGCTTAACCGACTGAGCCACCCAGGAGCCCCGTTGTTTGTTTTTTTTAAGATTTTATTTTGAAGTAATCTCTACCCCCAACGCAGGGCTCAAACAGACCAACCAGAGATCGAGAGTCCCCTGCTCCAGCCGGACATCCCCAGGCTCTCTCCTTTTAGTGGTTCCAGTCCTCCTATCCTCTCAGGTTCAAGTTCTGCACCCAAAAGCACGTTTTCTAGCAGTTTGAGCCAAAGTTCTGATAGTCACTCTTTTTACACCTATCATTGACCCAATCACAGTGACCCCCAAAATGGGCTGAGTTGAATGACTTGGGCTGGCTTGCTCAAGTGCTCCGTCCCTGGAGGTTGGGGGTTAGAACCTGATCCCCCTGCCTCCGCACAGTGCCTGAGAGAAGGGGGGAGGCAGAGGCCCTCATGAAAGTCTGGGAGTGCGGAAGGAATGGTTGCTGGGGAGATAGAGCCTTCATCCAGCTCTGATGGTCACAAATGCCTCCAGTGCTGCCCTGGGGTAAATCCATTCTCCATGCTGCAGCCAGAAAAGGGGCCCTCCAAACAGAACAAATCTGAGCCTTGTTTAAAACTCTTTGGTTGTTCTTCTTTGCCTTCAGGGTAAATTCCACCCCCCTTAACTAGGCCTCCAGGACCTGGCCTCTCCCCACCCCTCCATGCTCCCTAGCATTCCTTTGTAAAGCCGGACTGCATTGCTTAGTTGTCCAAATAAGCCTTGTTCTCTCTCTTACTTCTTGGGCTTTGCGTAACAGCCTTGGTGATTTATAAAGAACTTACTAAGTGCCAGGCAATGTGCGAAGCATTATACGTGTATTATATACCCAACGCGAGTACTGACGATAATCCCACGAAAAGAGGCAGGGTGTATGTGATACAATCGTAGCAGTCGGTCGGCTGAAGTTCAGATTCAGGCTCATGTATTAATCATGTTTGCATTTTCTGTATTTTATGATGCTTTAACATCTTACGGCCTTCCAAACCCTGGAGAGAGTGCCCCTCCCAGGGCTAGCTATCTTAGAGATAGTGAACAACTTGATTTTGAGTGTGCCTTTCCTATACAAACCAGTCAATTCAAAGTCCACACCCCTAACCCCTCCTTTATCCAACCCTCACACAGCAAATCAATATTCCCTCGGCCCTAATCACACACCAGAGACAGGTACCAGACAACTAGGAGTTCCCCCATAGCCTGGAACCTGCTGGCATGATTCAAACGAGCCCATCTTGAACTGCAGGCCTAGCCTCTCTCATTCCTTCCCCTGAGAACCACGATCGAGGCTTTTGCCCGTGCTGTTTTTTTCTGTCTAATTTGTCCTGGTGCTCTCCCTTGCGGCCCTGCCTCGCACGGTGTGCATCTGCTTCTTGGGAATTACAAGTAATAAATCTTTCTTTCAAAGGCAGTTGTCTTCGCGTATGACATCTTACCATACCTGATTAAAATCAAATCATGGAGGGGCGCCTGGCTGGCTCACTTGGTAGAGCATGTGACTCTTGATCTTGGGGTCATGAGTTCAAGCCCCATGTTGAGGGGAGAGGTTACTTGAAAATAAAATTAAATTTAAAAAATCAAATCTTGGAGACATTCAGCCTCTAATTAGCTGTGTGACCTTGGGCTCAAGCTCTCTCTGCCTTGAGCTCTCTCTCTCTAAAATGGGGATGATAAGAACACCTACTTAAAAGATGAAGGGCTGGGGCGCCTGGGTGCCGGTTAAACGGCCGACTTCGGCTCAGGTCATGATCTCGCGGTCCATGAGTTCAAGCCCCTCGTCGGGCTCTGTGCTGACAGCTCAGAGCCTGGAGCCTGTTTCAGATTCTGTGTCTCCCTCTCTCTGACCCTCCCCCGTTCATGCTCTGTCTCAAAACTAAATAAACGTTAAAAAAAAAAAAAAAAAAAGATGAAGGGAAAAATTGGGAAAGACTTTGAAATGGGAAAGAGAAAGAAAAAACACCAATGAGTGTCTGATGAACTCACTCTTCGTGGTGATTGCTACCTTTCCGGGCCTTTGAATTAGTTTGCAACTCTGTAAGTCATAAGACACCGATGGTAATGCAATAAACATTGCTAATAGAAATGCAAATTGTATCTGGTGAAATGCAGTTGATTTTGTCCTGAGGATATTGACCAGTTTTCTCAGTTTTGCATCTATTTGTGAGTTTAAGTGCAAGCACATCTTTCCTTGGCTCTCACAAATATATCCCAACTAGCAAGAGAGCCTTAACTTTTCTTTAAAAATTTTTTTAATGGTTATTTATTTCTGAGAGGGAGAGAGACAGAGTGTGAGCGGGGGAGGGGCAGAGAGAGAGGGAGACACAGAATCCGAAGCATGTTCCAGGCTCCAAGCTGTCAGCACAGAGCCCTACACGACCCTCAAACTCAAGAACTTTAAGTTCATGACCTGAGCCAAAGTCAGACGCTTAACCGACTGAGCCACCAGGCGCCCCAAGAGCCTTAACTTTTCTAACTCTCTGTTTCTCTATTCTTGTTCTCTTTACTAAGTCTGTGTTTTGTTTCTTGTTTTGGCACCCTGACAGACAATAAATTGTTCCTCTTTAGTGGCAGCAATAATGGGGAAGTTGATTTTTATGGTCAGAACATTTAGCAATCTCTGTAAATGGGCTAATGGATTATAGAGATCAATTCTCTGCTGAGAGAGGCAGAGAATCTGGCTGTTAGTCTTTTTGTTTGTCTATTTGAGCTCAAATCAATTAAGACTTTAATGCTTGCCAGGAAGGAAAACAGCTCTTTGATATCCGGACCAGTGAGTTTTACATGTTTTTGAGTTTATTCTCCACCCTTGGCTATAGTCGCAGGTCTGAAGCTGGAGGTTTTGTTATGTTTGTATATCTGTAATGCAGAAAGGCCCCTCATCTCTCTTGTAAGTACGTAAAAATTTCCCGTCTTTACAGGATATTGATAAATTAGGTTATGAAGTCTCCTAAAGTAAAGGAATTCTTTACTGAATCTCATAGAGATCTTTAAAAAGTGATTCTATTTCTAAAATATGAATAAAATGAGGAAATGGGATTTCTAATCCTTTAAATTGATAATAGGCAAAATATTATTCTTCAAGAAACTGAGAATTCTTTTAAGAATTCAAGGACACCTATGAAATGGGAAAGCTGAAGGGACTCCATTTAAAACCATTTTTTAATGTTTATTTGTTTTTGAGAGAGAGACAGAGTGTGAGCAGGGGAGGGGCGGAGAGAGAGAGGGAGACACAGAATCCAAAGCAGGCTCCAGGCTCCGAGCTGTGAGCACAGAGCCCGACGCGGGGCTCAAACTCACAAACCGTGAGATCATGACCTGAGCCGAAGTCAGATGCCCAACCGACTGAGCCACCCAGACGCCCCAAAGGGACTGTTTTAGCAAGGGTCGGTCTCTGTTGTTTTTCTGCCAGGCCCGGTTTACTCATGAGCCACATTTTGCCTCTGACTAAGCCAGAGAAGCTTTGTTCCCACTGCAAGGGGGAAGCGAGAAAGCTAATCAATCACTCTCTGAGTTTTGTCCCAGGCCCCAAGCACCTGATAACACCTAAACTGAGCCAGATCCCAAACTTGTTCCAGGACACAAGCTTCAAACAAAGCTTTGGCTGACACTGACCTCCCTTCAGTAAATTACAGAACACCAGTCGTTCACCTGAACTTTCCCTTGACTGGACCCTACCATGGATTCCTGGACGAACATGAACCCTAGATACTTTTCTAATATAAACCCCTAGCCCCAAGCAATGATGAAACTCATGTTCTTTTCCTTTCCGAGTCTTCCAGACGCTCCCTCTGTTATTCCCACCTGCTGCCTACATTGTTCCATAAACTCTGTTTCCATTTTCTTTGGCTCACGGGAAGCCAAAGACCGTCTTGGCTGGTCCTGTGGGCCCCTCCCCTGTGTTCTTAGACCCAGCCTGCCTGCATCACAGACGCAAGATCAATCTTTGGCTGAAAGAAGGTTAGCTTAACAATTTTGCTTTTTGAGGTGCCTGGTGGCCCAGTTGGAAGAACATGTGACTCTTGATCTCAGTGGTGAGTTCAAGCCCCACGTTGGGGGTAGAGATTACTTAAATAAATAAAACTTTCAAAAAAAAATCTATAAAGAAAACAATTTTGCTTTAATGAAAACAACTGTCTGATTTGTCAGTGTGGGTATAATAACAGTGTACATTATATTCTACTTGGGTTTGTTTATTCTGAACTTATTCAGGTTTGTTATTCAAATAAGCTAACTTATTCATGCGTAATATTTACAAAGTGAAGAAATGTAAATTCGTATTCAACTAAATGGAATCACCCTGACGCACTTTAACAGTGATTATATCTAACAGTATGTCAGCTAGTAGATAATTTCCAAGATCATCAGTTGCCTGAAAACTGATATTAAATTGAGTTATTGAACTGATATTAAATTGAGTTATTTAAAGCTTATTTACTTATGTTGAGACAGAGGGAGAGAGAAAGAATCCCAAGCAGGCTCTGCACTGTCTTCCCAGAGCCTGATGCAGGGCTCAATCCCATGATGGTGAGATCATGACCTGAGCCGAAACCAAGAGCTAGATGTTCAACTGAGTGAGCCACCCAAGAGCCCTTACGTTGAGTTATTTAATGGATAGTCATTGATATCCAAATAATTTCTGGGATACAATACTGAAATATTGGTTACTAAGCATGATTTTAGTTTAATACTCTGCATATATATATATATATATAAAACATTTTATATATATATAACATTTTATATATATATATATATATATATATATATATATATAAACTCACGAGCCTGAGATCAAGACCTAAACTAAGATCAAGAGTCGAACAGTTAACCAACTGAGCCACCAAGGCACCCCTACACTGCTTATATGTTTGTTATCTAAATGCTATATTCTGAGTTATTTTAATGAGCATCTTTTAAAGGTGTAAGAGAGATGTGTGGCTGCAGAAAGTTGCACTGTAAACTTTGCTCACCTGCTCCAATCCTGGGGTAAGGCTGAGGGGTCTTCATTAGCTACCCCCACATGCCCCAGTTAGTAAAAAGTAAAGCTTTGGTTAAAAATACAAACTCATAGGGGCACCTGACTGGTTCAGTTGGTGGAGCGTGTGACTCTTGACTTGGGGTTGTGAGTTAGAGCCCCACAATGGGTGTAGAGATTACTTAACAGTAAAATTTAGGGACGTTTGAGTGGCTCAGTCTTTTAAGTGTCCGACTTTGGCTGAGGTCATGATCTCACAGATCATGAGTTTGAGCCCTGCATTGGGCTCTGTGCTGACAGCTCGGAGCCTGGAGCCTGCTTTGCATTCTGTGTCTCCCTCTCTCTCTGTCCCTCTCCTGTTCATGCTCTGTCTCTGTCTGTCTCTCTCTCAAAAATAAATAAACATTAAACCATTGTTTTAAGTAAAATCTAAAAGAAATAAATAAAAATTCCTCTGAGTGGTTGAGATTATACTAGGAGCATTTGTAAAAGAGAAATGTAACATATATGTAAGCAGAGGTTCTTAGGGTTTTTTAAGATGTTTGTTTATTTTTGAGAGACAGATCGTGTACACGGGGGAGAGCAGAATGAGAGGGGGACACAGGATCTGAAGGTGCCTGTGTGCTGACAGCAGAGATCCCGATGTGGGGCTTGAACTCATGAACCATGAGATCATGACCTGAGCTGAAATCGGATGCTTAACCAACTGAGACACCCAGGGGCCCCTACGCTTTTTTTTTTGTTTTTGTTAATCTCTTGATCTCTTTGCATTTTCAAGACTTATTGAGGACCCCAAACAGCTTTTATTTGTGTGAATTTCAACTGTTAATATATACCATATTGGAATTTGAAACTGGGAAAAACTGAATAAGTTTTAAAATACTTACCAGGGGTGCCTGGCTGGCTCAGTCAGAAGAACATGTGACTCTTGATCTCGGGGTCATAAGTTCGAGCCCCACATGGGGTGTAGAGATTACTTACATACATAAAACTTTAAAACAATATTTATTGATTCATCAGAAGATAAAACTCATTGCATATTAACACAACACCTTAGTATTAATATGAAAAATTGTTTTGGCCTCGTGGAACCCGTGAAAAAGACAGGCTATGTTCAAGTAAAGTTTCAGTTTGATCCTGAATGTGAAAAAGAGTTTATATAAACTCTTTTTTATTTGCTTTGGTTTGTGATACCTGAGTCTGAGAAGAAGCTATGACGTAGGTTAACATCTTAGCAGAGTTGGTTCGATGCTGATTGGCTTGTTTTCTTGGTTTGCTGATTCTTGCTTTCACCTGCCATGTAAAAGGTTATTCTTTGCTTTTTGCATAGATATCTAGGTTGCAAAGATTCCATGTCTTCATCATTTTCTTTCTTTTTTTTTTTTGTCTTCATCATTTTCTATGATTTATTTTGATTTTATTATATCCTTAATTATTTAAGGGGGAATGGGGCGTCTGGGTGCTTCAGTCGGTTAAGCGTCCGTCTCTTGATTTTGGCTCAGATCATGATCTTGCTGTTTGTGAGTTCGAGCCCTGCATTGGGCTCCACGCTGACAGTAGGATTATCTCTGTCTGCTTGGGATTCTCTCTCTCTGCCCCTCCCCTGCTCATGTTCTCTCTCTCTCTCTCTCCCTCAAATGAATAAATAGACTTAAAAAATTATTTAAGGAGGGGAAAAAAGAACAAAGATTCCTCATTCACAAATGAGTTAATGTTCTTTGCCATCCTATTACTGTCTATGCTTCTTTGTAAATGCTTTATTATCATAATTACAGGCACTCAAGATCCTAGCTTAACTGAATGTCCAAATCTCTGATAACTTGTCTAAACGTTTGCCTTCCTGTGACTGGATCCTAAATATAAAAAAAGAAAAAGGTAAAGAAAAATTTCAAGATATCTGCTACACCTAAAACTAACTTTGAGATTTCCCATAGGATCCCTGGAAAGCCATAGTAGAAAAACATTCTTTATGAACGGGTCCATCTTAACAATGAACTGGCCCTAGAACAATTATGGGAACACCTGGATGACTCAGTCAGTTGAGCGTCTGACTTTGGCTCAGGTCCTGATCTCGTGGTTTGTGAGTTCGAGCCCCGCGTTGGGTTCTGTGCTGACAACTCAGGGCCTGGAGCCTGCTTCGGATTCTGTGTCTCCTCCTCTCTCTGCCCCTCCCCCACTCGTGCTCTGTCTCTCTCCCTCTCTTTCTGAAAAATAAATAAACATTAAAAAAAAATAACTAGAACAATTTTGAAATAGTTCTGTTGAGTTTTCCTAGATCAGAGTCCTGTTGGTACTTGGGGTGATGATATTGGCAACAACAGCATAGTGTATCATAAGTTCAAATATTATTTAAAATGTTCACTTGCTGTAATCTTCCTTCTTCTGTTTGGATCTAGCATGGTCTAGGACAGTAGGATGCACATCAGACTTATTGTGGGCTAGAGATCTATAGACATCTATAAGATTTCTAGGTCCTACTCTAGACTTACCGAATCTCTTGATATTCTTGGTATGGCAAGAATTGTGTCTCAGGATTATTGTATGTTATCTCTTAAGATCTCTTCCTCTGTACCAATTACGTTCATCTATTTTTATGAATCAGATGTAATGTTAACTGACTTCTTCGAAAATAGACTTAATCATCATCTTCAGAGTATTTTGCCTACATTTTATTCTTTTTGCAATGATTTGATTATCTTTTGTTTAGCTTGCCAGAAACAACTTAATTTCCTTGTCAGTTTCCTGATTCTTATTATGAACCATCATCAGACCTTTCACACTGGAGAATTATCAGTCATCATAAGTTAACCAGAGCCATTTCAAGTCCCTGCCACCTAAAATAGCTGAGGTTTGCCTGAGGACCCTGCTATAAGCCACAGGGTTTGTGTTTTCATCAAAGAATCCGGTCTCAGAGCTTTGCGGGAAAGGACTATAACAGATCTTTGAAACTACTGGCATTCAAAACTGAGTTGACTCAGCTTAGACAACTTTTAGACTGTGCCAGTGGAGTGAGTCAAGATTTCCAGGACTCTATGGTCGAGCAGATGGCTTCATGAGACTCCAACTCGAGAGCCAGCTGAAGAAGAATTAATTACACAGGACTGAATGAACTGACAAGGGAAATTTTATGGTAGTTACCTGTTTGGAATATGGCTGATCGTGTTTTAGTGTTCCATTTTCCAGATTCATAAGGAATCCCTTTGTCTTTCTTCTTAAGCCATCTGTTTATCCATAACAACTTATCTGATTTTGCTTTTGTAAACTGAAATAAACCATTTAAAATATCTGATCTTCAGGCGCCTGGGTGGCTCAGTTGGTTAAGTGTCTAACTCTTGATTTGTGGGAAAGGACTATAACAGATCTTTGAAACTACTGGCATTCAAAACTGAGTTGACTTTGGCTCAGGTCATGTTCTCAGGGTTCGTGGTTCAAGCCCCGCCTGGGGCTCTGTGCTGACAGCTCGGAGCCTGGAGCCTGCTTCGGATTCTGTGTCTCCCTCTCTCTCTGCCCCTCCCCCACTCACGTTCTGTCTCACTCTCTCAAAAATAAAATAAACATTAAATAAATAAATAAATAAATAAATAAATAAATAAATAAAATACCTGATGTCCTACTTCTTACCAGGATAAATTGATTGTACCTCAAAGCATCAAGAGCCATATTGGAGAAAGATGTTCCTCAAATCAGGTATGACAAGACTTTTTTTTTTTTTTTTTTTTTAACGTTTATTTATTTTTGGGACAGAGAGAGACAGAGCATGAACGGGGGAGGGGCAGAGAGAGAGGGAGACACAGAATCGGAAACAGGCTCCAGGCTCTGAGCCATCAGCCCAGAGCCCGACGCGGGGCTCGAACTCACGGACTGCGAGATCGTGACCTGGCTGAAGTCGGACGCTTAACCGACTGCGCCACCCAGGCGCCCCATGACAAGACTTTTTAAGGAATACATGTTGGATCTACTTATGGAGTTAATGCCTACAAAGATCTCTAAGAAACCTGACCTGGTACCTGGTTTACAAGTGCTAAGGTAGGATATTTGGAATATTTGGGGGACCTCAAAAAGAGAAGAACTCACCCAAATTTACAGCTATGACAGGTGAAAGAAATCTGGGTTGGGTTTCTTAACCTAAGAATAACAAATAATAGAGCCTCCTGAAATTCCAGTTGGAGATTCCTTACGAAAACTTCCAGACAAAAGTTAATTTTGTAATTGTTTAAAACCGAATGGCTTTAAAGTTTGCAAAGCAAATTTGGGAGGTCCTTAGGGCAAATTAATACACTCACCGCACCTGTATAAACTATCAGACCAGATTATGAGGCCAGGCTTTATTTTGTGATCAAGAATAATTTTTCTTTGAGATTATTATGATCATAAGGGGTTTTGCAGGGACCACAGGGACAAGTTGGGAGGACCTTGAAATTTAGTGGGCATCTTGCCTGGCCGGTGAACCAATTACCTCTGCCTTTCCTTACCACTGAGCTACTTTATAGATCAAAACTGTAGAGAGTTGACAGTAATGGAGATGCTTCTTGTCTATTGAAATGCAGATTGTGTCTAGCAGAGTGTAATTGATTACCTGTGGATACTGACCAACCTAGCCAGTTTTGCATTTGTTTATAGATTAATTTCATTGCTCCTTATCTCCCTATAATTGTGTATAATTACTCCCTATCTCCCTTTAATTGTGAACCTAACTGGTTCCCCCATCATCTAATAAGTTCCATAAAATCTTCAATACAGGTTCATCCCATATCCTTATGAGAGTCAACATGTTATCTTTTTTGAAAATTATCCTTTGGGTCACTGTATGTAGGGTGCATAGAACAGTGCCTGATACCCAGTACAGGCTCAATAAATGTTAGCTTTTTTTTTTTTTTAATGTTTATTTATTTACTTTGAGAGGGGGAGGGGAAGGGGCAGAGAGAGAAGGAGAGAGAGGATCCCAAGCAGGCTCCACGCTCAGTGAAGACCCCAACTCGGGGCTCGAACCCACGAGCCGTGAGATCATGCCCTGAGCTGAAACCAAGAGGTGGATGCTCAATGGACTGAGCCACCTGGGTGCCCCAATGTTAGTTTTTTAGGTAAAGGATTCCAATTACCCCTATCTTACAGGTGAGGAGAATAAGGTGCAGGGAAAGTAAACAAAGTTGCTTAGACGACACAGCGCGTCAGAGGTGGAACAGAACTAGAAGTCAAGTCTGTCTACGCCTCCAAGCCCCTGATTTTTCGTCCCCCTCCCACAGTCCTCTCTGGCTATGCTCTGCTAACTCCCACTCCTTCTTCAGAGTTGGAGTCTTTCTGGATCCCTCTGGGCCAGGTGAGCATCTCCATCCCCAACGCTGTATCCTCCCCTATCAGGCCCACAGCCTAAATATGTTGCAACCATCAACGTCTTCGTCTAAAGGATGAGCTGCATCCGGCCAGGGACCGAGACCTTTTCCATCACCATCCAGCTCAGAGCCAGCATGCGGCAAATGCCCACGTGCGAGTGCAGGAAGTAAGACATCCTGTAGCCATGGCATTTTCTCCCCCTGGGAAGGAGAGCAGGGGTGCTTTCTGGAACTGCCTAGAAGCCCTCAGCATCTCTGTTCTCTGCCAGCCCAACGCTCCCTGGGCTCCTGTCGGCTCAAAGGGCATCAAACCTCCTAAAGAGGATGCCCGGAGCCACCCGCCCCTCAGGACTTGAGTTCCTGGGTTTTGTTGTTGTCCCCCACCGCCCCCAAATCAAATTCCAGAAATCCAGGTTTAAAAATAACCAAGAAATGCAATCTTCTCCACCAAGCCGCTTGGCAAAAACAAATCCTCCACAAAGACCAGTGTGCAGTCTCACTTACACACTTACGCATTTTCAGACGCCAGCTCAGCTCTGTTCTGGGTGGGGAGGAAGAGGGGCCCGGGGCTGAAGGGCAAGGGCACAGGAGCCAGACACAAGCTGGGCTGGATATTGGGACGACCCGGCACGGCAGGCACACGCCCTTGTGGGAAGGCAGCTGTTTGGGACCTGCCGTGAAGTCCGGTTTTCCTTGGAGTCCCAGCCTGCTGGTCCCCAGCCCTGGATCGGGCAGAAGATCAAAGCAGCCCTGGAAAACGGCCTCCGTTAGTGATCCAGAATTCACTCTCCTTCCCTGGGGAGACATCAGCTTCTGCTCGAGCCTGCCTTTCCCCATCATTACTTAGGGAACTGGCTGGTGGTAATAGGGAGTAGCATTTAAACTCCTGCTAACAACAACCTCAAACTCCTTCCTCTTTGCTACATGGTCTATTTTCTGACCTGTCATCTTTCTTAATGCCTATTTTGTGGGCGAGAAAAATGTGTGATGGAAGAGAGGAAATTCAGGACCAGGGAAGGCTTGGAAAACTGTCAAAATTTCATATTTCCTCCTCCTTTGAATCAGCATTTATGTCCCTCAATGGGGTTTTCCTGCATATGCTTGTATAACTCCCTTTTAAAACAATTTTTGCTGTTTTTTCCTTTCCCTGCCCCTGGGTAAGTCATTCCAACGACTACTTTCCACCTCAAAAGAAAGTAGTGGACAGGAAAAAAGTGGTCGTGTGGTCTGTTGGCTACAACTCCCAGCGGAGCCGGGAGACTTTGGTTCTATTCTGAGCCTTTTTTGGGAACAGGACGAAGGAAGGGGACGCGAGCCTTGCCCTTTTACGGGAGCTCCCGGGACCCCGTGCCAGCAGGAGGAAGTTGCTTACTCCAGATCAGAAGGGAGCCGGAACCGGCATTTATGAAACACCTACGAAGTGCCAGGCCCACTTAATCCTCATAAGTTTGTGAGATAGGTTTTGTGACTTCCACATGACAGATGAGGAAGCTGAGGCTCAGAGAGAGGTGGAGCGGCCCCAGGGTAGCACAGCTTGGCAGCTGGGAACACAGCCTGGTTCAGATTCTTAGTTCTGAGCTGTTTTCACTACAACGTGCAACCCGCCAACCATGCTTTATTCATTGAGTTACTGAATTTATTGAGCACCTAGTATGTGCCACCCCCCCCCCCATTGTAGTTGTGATCAAAGCCAAGATCCTTTTTTTTTTTTTTTTTAATGGAGCTTATATTCTAGTTGGGGGTGGGGCGGAGGCAGGAGGTAGACAAAAAATAAACGTAATAAATACGTAAATTATGTAACACGGTGTCTTATATGCTGAGGACAAAGGAGCAAGTGGAGCTGGCTAGGGGCATTGGGAGGACTGGAGACCCAGTTGTACATTTAGGATAATCAAGACAGACCTCATGGAGGTGGTGACGTTTGCGTGAGGATTTTTTTTTTTTTCAACGTTTATTTATTTTTGGGACAGCGAGAGACAGAGTATGAACGGGGGAGGGGCAGAGAGAGAGGGAGACACAGAATCGGAAACAGGCTCCAGGCTCTGAGCCATCAGCCCAGAGCCCGACGCGGGGCTCGAACTCACGGACCGCGAGATCGTGACCTGGCTGAAGTCGGACGCCCAACCGACTGCGCCACCCAGGCGCCCCTACGTGAGGATTTAAAGGAGAAATTGGCGGGGCGGGGGGCGCCTGGGTGGCTCACTCAATTGAGCATCCAGCTCTTGATTTCAGCTCGGGTCATGGTCTCACGGTTTGTGAGTTCAAGCCCCGCCTGAGGCTCTGTGCTGACAGTGTGGAGCCTGCTTGGGATTCTCTCTCTCTCTGCCCATCCCCCACTCCTGCACGCATTCTCTCTCTCTCCCTCCCTCTCTCTCTCTCAAAATAAATAAACCCTTTTTAAAAATAAATAAAAGAGAAATGGGAGTTGGGGGCTGTGTTTGAGCGAAATTATCACTGTCAGAGGCAACAGTCAAGTCAGTGCAAAGACCAGAAGGTGGGAGTTTGCCCAGTGCGTTTGACCAATAGCAAGAAGGGGAGGGTGTGTGCATGTGACAGAGATGGCAAGGGGTCCTTACCCAGGAAAGGGCCACTCTGGTGTGTTGGGTTGTGTTGGGAGTAGACCGAGGGGGCGGGGAAGAAGCAGGGAGAGGGGGGAAGGGGGCTGTGGCGGTCGCCAGCCAAGAGACCCTGCCCTTTTGGAAGCAGTGGAGGCGGTGAGTGGTGGTTGGATTCTGGATTTATTCTGAAGGCAGAGACAGCAGGGTTTCCTGATGGGCTAGATGGGGAGTGTGAGAGGGAGACGTCGGGGCACCTCCGAGGTTTCTGCTGGCCAGAGGAAGGTTTTGGGTGGGGCAGATCTGGGCAGGGAAGGAAGACCAGGAGTTCTGGTTTCGGACATAGTGAGTTCGAGACGTGCAACCTCTCTCCATGTGGGGCCAGATAAATAACATCCAGGGCAAGACTGAAGAGGCCAATTTATGAGGAGTATCCAAACAAACCAGCCAATTTCAGAGTTTCCCCAACATCACCTTCCTCTTAACCAGCTTTTTCTTTTTTTTTAACTCGGTGGGGGGGAGGGGTGTCCATGAACTTGGATGGGAAAAAAATTACATCTCCCCCCGGCCCCAACCTCTTACTGGAATGTTGCATTTCCTTCGATTATGAATGTGGGCAACGAACCTCAGTAGACTTAGCAAGGCCGGCGACTGTTACCAATAAGAATCACAGACGTTTTCGTTTTACATCATTGGTGCCACAGATTACCTCAAATGTCTTTTATCGTTATCACTTCTTTGAACTTACGGTAATTATTAGATGTCACCCCATTTTATGATTTCATGCGTTAACAAGCACGTATATTACCGCCTCATAAATTTGAATTTGAGACATTTTTGATGACGATATTTTATCATACTTAGTTTCCCTGGTAATCTTATGCATGTTATTGTTTGGGGAAGTCTCATCAGCTCCCCCCGACTGTCACAGGGGTCCCTGGCACAAAAGAGTTAAGACCCCGATCTAGGTTAAATATCCTTGATGAGAGAGGAGCAAATATAAATACATAAGTCACTAAAATCTCTTGATCTGGGGCAGGAACCGTGCCAGGAATTTTATAGACATTCCCTAATTTAATCCTTACAGTTGCAAGGTGGATATTCTCATTATTCCCCTTTTACAACTGAGGAAATTGGGGCTCAGAGATGTTAAAGTCACCCAGCCGCTCGCTCAGTGAAAAACCGGGCATTCAAACTCAAGGCTGTGTCTAAAGTCTGTGTTTATATTTTAGTAAGACAAATTGGCTCCTATGTTGAGTCCTACGGGCCCCTCTGGGTCAGCACAGTGTCATAGCCAAACAGCAGGGTGGTGTTGGGTAAGAATTGAAGACTGGAGCTGGTCTGCCTGGGCTCAGATCCAGCCTGTGGGGCTTGTTTACCTGTGACTGTGGCTGAATTACTTGCCTGTGCCTTCATTTCCGTGTCTATCACGTGGGCCTGATGGTGATAAAAATGCCACCGGCAGAAATGTGTTGTGGGGTAGATTGTGACACCTAGAACAGTGCCCAGAATGTAGAAGACGCTTGCTTCATAAGGATTTATTTTTCTTAAGAGAGAAACAGATAGGATTTACTGTGTGGTCTTGGGCAACTCACTTAACCTCTCTGAGCTTCATTGTCCTCATCTGTAAGTGGAGATCATAAAACCTGCCTCGCAGGGTGGTGGTTAAGAATTAAATGAGATCATGGGGGCGCCTGGGTGGCTCGGGTGGTTAAGTGTCCGACTTGGGTTCAGGTCATGATCACACGGTTCGTGAGTTCGAGCTCCGCGTCGGGCTCTGTGCTGACAGCACAGGGCCTGGAGCCTGCTTCGGATTCTGTGTCTCCCTCGCTCTCCGCCTCTCCCCCTGTCTCAAAAATAAATAAACACTAAAAAAAAGTAAAGAAAGCGTGTGTGTTGAAAAGAAATGAGATCATTAATACAAGATGTTTAGACATTCACTAAGGAGTATAAGCAATCCATAATAGATATGTGCTCAATAAACGTTAACATTAATTAATTGATTATTATCTTTCTACCTCTTTTCAACCTTATCAGTTTTCCTAGTCCTTACTCTGGTCTTTATTAAGCTCTCCCAATCCCATTCCTTCACTTGGGAATTTTGTGGCATACCTAATATAATCGAATGCTTAAGGTTAAACCCAGACATTTATCACGCAAATATTTACTGAGCTCTTTCCATATGCCAGTTTAAGTTTATTATTATTGTTTTAGTAATTTACACACCCAACATGGGGCTCAAACCCATGACCCTGAGATCAAGAGTCACATGTTCCCCCAGCTGAGCCAGCCAGGTGCTCCACCAAATTAATATTTGACAATAATAATTTCATATCAATATATTGGACATAGGTCCATACTGTCTTGTTCTAGACAGATCTTCTCTACACTGGGCCCCACAGCTCTCTGGCCCCATCCCTCACCACTGAGAATTGCTTTCTTCTCTAGACATGCAGTGCCCGTTCACAGTCCTATGCCTCTGCATATGCTTGGCCCTCTGCCTGGAACATCCTTCCCACCTGACAAACGCTTCCTTGTTCTTTGGGGCCCGAGTCAAATGTCCACTTCCTCCATGAAGCCTCCTTGGTCTTCCCGAGGCAAATGGCCACCGTACCTGAGCCCTCCTGGGGCCATCTTCTTATTTTACCTAAACAGCACCAATTTCATAATTGTCCTTAGTTGTCCTTTAGGGAACCATCCCCTCCTTGCTTTTTGGTCCAGTGGGTTGATCTTAACCCCACCTCATCCCTCATTCCAGGACAGAGCATGTGACTAGGACTAAGCGATCTGAGTATTCTATTCCCCTAGCTGGTGTGACCGGTTCAGGAATGGACTCAGAGTCAAGCCTAATCAGTGAGATTCGAACCTGGGACTTTTTGTTTAAGCCAGTTCTAATTAGGTTTCTGTCCCTTGCAATGGCCATCAAGAGTCCTGACTAGTACAAGCCATCCCAGAGTAAATTGTTGTGTGATCTCCCTGTTACCTTCTGTCTGTTTGTCTTTTTCTCTCTTTCTCTGGACTATGAAATAATTCAGGGCAGAGATTGATTCTTGGGGCACCTGAGTACCTCAGTTAAGCATCGGACTCTTGGTTTCAGCTTAGGTCATGATCTCACAGTTCGTGAGATCATCCCTGAGTCCGGCTCTGTGCTGCGGGTGTGGAGCCTGCTTGGGATTCTGTCTCTCTCCCTCTCTCTCTGCCCCACCCCTGTCTCAAAATAAGTAACTAAATTTAAAAAAAAAAAAAAAAAAAGATTGGTTCTTATTCATGAGATGATCTGGGGTCCAGGTCCCTTCAGATAAACGGCAGGAGAGTTGACAAAGTCCTGGAACAAGACTGTGTGTATATATACTCTTTCCGTCCCATGTGGATGTGAACTGCTTCTGGTCCTTCTGTCCGGTAGGGAGGGAAAAGAATGCATTTTACAGTTCAGCGACCCTGTACCTCACATCTGAGTTTGCATGAATCTGCTCTAGCAAAAAAAGACACCACATCTGGCACAACAGGTGCAATCAGTGTTGTTACTTGGTGGGGTTGACAATAGTCCACTGTCATCTTCCAGGCTCTCTGCTTTTCGCAAGGACCACAACAGTGAGTTCACGCTCCACTGGTGACAATGGTGGTAATCACCTTTGGCCTTGTATCGTTTCTCCAGGGCTTTCGCAGCCTCCAGCAACAGCCGTCCGATTCCAGTCTTTGAAACTGTCCAACACCTGGTATATTGCACCCTGCGGTTCATTCTCCTCTCCTACTTCGTTCCAGTTCACCACCGGTGACAATTTGCCCAATTGCGCCATACGAGCATGCCAGGGGTCACCGGTACTCTGCAAACCACCAATGACAGCGTCTTCATGGTCAGGCAACCGGCGGGTGATCCAGCTCTGAAATCCCATTTTACTTCGTTTCCTAAAGCCACTTTCAGTATCGACGGACATAGGTTACGTTCCTCTGTGAAGTTGGCATACAAGAAGCTTTGGGAGGGGGTGTGATGGGGCTGCTCTCAGGAACGATACCTGTAAACGAGTGAGAGAAGCAGCGTCGCACAGAGGGAGAAGCCGAATAGCGACCAAGTAGCTCTGAAGCTCCCAACAGAACCGCAGGGAATTCTGAGGTGGATTTTCAGAGTTGTCTGATCGAAGCAAGGGGGCTAGGCATTTATTCTCCCTCCTGGACCGGTCATTCACGCAAGATGCCTTCAGGGAGGGCACTTGATCCTGGGTGAGGCACGCCTCTTTGGCTGAGCTGGGGCAGTGAGGGCCTTGGCTAAGGATTGCAGGATCTGTGGGAACACCACAGCATCCTCTACGGAGACGCTTTCTCATACGGGTATGCAGGTATCCCACGCACATGTTACGTGTTAGATATTGTGAATATCTTTTTTTCAGCCCGTCATCCGTCTGTTAGCTCTCAGTGTCATTTGTTGAGCAGACTCTCTTAATTATGATGTGGCCAAATTAATAGATTTCCCTCCTTACTGATTTGTCCTCATTCCTTAGGTCGTGAAGATATCCTCCTACATTATGTTTTTTCAAAAAATATATTTTTACTTTCAAAATTGGATCTTTAGTCCTTCCAGAGTCCACTTTATTTTGTTTTTATTTTTTTTCTTAAAGTTTATTTATTTTGAGAGAGAGAGAGAGAGCTGAGGAGGGGCAGAGAGAGAGAGAGAGAGAGAGAGAGAAAAGTAGAGAGAGAGAATCCTAACCAGGCTCCATGCTGTCAGTGCAGAGCCGGAGGCAGGACTCGAACTCACAAACCATGAGATCATGACCTGAGCAGAAATCAAGAGTTGGGTGCTTAACCGACAGAGCCACCCAGGCACCCCAGGAGCCCACTTTTTTTTTTTTTTTTTCAACGTTTATTTATTTTTGGGACAGAGAGAGACAGAGCATGAACGGGGGAGGGGCAGAGAGAGAGGGAGACACAGAATCGGAAACAGGCTCCAGGCTCTGAGCCATCAGCCCAGAGCCCGACGCGGGGCTCGAACTCACGGACCGCGAGATCGTGACCTGGCTGAAGTCGGACGCTTAACCGACTGCGCCACCCAGGCGCCCCCCCAGGAGCCCACTTTAAAGGTGGGAGTGATGTAGGCATCCGATTTTCTTTTTCCTCTGTATCATGAAACAGTTCTCCTTATTTTCTTCATCTCTTTGCCCTCTGCTCTCACCACTGTCTTAAGATGCCACATCTGAAGAGAATCATTGACCTCTTAATACTCTTCTTCCGAGGGCACTGGTAATGAGCACCGGGTGTGGTATGTAAGTGATGAATCACTGACTGCTGCTCCTGAAACCAATATTGCACTGTGTGTTAATTAACTAAAATTTAAACTAAAAAAAAAAAAAAAAAGAAAGGAAAGAAAGAAATTTCAGTACTTCCAGGGGAGTGACTTTCCGACTGGTAGGTCCAGCCCTGGCCTCTCTTGTCAATGCCAGTGACAAAGTTCAAACGGAACACTGGGCATTTTTAGTATGTCCAGATTCAAATTAATCTTACCCGTCAAAGACATTTTATGTGACTCACCTATATTTTCTACATTTCCAGACCGTCCAACATTCTAGCACAGTATCTTCTCCCAACTAGGTACTCAACCTACATTTATTCAAAGAATGGGAACCTCTTTTTTTTTTTTTTTTTAATTTTTTTTTTCAACGTTTATTTATTTTTGGGACAGAGAGAGACAGAGCATGAACGGGGGAGGGGCAGAGAGAGAGGGAGACACAGAATCGGAAACAGGCTCCAGGCTCTGAGCCATCAGCCCAGAGCCTGACACGGGGCTCGAACTCACGGATCGCGAGATCGTGACCTGGCTGAAGTCGGACGCTTAACCGACTGCGCCACCCAGGCGCCCCGAATGGGAGCCTCTTTTATGTTTAGTCACATTAAAAGCCAAAGTCAATTATTTCTATTCAAAAGATCCGAGTGACGTAAATTTCAGAGGCAAGTTCAGCCACGAGTCAGCTTATCTTCCTCCTTGGGGAAGAGAGCAGCTATCGCCTGGCTGGTCTCCCTCCTCCCGTCTTGCGGTGTCCCTCTCTCTGAGATAGAGTAGGGAAGGAGCAAAAGAGTTGGCATCGGCCAGAGCCATAGCCACTATGCCCTACTGGCAAGATCTTAGTTTTGGAGTCAGAGAGAGCCTGCGTTGAAATTCTACACCCTCCCCTGCTTCCCTTATCTGTAAAAGTGGGTAGGTAAGAAGGCTCAGGCCAGATGGCTATTAGAAGAATAAAAGAAGCAACACATTGAGAGTGCTTTGCACCCAAAAGATGCTAAAGAGAATTGTGAGATCCCTTTTCCTTCTCTCTTCTTGTATCCCTCTCCTGCGTTTGGCTTCAAGATGAAGACAGAAGTATCTGAGCTCTCAGGATGAATGGTCCCTATCTGAGCATCCTGCATCACCAAAAGGGAAAGTCGGACTGCAATTCTCATTAATCTACACGACCTGCTGGGACGCCTGGCTGGCTCAGTGGGTAGAGCATGCGACTCTTGATCTCGGGGTTGTGAGTTCGAGCCCCACGTTGGGTGTAGAGGTTACTTAAATAAACCTTAAAAAAAAAATCTAGGGGCGCCTGGGTGGCGCAGTCGGTTAAGCGTCCGACTTCAGCCAGGTCACGATCTCGCGGTCCGTGAGTTCGAGCCCCGCGTCGGGCTCTGGGCTGATGGCTCAGAGCCTGGAGCCTGTTTCCGATTCTGTGTCTCCCTCTCTCTCTGCCCCTCCCCCATTCATGCTCTGTCTCTCTCTGTCCCAAAAATAAATAAACTCTGGAAAAAAAAAATTAAAAAAAAAAATCTATACAACCTTCCCCCTGCATCCGTAAAGCAGGTTGAGGGAACTACACCTGCCCCCAATTTACAGATCGAGAATTGGAAGTGTCAGGTACCATCCCCGGAGCATCAAACGAGCACTTTACAGTTTATAACAGCTCAGCCCTCAGGCTCTCGAGGAGGAAGCTCGCTCGGAAATTTTCAGATGGGCCGCGGAGGAGATAACGTCAAATTGTCCATCCACCGTGATCCTTTCCAGTGATGTGGGCAGCGTATTCAAGCTGGGGCAAGTTCAACTCACCAGAAGCGTCCGCCATTTGTCTCGGGAATCCTTCCAGGCCACCTCCTTGGTTTTCCACCCTGCTACTCTTTGTTCATAAATTTCTCAGTCCTCAACTTTCTTTGTTTTGGCTCCATACTATGGCTCCCATCCTCCACCCACCTCTGTGCTGGATGGTCCTCTGGGCTTGACTCACTCTCCCGGCTCTCAGCAACCACACGGATCCGAGTCGTTGCTCGGTCTTTGTGCTGCGATCTCCCACACTGCTCCCACCAGTGAGAAGCAGCCCATCTGTCAGAGCTGCTGGATGCGCCCCGCCCCTCACCAGGACCACAGGGGTCACAGTGGCTGCCAGTTTCAAGACGGCAGAGTAAGGGCATCTCTGCCCGCCACCCCTCCCTCGTTAAAAAGCACTCCAAAACAGGATATGAAAACAAAAGTATTGTTTATTAAACCAGGAGAAAACAGCAGCCCCTGATCACACAGGGATCAGGAAAGAAGAAAAGGCCAAGCACCCCATGAAGGGCCAGGCATCCATGTAGACATCAGAGCATTCTCCCAGAAATACCAGACTAGACTGGGAAGACAAGAGGGTTCCTCTTCTGCATTTCTTTGTCTGCGGAGCTTAGCAAAGGACTAATCAAATGCAAGGGGAACAGTTAGAAATGGTTTTCCTATGTTGCTAAGTGGAGCTGCCTTTATTTCTCTCAGAGAGAGGGCCCCTCCACACCCAGATGCCCAAGAAGAAAACCACGAGCAATAATACCCTGGCCTTGATATTTAGCATTTCGTTGCTTCAAATATTGTTACAAATTCGCGGAAATCTCCTCTTTCATTAGCTCAGTCTTAGTCTTTCATTATTTTCACATGAACTTGGTTCCTATGGCAGTCAGGACTTGATAATTACATTTAGCTCTTTGCCAGTATGAGTAAGTAAGGAACCAGGTAACAGCCCTGACATTTAATATTTAATTGTTTTTGATCAGCATTAATTAGTCGCAGATGCACACCAGATTCCCATTGAATTAAATACCCTTGGGAACATATTGCGGGCTCAGGGACTCTAACCACATCAAAAAGTAAACGTTCAACTTTAGAAGTTGGGCCCCGGAGACCCAGGCATCCATGGAGAAGAAATTCCAGATGTCTCGCATTCTCCCTCTTTCGTCAGAAGTAAACTTCCTCCTTCCAGCCCCGTGGAGTCTAAAACCTCAGGGTTCTGCGGGGGGGACTTCCAGGCTGCGTCCTCTGTCTACACCACCAGTTTCACCCTTTTGGCTGAGTCATTCCCATCTGCCTACCGACACGAGGACTCTCTCTGACCCCAAACACCTGCTCTGGACGCCACCGCCTCTCACACTATTACCCCTTTCCTTTACTCCTCCGTAGAGAAGAGCTCGTTGAAAAGGTTGTGTACACTTACATTTCCAACGCGTCTCCTCCTGGTCAAGCCCACTGTCTTCGGTCTTTGGCTCCGACCCCTCCAAGGAAACTGTCCTTGTCAAGGTAACCAAAAGAACCACCCTTGGTGCGAAATCCAACGGTCGGGTCTTCGTCTCCCTTCAACCAGGTCCTTCACATTCTCTTTCTTGATGCATTTTTTTTCCTTCATTTGGCTTCCAGGAAACCATTCCTGTTGGATTGCCTCCCACCCACGGGCGTTCCTTCTGATTCTTGTTCGCGGATTCAACCTCCTCTCCTGAGCCTCTGGATGTTACGGCGCTGTGGGCTCAGCGCTCAGTCTTCCTTTCTCCTCTGACGATGCTCGTTCCTTAGGTGATCTCAGAGAAGCACACACATGCATCGAACCCCCCATTTTTATCTCCGGCACCGACCTCTCCCTTGCTGTCTCTGCATTTCCACTTGAATGTTGGCTGAGCCTCGGTGCCTTAGAAATCAGAGACTGAGGGGGCACCTGCGTGGCTTACTTGGTTGAGCCTCCAGCTTCAGCTCAGGTCATGATCTCGTGGTTCGTGACTTTGAGACCGTGTCAGGCTCTGTGCCGACAGCTCGGAGCTCGGAGCCTGCTTTGGATTCTGTGTCTCTATCTCTCTCTGCCCCTCCCATGCTCACGCTCTCTGTCTCTCTCTCTCAAAAATAAACAACCATTAAAAAAATCAAAAAAAGAAATCAGGCCACAGTCCCACTTGGGCCCGCTCTACAGGAGAAGCGTAATCCCGGGGCGGAGAGAGAGGGAAAAGGGAAATGAGGCAGGGAAGGAGGGAAAGCAAACACAAGGCAGTGTGTTATCTAGCCAGCCACATGTTCACAAGAGAACACGGCTAGTGGCTCAGTCACACGGGAACATTTCCAGAGAGGCTGGGTGTGTGTGTGTGTGTGTTGGGAGGGACCACAGCACCTCAGTGCTGCCTCTCAGGAAGGAGGTTTATTTCTGGCCGGCAGAAGGAAAAAGAATCCTTCTGTTGGCTCCTTCTTATCTCTCGTCCCTCAGTGATAAAAGCTTCCCCCTGCACTCGTGGGTTGTGGTCCCGGCCTTTGCGGACTCTTTAGGATGCCGGCTCTCTCAGCCCTGGTTTAGAAATTAATTGAGGCTTTGAAGTGTTTGGAGGAGCTATAGCCTCAGTGTCTGGACGTGTGGGCCCCGTGGGGGGTGCTTATGCACGTCTTGGTACAGCAGGTGTGACGGAGACGAGCTGGAGCCCGGTCCTTGCACCGGGAGAGACTGGGGCAGCAGTCTCAGCAGGAGGCCACTAGCTGTGGTGGCCACGTCCTTTGAGTGTGCAATCAAGAGGGATGGGGAGGATGAGGGTTGGAGAAATACGGGGCAGCACATGAACTGGGTCTCCTAGGCAGTCCGAACTTAAGCTAGCCAGAACCGAATTCCTGTACCTATTCCTCCACACAAAATCCTTTTTCCTGTTTTGGTGTGTGTGTGTGTGTGTGTGTGTGTGTGTGTGTGTGTGTCAGCTTTGATTCCTCTCTTTCCACTTGCTCACTCCCAAAATCTTACAACCCTCCTTAAGTCCTCTTTCTTTTTTTCCTCCAACCCACATTCCCTCTATTAGCAAATCCTCTCAGCTCTACCTTCAAAATATACCCAGAAGTCTCCTTTCCCATAATTCTTAGATGATCGCAGCTCTCAGCTTCTGTCTTTGTCCCAACATTCTGTTCTGAACACAACGGTAAGAGTGATGTTTTTCAAACACAAGTGAGATGGTTACTCCTCCCCTCAAGCCTTTAATGTCTTCCTGTCTCACTCAGAGTAAAACCAGGCTTTGCCATGGCCTACAAGGTTCTGGGCTGTCTGCTTCAAAAAAAAAATATTTTTTTAAACGTTTATTTGTTTTTGAGACAGAGAAAGAGAGAGCATGAACAGGGGAGGGGCAGAGAGAGAGGGAGACACAGAATCGGAAACAGGCTCCAGGCTCTGAGCTGTCAGCACAGAGCCCGACACGGGGCTCAAACTCACGGACCGTGAGATCATGACCTGAGCCGAAGTCAGATGCTTAACCAACCAAGACACCCAGGTGCCCCCGGGGCTGTCTGCTTCTACCACACCTCCAATTTTATCTCCTGTTTGCATACTCTGTTCCAGCCACACTGTGTCTTTGCAGGACCAAGCAGACTCCTACACCAGGGCCTTTGTACCTGTTCCTCTCTGTGCCTACAAGACTCTCTCCCCGTTATCTGTGTGGCTTCCTTCCTCAGTCCTTCAGAGACTCTAACCTTGTGTTCCACTACTTCTCAGCTGGAGAAGGCTCCATGGAGGAAGGGGCCGAAGGATGGGAAAGATAGGAAAGCAGGAAGGAAGAAATGTCCCTTCAGGAGCTTGGTGGAAAGCCCAAAGCATTTGCAGGGATAGTTTGGCCAACAAGGAGACCTTATATATGGGAGAAAGGCCCATGAAAAGAAAGAATTGAAGGGGGAACCGTTTTTGAAAGGCTTTGAACACTAAGTAAAGGAGAGAGTTGTTTATTCTATAGGCAAAGTCATCCAACTGAGAGTCAAAGTCCGTTCATTTAAGTTTCCATTGAAAAATCTCTTCCAACTGGGACCTCTGAGTCATTGTCTGCTCTGGTGGTATAAACATAGCCACGAAGGAAGCAAGAGAAACCAGCATTGACAAAGGCACAACAAAGCTGAGAAAAATATGTGTTCCTGAGAAGAATCTTCTGGGCCCATTCAGGAGGTTGATAGGAGAAGCTAGTCTTCCCCAGAACCACTGTTTGAGAGCTTACATATCCCATGATTGGCAACTGAGGGTTGGAAATGGGATTTCAAAACCAACCCAATAGGGAGAACACGGGAAGCTTGGTGTCCTCTCTGGGTGCTCTTGGGTCAGGCCTACCTGACTCAACCACTTGGCTCTCTTGACAACCGGTGTTGTAAGGTCAAGGAGGTCAGCGACTGTGGGTACCACTGCCCTCTGCTGGAGTGACTGGAGTCCTCCTCAAGACCTGTACTTGGATCCAAGTCAATGGTTCTTAACTTTCTTTGGATCCTGGGTCCCTTTGAGAATATGAGGAAAGCTATGGACTTAGAGAAAAAAAGATATGACCTCATACATGAAGACTTGCGTAGAGTTACAAGGATTTGTAGAAAGACCCTCTGAAACCCATCCATCAACCCTCCTGGTAAAAGTGTAACTTTTCTTTTTCTTATTCATGTATTCATTTAGATTGTTTTAAATTAAAGCATAGTTGACATACAGTGTTACATTAGTTTCAGGTGTACAACAGAGTGATTTGACAAGTCTATATGCTATGGTATCTATGCTCACCGGAAGTGTGGCCACCTGTCACCATACAGTGCTATGACAATATCATTGAGTAAATTTCCTGCGCTCTGCCCTTCATTCTTGTGATTTACTCATTCCATAACTGGAACTCTGCCTCTCCCATTCCCTTCATTCATTTTGCCCGTCCCCCCAACCCCTCCGCTCTGGCAACCACCAGTTTGTTCTCTGCACACATGGGTCTGTTTCTGCTTTTTTGTTTGTTTGTTTGGTCATTGTTTTGCTTAGATTCCACACATAAGTCTAATCATAGGGCACGTGTCTTTCTCTGACGTATTTCACTTTGCATAATACTCTCTAGTTCCATCCGTGTTGTTTCAATGGCAAGATCTCATTCTTTTTTGGGACTGAGTCATATCCCACTGTATAAATACATCACATCTTCTTTATCCACTTGCCTGTGGATGGACAGTTGAGTTGCTTCTATGCCTTGGCTCTCGCGAATATGCTACAATAAACATAGGGGTGCATATATCTTTTCAAATTAGTGTTTCTGTTTTCTTTGGGTAAATACCCAGTAGCAGACTGACTAGATCATATGGTATTTCGATTTTTAATTAAAAAAATTATTTTTATTTACTTTTACAGAGAGAGAAAGAGAACATGCGTGGGGGAGGGGCAGAGAGCGAGGGAGAGAGAGAATCCCAAGCAGGCTCTGTGCTGTCAGTGCAGAGCCCAATGTGGGGCTTGAACTCACAAACCCTCGAGATCATGACCTGAGCCAAAGTTGGATGCTCAACTGACTGAGCGACCCAGGTGCCCCTCTATTTTTAATTTTTAAAGGAACCTCCATCCTGTTTTTTTCAGTGGCTATACTGACTTACATTCCCATAAAGGTGTAACATTAGAAGCAGACAGACCTAAGTGCCAGGTCAGGGCTAAGTCACCCCACCTCTTTGGCTGTGAGTCAGAAGGGAAGTAAAGAAGAGGTTACCCAACATATTTTCTGCCGAGAATGCCTTTTCCCCTCCTTGGATCCCATATTCAGAAATATTTTCTCTACCAAATGAGTTGTGTTGGCTAAGAAATCCCACATTTTTTATTAACCAGATGGAACAGACAAGTGATAGCTGGTAACCTCATCGTGGCTGAGTTCATCTAATCCAGACAAAAATCAAAGCTAATTCGATATTAAGTTAGCCAGGGGAGCTGTCCTATGGACAAATCCATGGGTTTGGTTGGCCCTTGAGATACCAACACTCGAGCTATAACGATTACGTGTAGCACCGTTATTCTCAAGCTTGCACACTTAAATCCAAACTAATTCAGTGATGGTGTCTGTCTCCAATTCACACTCTCTCACAAATCCCTTTCCACGCCCCTTGAGTGTGTGTCTTCAAATGCAGGTAAATGCACCTTTCAATGTATTTTTCCAAGCATTCCCTTAGACTCCAACTTTCTCCGAGGTTAATCCAAACACCTACTGACTGCAAAGCTACACTTGGGGCTCCTGGGTGGCTCAGTCGGTTAAGCATCTGACTTCGGCTCAGGTCATGATCTCGCGGTCTGTGGGTTTGAGCCCCGCGTTGGGCTCTGTGCTGACAGCTCAGTTTCAGATTCTGTGTCTCCCTCTTTCTCTGACCCTCCCCTGTTCAGGCTCTCTCTCTCTCTGTCTCAAAAATAAATAAATGTTAAAAAAGAAATTAAAAAAAAAAAAGCTACACTTAAGTCTGTTCTGGTTGTTACTCTTGAGCCAGGTCCCACCCAAGACCCTCTGGCCTCCAAGGCAGGGCTATGTGAGGGCACAGAGCATCAATTGAGCACCACTTAGTACCTGGTGTGGCTAGTGCTAGAGATGTAAAAAAGGAAAAAAGCATCATTCCTGCTCCTCATCCATTATTTCAAGAAATATTAATTAAATGCCTTCAATGTTATCAGACACTATGTGACGCACTAGGGATATAGTGACAATGAAATCCCTGCTTTCGTGGAACTTAAGGTCTGGTGGGACAAATAGGGCAGGGGAGGGAGAAGAGAGGAGTAAATGAACAAAGAAGATGTTTGCAATTTTTAAAAATTTAAATTTGTTTATTTTGGGGAGAGACAGAGACAGTGCAAGTGGGGGAGAGGCAGAGAGAGAGAATCCCAAGCAGGCTCTGCACTGCCGGCACGGAGCCCGATGTGGGGCTTGAACCCACAAAACCATGAGATCATGACTGAGCCGACACCAGGAGTTGGAGACGCTTAACCAACTGAGCCACCCAGGCACTCCGTCGTTTGCAAGTTTTGATATGCACTAGAAAGGAAACGGAGAGGGTGATGGGGCCAGAGGGTGAATGGAGGCAAAGCAAGGATCTCTCATGGGATTAGCAGCCAGGGTCCTGGTAGGAAACATGGGGTACGCTCACAGTGGGACACGGAGGGGAGTTTAATACCTTGGAATTAGTAACAGTGGGAGCCATTACCAGCATTATGTCCACCTACAAAAGGAAGAAGGGAGAGCTGATGGGGGGGGCCCATCTGGTGAGAGCTGCCACATGTATGTACACAACGACCAATCAGTGGCAGCGTAGACTGGGATCCAGCTCGCGACTTCCAGCGGCATAGACTGGGATCCAGCTCCCGATTTCCAGTCTAGTCCATTCCCCGTGAGCTTAGTTTCTCGCAGTTACCGTAACAAAGTATCTCAGACTGGGTGGCTTAAAACATCAGCATTGTTATCCTCAGTGTTAGAGGCTAGAAGTCCAAAATCAAGGTGTCTGCAGGGTTGGCTTCTTCTTGGTGGCTCAGAGCGAGAATCTGTTCCATGCCTGTCTTCTAGTTTCCAGTGATGGCTAGCGGTCCTTGGCGTCCCTTGGCTTGCTGCCACATAAGTCCAATCTCTGCCTTCATTGTCACTCGGCCATCGTCCCCGTGTCTGTTTGTGTCCGTATTTCTTCTCCTCTTTTCTTGTTTTTAATGTTTATTTATTTCTGAGAGAGAGAGAGAGAGAGAGAGAGAGAGCGCAAGTGTGGGAGAGGACGAGAGAGAGAGGGAGGGAGATACAGAATCCAAAGCAGGCTCCAGGCTCTGAGCTGTCAGCACAGAGCCCGATGCGGGGGCTCGAACCCATGAACTTCGAGATCATGGCCTGAGCTGAAGTCAGACGCTTAACTGACTGAGCCACCTAGTCAGTCCCATATTTCTTCTCCTCTTATGAGGACACTAGTCATTTTGGATTTAGGGTTCCCTTTATGATCTAATCTTAACTAGTAACATCTTCAGTGACCCTATTTCCAAATAAGGTCGTATCCTGAGGTTTCAGGAAGGACATGAATTTGGGGGGACGCTACAGTACACCTGCTTCTTTCTTCTTTTTCTTTTTTAAAAAGTTTATTTAAAACTTTAAAACTAAAAGCTGCCTGACCTGGGGCTCAAACACATGAACCATGAGATCATGACCTGAGCCCAAACCAAGAGCTGGATGCTTAATGGCCCGAGCCACTCGGACACCCCACCTGCTTCTTTGCAAAGCATTAAGTTTGCAAAATGTCTTTGTCATCTTCTCCTCTTTCTGGGACCCTTTCATGCCGTTTGAACCCCCCACTCCTGCTACAGTATGTGTTCAGAACACGATTGAGTAGCTTCATCGCTTGAAGAAGCAAGGATTGTCCCAGTGAGATGTCGCTGCACACCTACAAGATGGGCAACAATTTTAGAGTGTAATCACAAATCAACTGTTGGGGAGGATGGAAACCGGTGCGATCTCTTTGGGATAAAGGTGTCAGTGTCTCGTAAAGCTGGAGATAAGCACACTTTAGTGCCTTCCTTGGTTACATGTGCTACAAAAGTATGACAGTGCGCATCAGGACACATGTGCAAGAATAAGATGCTTTTTTGGTAATAATCCCCAAGTGGAAACAACTAAATATCCATGGGGCTGCTTTTGCTGTATCTCAAAGGGGTTGGACTATCGTGTTTTCTGTAGAATATAATGGAATACTGTATAGTAATGAATCAATTATGAACACACAACACAGATGAATCTCAGGGTGCCTGGGTGGCTCAGTCGGTTGGGCGTCCGACTTCGGCTCAGGTCATGATCTCGCGGTCCGTGAGTTTGAGCCCCGCGTCGGGCTCTGGGCTGACAGCTCAGAGCCTGGAGCCTGTTTCGGATTCTGTGTCTCCCTCTCTCTCTGACCCTCCCCTGCTCATGCTCTGTCTCTCTCTGTCCCAAAAATAAAGAAACGTTAAAAAAACAAAAACAAAAACAAAAACACAGATGAATCTTAAAGCATACTAATGAACAAAAGAAGCCAATACCATAAAGCGAGATTCCGTTTATATCAAGTTCCAAACTAGGCAAAATTAAACCGTGTGTTTTAAGGATGTAGGATCAGATGACAACACTTAATGAAAAGCAAGGAAATGAATGACGTACAAGTCAGGATAGTCCTATGCTTGTAGGGAGGTAAGGGATGTGATCTGGCAAGGGGCTCACCCAGGAGTTGGCTCCTGAGGTGCTAGAATGTTCCTTTTACAACAGTTTATTTGTTACATGGCATTTATGCTTTCAGCACTTTTCTGTGTGCTTGTTACATTCCACACAAACACATGTAAAATATGGGGGAAGAGCTCCTGGGCTTTGGAACTAGACAAAGAAGCTACTTAGTAGCTGTGCTGTTGAGCTCTGGACACATCACCTTTTAAAGGGGCAAAACCAACCCGTCTTGGAGAGGGGAGACTTGAAACAAAAGCGTGTGAATCTCCTTGTAAGAAAGTTCACTTTTAATTACAGGGAAATTGAAAAAAACCTACCGGAATCTAAAAAGGACCTTTATTTATGCAGGTGCTGTGCTATAAAATATTCTAATCCGCGTTGTTAATGAAGCTGGATTTACAACCTAGTAAACTAAACAAAGAGCTTATGTTTGGTTGAGTAACCAGTTGAGGGTGAAATCTAGTGTGCCTAAGTGACAGTTTTCGCTTTTTTTATTTGTCTTCTATTCAGTGTAAAAAGATGCTGACTCTCTTGCTGTGAAATCACTTTATTCTAAGACACTGTCTTTACCCCTCTGAAGGACAAACTTCATCTTTGGGAAACTTGTTTCATATGGTTGGGAGGAGTCCTAGCGGAGTGCCCGTTAGGAACCAAGCACTACTTTAGGCAGTTTGTAGTTATTAAAACATTTTGTCATGATGTTGTTATCCTTTGAAGACCTCCTTACTTTGTGTTTGTGAAACAAGATGTTGTTCCAGGATCATCTCATATTTTCCCTGCTCCAGCCCTGGAGTCTTAGTCAGTTTTCTAAGGAGTCCTAGGTCCCTTAAGTACAGAATGGTATTTATTTGTTTGTTTGTTTGTTTGTTTGTTTTCCCAAGCAGGCTCTGTGCTGTCAGTGCAGAGCCTGAAGTGGGGCTCGAACCCATGAACGAAGAGCTCATGATCTGAGCCGAAATCCAGAGCATGATGCTTAACTGACTGAGCCACCCAGGTGCCCGGAGAATGGTATTTAGAAGCCAAGAGCTAGGCTTGCTTATTGCTACTGATGTGTGTTGTTGCTTTTAGGCTCTCTCAGCAGACAAGATCAGGAAACACACACACACACACACACACACACACACACACACACACACACATTTATATCTATCTCTATTAAATTAAACATGAGTTCATTCTGACACATTCAATTCTAATCCAATAGCAAAGAGTTCTTGCAAGGGTTATCCTGTTCCATGTTTGTAACCCCCTTCTCCAGCATTGGAAAATTTATTTTTTTTAAATGTTTATTTATTTATTTTGGGAGAGAGGGGGGTAGGACAGAGAGAGAATCCCAGCAGGCTCCTCACGGTCAGCTCAGAGCCCGATGCGGGACTCCATCTCACGGACTGTGAGATCACGACCTGAGCTGAAACCAAGAGTTGGACGTTGAACCGACTGAGCCACCTAGGCTCATTTCACCCAGGGAATCTACTTTTAATCATTTCAAATATGCTTGCTTATAATGAATGTATTGCTGTTTTTTAAAAATATGTATGTTCCACACTTGTATTGGTCTTTGTTCTCCAAGAGCTATAAAAACTCCAGACTTTTTATTTATTTTATTCATTCAACCAACATGTATTTATCAAGCAAATGTGTCAGATAATGTTCTAGGGGTGGGGCTACAGCAGTGAACGAAATATTGTGTTGGTAAAGGAACCGTGGAAAGAGAGAGTAATAGATAGAAGGCTAGGAAACGGCAAAGCTGGGATCTGAACTCAGACAGCCTGGCTCCAGAATTCAGGCTATACCACCTGCCTCTGATTGCTTTTGTAAGTTGCTCTCTGCCTTCTACAAAAGTTTACAACTCTCTTGAATCCAATAAAAATGCCTCTGTCAGTTTCTAAATGTACACAATGCACAGCCTTGTGAATCTCCCACATTTCTTCTCTGAGACTCGGTTTCCAAGTTTGGGAAAATGAAGGTAGTCATTTCGACCTGCTGTGAGGATAAATGAAATTATATGAGATGCCTGGTGCTATTTGTGACAGATCATAGGTATTTAGTGAAGTTAATTTTTTTTTTCTTTTTCAACACGAATGCTATACTATACAATTTCCCCGGAACAGAGAGGGTTTTTTGGTTTTGTTTTTTATTGTTTGTTTGTTTGGTTAACTAGGCTCCACACCCAATGTTGGGACCTGAACTCATGATCCTGAGATCAAGAGTTGTAGGCTTGATTGACTGAGCCAGCCAGGCGCCGCAAGAGTTTTTTACTCGAATTCATTCAATCAATCAACCATTCATTTATACACTTATTCATTCTTACATCCATTCAAAAAGCATTTATTGAGAATGCAATATATATCAGGCCCTCTGCTAGGCATTGTGGATACAGAAATGACACAGCCCTCATTCCCAAAGAGCTCACAGTCAAGAGATAAGCAAAGAGTTACAACACAATCTGATATGTAGCTCGGATGAGAGTTAGAGAAGTGGTCATGGAGGAAGGCTTCCTGAAGGAAGGGGCTTTGTCACAGCAAGGACTGATACAGCAGTTCTGCTGTTAAAGTTGCCAAGAATAAATGAATAAATTAATGGGTGAATGAATTCAATTCAGTTTACCAAGCACTTCATAGAAGATCCTACTGCCCATGGCATTGTGCTCTGAACAGGGAGTGTGCAGATGGAGAGGGGCAGCTCAGGCTCTTAATGAGCTTCTAGTTTATTGGCAGACACAAACATCTATAAAGAGATGTTTTGGGGCACCTGGGTGGCTCAGTCAGTGAAGTGTCCCGCTCTTGATTTTGGCTCAGGTCATGATCTCACAGTTCGTGGGGTTGAGCCCCGAGTGGGGCTCCATGCTGACAGCTGCAGTCTGTTTGGGATTCATTCTCTCTCTCTCTCTCCCTCTGCCCCTCCCCAGCTTGCACTCCTTCTCAAAATAAACTCAAAAAGAGAGAGAGAGAGAAAGAGAGAGAGAGAGGATGTTTCAATAGCATGTAGAGAATTCTATAGGGTAGGCAAGCTGCTTTGATAATAAGAAAACAGAGGGGGTTCTAAGCTCTATTAGTAGATGAAGGGTGACTCTCAGGTTTTAATGTAGGCTTCCTAGAATGAACTTCTTGAGTCTTGGATATATTCAGCAGGTGAATAGAAGTCATTGACAGCTTCAGATCAGAGGATTAATATGGTCAAATTTGTATTTGTGGTAGGATGGGGGGTGCAAAGGGGAAAGAAAGTCTAAAATCAACGACACCAGCAAGGAGGCTGAATTATGAAAAGGAGGCTTGTGGTGGACGTTTGATCCGGAGACAGAATTTGACAGTGGTTGCAATTCTCAGGGAGAGTATGTAGACAGCAAGGTGGACGGATGTGCTTCTTGGAACCAACACTCTTTAAGCAGCTGGCAGAGAAAAAGCTGGAAGGACACCTAAAGAGGAGAGTCCGGAGCAGAACCTGGGAGTCCGAATGAATAAGGAGAAGACGCAGACAAGGAGGACCAGGAAGGAGGGCGCAGTTGTGCCCAGTGCTGTATAGAGAAAGGTTCCAAAGCATCCGTTCGATCTGGCCTAGGTGACCTATGCCAGAACAGTCTCCGTGTCAGTGGTGCAGGCGGCAGTCCCACTGCAATAAACAGTGAATGAGGGAGTAGAAAAAGTGAATGAAGAAACCAAGCGCTGTGCCCTCACTTGCCCTGGGAAATTCCAGGGCCGACGTCGGGAGCTGTTGCGGAGGAAGGGCCTTCCCGACAGGGCTCGGGATGCAGCCTGGGAAGCCTGTCAGCCTCCCAGCCCTCAGGTAGGCGCGGCTCCAAGGTCAGGGTCACCTCGGGCCTCCAGGCAACCCGTCACCTTGACGACCAACTGGGAAAAAAAAAAAAAACCCGGAAGGGGCGGAAGCATTCAGGTTATCTCGCGATATGTGGCAGGTCGGGGCCGGCCTTCCGGGCCTGGAGGCCGAGGCCGGCTCTCGCGAGACTTGCCTGGAATCGAAGCGCGGGGCCCGACCTTAAGGAAAGTGGGAGCTGCGGGTGGGGAACATGTCGGACTCCGAGCTCGGCAGGAAGTGGGACCGGTGCATGGCGGATGCGGTCGTGAAGATAGGTGAGAAGCCTCTCGCCCCTGCAGACCCCTCCCGGAGCGGAGCGGCCGGCTCCAGGCCCCGCTGACCAGGAGAGCGGGAGGGAAGCCCCTGGGGAGGTCAGGCCGACCGGCCTGGTCCAGCTCCTCCGGCCAAGGCGAGCTGCCCGAGCCGGGCGGGGGGTCACTCGGGCGGCGGGGGCCCCGGCCGGAGGACCCTGGGCGTCCGCGCGAGGTGGGAGGGGAGGAGTCGCAGCCCCGAGGGAATAGGGGACGGTCGGGCTGGCAGGTGGCAGGAGAGGTGCAGAGCTCATCGAGTAAAAAGCGGTCTGCAGGGCACAACCTCGTGCCAGAGGCTGGAAATTCTCCTCGGGGGCCGCATCTCCCGCACGGGGAGTGGAGTCGGGTCAGGGTCACAATGCTGTCCTGCCGAGACAAGTGCCTTCTAAAGAAGGTCATGGGGAGCGTTTTATAGACACCGACAGGCCCTCACGGGAGTTGCTGTCATTCCCGAGTTGTATTTATTTGATTATCTGATTTATTGGCATCAGAGTAGTCTGCGCCCTGAAATTGGAGACATAGTGATCTGGAATGAGAATAGCCCAGGGAAATAAGAGATTGGACACTTCTTGGTTCTCGATGTAACTACGCGGAGCCTGTTAACATGTGCTCAGTGACGACACAGATTATGAAGTCACTGCATGGAGGGGAGGGGAAAGACGGAAGCTAATTTATTGAGCGTGTACTAAGTGCCAGACACTGCGCTCGGTGCGCAACTTAATACATTATCTCACACCGGTAGTGAAACGGGGAGGCAGGTGAATGAATTGGTCCAGGGTCTAATAAATGACAAAGTTTCTAATAAGTAGCAAAGTTGGAAACTTAACTCACGTTTTCTGACTTCAAGCCTCATGCTCGCTCTTTGATACTAATTTTTATTATCCAGATTTGATATTTTTGTATGGAAAATTTAAGAGGATTTAAGATTGTGCCCATTGAATGAAAATGTTGAAAGAGACTTAAGATGATAAGCACCGTCAGAACAGAGATGCTTTCTGGTTTATTCATTGCTGTATCTCCTGCCCCTTTCTAGGTTTTCCAGTGCTTAATAAAAATTGTTGAGAATAAGTTAATAAGTGGAGTACTACTTACTTGATCAAAGCTGTCACTTCACCCTTGAATTTACTTACCAGCCGTGTGATTTGGGGCAAGTTGTTTAACCCTCTCGCCCTCTTGTTTCCTCATTTGTAAACGGACAATAGTAATTATTACTATCTCACAGAGTTATTAAGACTGCGAGTTAGTCTAAGTAAAGGCTTGAGTACGAATCACTGAAGAATGAGTTATTCTGTAAGTGAGCCAAGAAATACAGTTTCTGTGACTGTAAACAGCTCACATTTAGGGGTGAAGATGTAACCGTGGATATCTATGGCCACAATAAGGGAGGTGTGTGGGTGGCTTAGTGGGTTACGTGTCCAATTCTTGATCTCAGCTCAGGTGATGATCTCCCAGTTCCCGGGATCGAGCCCTGAGTCGGGCTCTGTGCACACAGCACGGAGCCTGCTTGGAATTCTCTCTCTCCCTCTCTCTCTGTCCCTCCCCAGCGTAGACGCACTCTCTCTCTCTCTCTCCTCTCTCTCTTCCTCTAAATAAGTAAATAAATAAAAACCAAGCCACAGGAAGTATTACACAGTATGATGGCAGTAGTTAAGAGGGGGAGGCAGACAGCTGAGTTGGAAATTACCAACTCTCGCCCTTCACCCCCATCCTCTCTACTTTTGTAGCTTTGGGTAGGCTCGCTTCCTTCACTCTGAAATGGAGATTAAAAAAAAAAAAAAACCCAAACAGATTTACCGAAAAGGATTAGGAAGATTGAAGGATAGTGAAGTAATAAGATACTTAGCCCAGTGCCTGGCACTTCCACCGTCAGCAGACGGTAGTAGTAATCACTGTTGGTGTTGATGTTGTTGTGCTGCTCAGGATCAACTGAGGCAGTGAGTAGCGTCACTGTCATTCATGAGGTGGGACACTGGTGGGGGGTGGGGGAGACAGGGGTGAAACAGTTAAATGGGGGCACAGTGACACACGATTACAGATAAAAGTTAAAAAGAGTGACTCAGGCTCCTTCTGCTGTAGAGCTGTTATGAACCAGGTAAGTGCCGTGATGGGCTGAGGTCATCCAGCGAGAGTTTGCAAGGAAAATGGGCTTTCACCTGACCTTTGGAGAATGACTTGGACTTGGATAGGCTGGGAGGGTGGGGGAATTTGAACAGAGGCCCAGTTGAACTTTTATAGAGCAGGACACTGAAGCGTGGAGAGGTTAAGAAGCTAGGTGTGGGGGAGCAGGGGTTAGAACGCAGCTATTCTGAAGTCAGCATCCCTCCTCCCTGAAGAAGGGTGGTTTAGGTGGAGTCAGAATTGTGAAATGTCTTAGAGAAATTCCACTTTGTCTTAAAGGCTTTTGAGTTGCCTTTGGCTTTTTCACATGCATTCTGCATATTCCACACAGGCTGTCTTAAAAATCTTGTTACTTTCTGCCTCTAGGGCTCATTAGTTCTAGGCTGGTGTAGAATCATGGGATGGTTTTAAGCAACAAATATTTACTGGGTTCTGGGCCAGTCAGTGGGCAAATGGAGAAGCAGAAGGCATTTCATTTGCCTCAACAGGGAATTGATGTGATATCAATGGAATTTTGGTATGATTGTTCTGGCAGTGTTTTATAAAGAACAGATCAGGAGTTGAGGAAGCCAACGGTACTGTGAGTGTGGAGCAGTGAACGCCTGCACTGTTAGACCAGAAAGGAATGAGTATATTTGAGAAACTTCAGACTTTGTTCCCCATTTATAAAATGGAGACAGTAATTCCCACCTCCTCTAGGCTAGAACAGTGCCAGATTCATAGTAGGAACCCAGTAAATGCTGTTTTCTTCATCTTTGTCTCCAAATGGTTAACTTTGCCTTATTCCATTTCTTGCAAAGAGGACTCCAAGGTTAGAATGTGGTTAAGGGGTGATTCATTGGCCAGAACTTGGAAGTAAAAAGTAACAAGACTCATAACTGATCACGGGGGTGGCAGGAGAGAGACCAATGAGAGCAAAGATCGTGATTTTGGTTGCTTTTCTGCTTACATGGTTGAATTGTTTGAGAATGATCATGCAGTTGAGAAGGAGGCTTTCATTTTGCAGAAGAAACTGAGTTCAGATCTGCAGGGCACAGTCCCTTTAGCAGGGGGACTTAGAGAAAGGGCGTAAGAGGGATGAAGCGCCAGAGCACTTGGGGAGGCTTTAGTCTGAGAGATCTTTGAGACGGTGCAGATGCACACACTCTGTAGTGAGTGTCGGTTCCTATTCCCGTAGGCAGTGAGGTTATGGTACTCTAAACCTCTTTGGCTGCTTGCTTCCTGGTCCTGCAGAACAGAGGTGGAGACTCAGAGCGGCGGCCTGCGGTAAGATAGGTTTTATAGCAGATGCAGGCAGGGAAGAAGGGCCAACAATGGGCTTTCAGCTGGATCTTGGTAATGTCATGCTCTGGCTTGACCAAGACGGAAGGGAAGCCAGGGTGATGGACAGCTCCCTTTGTGAGCTCTTCTCTGGCTGCCTTAGACCTGAAGTGTTTTTGTTCTCTTCTCACTGGTTTGCTAAAGAATGAGTATTTTCATTGCTCGTGTTTAGCTAAGATAAGGTAATACGTCTGAGTTAAAGAGCACATAAGCTTGTACTTTAGACAGTTCTTAAAGCAAAAAAAAAACAAACAAAACAAACAACCCCCCCCCCCCCCCAAACTGCCCTTCAAGGAGCTCTTACTCTGAAGCTTGGGCAGTGCCTCAACAGAAAAGTCTCCTATGATTTCGTCCTGTAGGAAGAGCTATATTTACTCACGAATACCTTTCCCCTGCCCTTTGCAGTTTTATTTTCCCTGTTAATTTTGGTTTTAAAATATCTATTTTGTGTGCGCGGTAGGATAGGTGGTTTCTAATACGGTTTGACCTAATATATTGAACCCATGAATCAAACAAAACAAAACACAACACATGCTTCCCTGTAATAGGCACAATAGGCCATTGTTCCTGACACATCTGTTTCTCTCTTTCAGCCCTTGTTCCTTTCTTTTCCTTTCTCCCCCTCACATTTTTACCCTCTTCTCTTTGGCCTCTGTTCTTATTCCTGCCACTCATATGCATTGCCTAGTTCCTCCATAAAAGTTTGAAATTAATGTATCTTTTTTTTTTTTTAAATAAACTTGTTCGTGCCCTGTTTGTTCTCCTTCACAGCACTGATTTTTCTTAATAGCACATATCACCATCTGAAATTTGCGATTTGTTTCTTTACTTGAATGTGAACTCATGAGACTCAGAGACTTTTTTTTTTGTTCACTGTTGATCCCCTAACCCCTGGCCTAGAGGAGGCATACAATAATTACTGTTAAATGAATGACATGTATTGCTGAGAATTTTGCAGACTGCATTCTCTGCCCATATTTGCTCCTCCTCAGTGTGTTGATTAACTGAATGAATTAGCATTTAAATTAAAAAGCCGGAGGAGATTTCACGTGAATTTCTGCCAGTTCACATCTTCGATCATGTGTCCCTGTGATCTTGGGACTTTTACCAACTTTTTATTTCATCTGGGGATATAAATGCTTGTCAGTAGATCTTAATAATAAACTAGTATGAGAGATGCCTGGGAGTAGTCAGCAAAGAAACATGAAGCAGAGAGCACTTTTGTATTTGAAAAGTAGAGGGTGATGTTGGTTTAAGTCGTAGTGCCAAAGCCTTATTGCAGGAAATTAAAAAGGAGTGAAGAATATTACATTTTATGAATGGCATGTTCCATTAGGGTTTTTTTTGTTTTTTTTTTTTAAGTTTATTTCTTTATTTTGAGAGAGACAGAGCTCAAGCTGGGGCAAGGGCAGAGAGAGAGAGGGAGAAGCTTAAGCAGGCTGCAGTGGTCAGCACAGAGCCCATTGTGGGGCTTGAACCCATGAAACCGTGAGATCATGACCTGAGCCAAAATCAAGAGTCGGATGCCCAACTGACTGAGCCACCCAGGTGGCCCATATTCCGTTAGTTTTTATATAAATGCATCGTTAATGGTTTTTTGCTAATTTTATGGATTTATTGTGTGTGTTTTTTTTTTTAAGTTTATTTATTTTGAGAGAGAGAGAGGGAGAGAGAATATCCCAAGCAGGCTCTGTGCTGTCAGCGCAGAGCCCATCTCAGGGCTCGATCCTGTGAACTGCAAGATCATGACCTGAGCTGAAACCAAGAGTCAGACGCTTCACAGACTGAGCCACCCAGGCGCCCCTTATGGGTATATTTTTAAGTTTTATCAGATTTCTTGAATGCTCTGGTTTTCTTTCTCCACTCCGTTCACGGGCTGTGTTGTTTGTTTTCCTTGTACGTACTGAGTAATTTGTCTTGTGTGTACCCACATGAATAAATCACACATTCTTGTTAACAAGTACAGAAAGCATTGTGTCCTGCCAAAGTAGAGGGCTTAAAAGCTCTGGGACAAGCTGGTGCCCTCAGCTTGTGCTCGTCAGTCTGGACTGGATGGGCAGTTGTATGTTTTCTGTTTCCCTGGGAAAATAAGATTCCAGATGAGAAAATCCCAGCTATGAGACTTAGGGAGGTACTTCCCTGTGACTTGAGAATTTCTGAGCCCTGCAAGCGTGGGTCATGGAAGCACTGCCATTGCCCCCAGAGCCTTGTTATAATTCACTCAAGTGCTAGGTCTGTGCCAGGCTATGACCTCACACCAAGCTGATGTCTGTGTGAGTGGCCAGGGTTGCAGGTTTGCCTGAGGAGGCTTTGAGGAACATCTGATTCTGGTACCTCCCGGGTTCACATGGGGGTCCTGGCATCCCTAGTGTGACTTGCGAAGTTCTAAAATTGACCGTATCCCTTTTCCCCACGTTTCGTTCCCACTGTGAGACCAGAGTATGGAATATCTAGTCTTCTAACCTGTGAATTGGTGGGGAGATCTCAAAGAGATCTTAGTTTTCTTAGTAGCAAGGAAAAGTGCAAGCCATGGACATGTGCAAGCACCCTTAGAATGTATTCCATTCAGCGGACCACGGGGGCATTCGCATTCTTGTACTTTTCCTTTCCTTGATTTTTTTCATTAGAAATAAATATACCAAAAAACAAAACAAAACAAACAAAAAAAGAAAGAAAACAATATACTAAGGGGTGTGCACCTGGCTCAGTCAGTAAAGTGTGTGACTCGATCTCGGGGGCCTGAGTCTGAGCCCCACGTTGGGTGTAGAATTTACTTTAAGAAAGGAAGGAAGGAAGGAAGGAAGGAAGGAAGGAAGAAAGAAAAAGAAAGAAAGAAAGAAACAAGTAAGTACCTATCTGTGCCTCAGTTTCTTCATCTATAGAATGGTAGTACCTTCCTCAGAGGGTTGTTATGAGTAAGGATAAAATGAAATACTCTCTATAGAGCTGATTAAGATATTACCTGTATTTGGGGGCGCCTGAGTGGCGCAGTCGGTTGAGCGTCCGACTTCAGCCAGGTCAAAAATAAATAAACATTGAAAAAAAAATTAAAAAAAAAAAAAAAGATATTACCTGTATTTGAAAAATATTAGCTCCAAGCATGTAAATGAAGGATAGCAGTCATAAGTTAAAATAGGTAACACGTTTGCTTTTATTTTGCTATTGTGGGTAGTACTGAAGCCTAATGATCAGTATTGCAGCTTATATATATACTAGCGATCATTCATGTATGTGTCCCCAAACAATTTCATACCAGGCCTTGTGGAAAGCCTGGGGGGTGAAGTGCACAGGTAGTAGGCACTGGCCTTACCCTGGCTCACCTTCTGGAAGAAGGAGTTCCATCTTGGAGAATATGTTGGCATTTAGTAGGTGGACCGGGTGGACAATTGTATTCTAGGCCTTGGAAACTGTCCAGGCGGTGTCCCAGAGGACAGAGAGGCTTTGACTTCTTCAGGGAATGATGATAATGGCTACCATTTATTGGACACTGTGCCAGATTCTGGCATCTTACATTACATTTTACACACATTATCTCAATTCTTTAAAAAACAGTTTTGTTTTGTTTTTTAATGTTTATTTTAGGGAGATGGAGAGAGAGAGAGAGGCAGAGACAGAGCATGAGCCGGGGAGGGGCAGAGGGAGGGGGAGACAGAATCCGAAGCAGGCTCCGGGCTCCTAGCTGTCAGCATAGAGCCCGATGCGGGGCTCGAACTCCTGAATTGTGAGATCATGACCTGAACCAAAGTCGGACACTTAACTGACTGAGCCACTCAGGTGCCCCTATCTCATTTAATTCTTATACCCTTATGGGTACTCTCCCCTTTTTTCCCCATTTTTTTTATTGTGATGAAATATACCATCTGAGCCATTTAAAATGTATAATTAAATGATATTCAATACGTTCATAATGTTGTGCGGTTATGCCACCATCCATCTCCATAACTCTTCCTTTTGTAAAACTGTAACTCCTTTTACCCATTTAACAACAACTCCCTCCAGCCCCTGGCAACCTCCATTCTTTCTGTCTCTGATTTTGTCTACTCTAAGTACTTCATATACATCGAATCATACAGCCCTTGTCTTTTTGAGACTGGTCTCTTTCACTTTGTGTGATGCCCTCAAGGTTCATCCATGTTGTAGGATATATCAGAATTTCCTTCCTTTTTAGGTCTGAATAAGATTCCACTGTGTGTGTGTGTGTGTGTGTGTGTGTGTGTGTGTGTGTGTGTGTGTGACATTTTGCTTATTCACCTGTCGATGGGCACTGTTGTGAATAACGCTGCTATGAACATGGGTATATAGCTGACCTTGCTTTCAGTTCTCTTGGGTATATACCCGGAAGTGGAATTGTTGGATCATATTGTAATTCTGTTTTTTACCATTTTGAGGATCTGCCCTCCTGTTTTCCACAGCAGCTGTACCATTTTACATTCCCACCTGTACTGCACTAGAGTCCCAATTACTTCACATCCTCACTGACACTTGTTATTTCCTTCCTTCCTTTCTTTTTATTTTAAAGTTTATTTATTTATTTTGAGGGAGAGAGCGCACTCACACCCTGCTCATGAATGAGATCATGACCTGAGCTGAAATCAAGAGTTGGATGCTCAACAGACTGAGCCCCCAGGCACCCCCCATTTCTTCTTCTTCTTTTTTTTTTTTTTTTAATATTTATTTTTGAAGGAAAGAAAACGAGCACCTGGGGGAAGGGCAGAGAGAGAAGGAGACACAGACTCTGAAGCAGGCTCTAGGCTCTGAGCTGTCAGCCTAGAGCCCAACGCGGGGCTCGACCTCAGGAGCTGTGGGATCATGACCTGAGCCGAAGTCGGATGCCCAACCGACTGAGCCACTCAGGCTCCCCCCCCCCTTTCATTTTTTAATAGTAACCATCCTAATGGGTGTAAGCTAGTATCTCATTGTAGTTTTGATTTTCATTTCCCTGATGATTAGTGATGTTGAGCATCTTTTCATGTGATTACTGGTCATTTGTATGTCCTTGAAAATGTCTATTCAGGTCCTTTGTCCATTTTTGAATTGGTTTATTGTTGTGTTTTAGGAGCTCTCTATATATTCTGGATATTAACTCCTTATCAGATAGATGATTGGTATATATTTTCTCCCATTCTGTGGATGTCTTTTAACTCTGTTAATGTTGTCTTTTGAATCACACAGTTTAAACATTTTTGTGAAGTTCAGTTTGTCTGCTTTTCCCCTTGTTGCCTGTGCCTTTGGTGTCCGAATGGGAAAAACTCCGTTTCTTCTTTATTCCCACACTCGCAGTACATCTGGCACCTGACGTTTGGGTTTTCCACAGCAAGTGGCTCCCTGACCCCAGCTGAGTGTCTTATAATTCAGTTCAATTCTGACACTCACTGGACCCCATGGGTTAGGGCTCAGTCACGTAAGACCACCCCGCCTCAGATGCCAGTCCCAAGTCCATGCTGTTGCCTGTGCTTCTGGCTGGCTGGCTATGAATCACAATTCCCATGACCCCCTCCTAGGGATTGATAATTTGCTAGAATGGCTGGCAGAACTCAAGGAAACAGTTTACTTACTAGATTACCAGTTTATTACCAAGGATATTAAAGACCATGAATGGACCGCCAGATGAAGAGACACACAGACTGGGGACCTGAGGTCCAAAGTGCAGGAGCTTCTGCTTCTGTGGAATTGGGGTGTGCCACCCTCCTGGCACGTAGATATGTTCACTGACCTAGAAGTTCTCAGAACCCATACTTTGGGGATTTTTATAGAAGCTTCATCGTGAAGGCCTGATCAGTCATTAACTCACTTTCCAGTCCCTCTTCCCTTCTGAGAGGATGCAGGGTGGGGCTGCAAATTCCAGGCTTGGCTTGGTCTTTCCCGTGACCAGCTCCCACCCTGAAGCTATCCAGGAGCTCCGAGATTTGCCTCATTAGAACCGACACTCCTATCACCCAGGAAATTCTGAGGGATTTAGGAGCGCTGCCAGGAATTGGGGGCAGAGACTAATATATGTATTTTTTGTTATTTCAGTGTCGTATCCAAGAAATCATTGCCAAACCCGATATTGTGAAGCTTTTGCCCTGACTTTTCTCTAAGGGTTTTTTAGCTTTTACATTTAGGTCTTTGATATGTATTGAGTTAATTTTTGCATATAGTGTCAGATAAGGAAGGATCCAGTGTCATTCTTTTGCATGTGGATCTCCAGTTTTCTCTGCACCGTTTGTTGAAAAGACTGCTGTTCCCTATTGAATGATCTTGGCACCCTAGTGAAAAGTGATTTGACCATGTATGCAAGAGTATATTTCTGTGCTCATTATTTTATCCCATTGAGCTGTATGTCGTCTTTATGCCAGTACCACATGGTTTTGATTCCTGTAGCTTTGTAGTAAGTTTTGAAATTAGGAAGTGTGGGCCCTGCAGATTTGTTCTTTCTCAAGATTATTTTGGCTATTCAGGGTCCCTTGAGAGTCCATGTGCATTTTAGATTGGTTGTTCTACTTCTGCAGAAAACTTCTTAGGATTTTGATTAAGGATTGCATTGAATTTTAGATTTAGAATTTTAGATCGAATCTAAATTTGTTTCTAGTTAACAAATAGAATACTGCTTATTAGTATTCAATACTATTTATATTTATAATATTTATATATATATATATTTTTAATTTTTTTTTTTCAACGTTTATTTATTTTTGGGACAGAGAGAGACAGAGCATGAACGGGGGAGGGGCAGAGAGAGAGAGGGAGACACAGAATCGGAAACAGGCTCCAGGCTCTGAGCCATCAGCCCAGAGCCTGACGCGGGGCTCGAACTCACGGACCGCGAGATCGTGACCTGGCTGAAGTCGGACGCTTAACCGACTGCGCCACCCAGGTGCCCCTATAATATTTATATTAATACTATTAGTATTAACACCATTTATTCTGTTATAGAATACTATGGTATGGATATACCACATTTTGGTTGTCCATTGCCAGTTTATGGACATTTACGTTGTTGATACTTTTTGGCTATTACGGATAATGCTGCTGTGATCAAGTGTACAAGTTCTTACCTGAATGTATGTTTTCATTTCTCTTGGGTGTGTATGTATCTAGGAGTGGAATTGTTGGGTTGTGTGGCAACTCTTTGCGTAGCGTTGAGAAAAACCATGGAATGTGGGGCTGAAGACTGACATGGTTGGATTTCTGATTTCAGAAAGATGAATGAAGTAGAAAGGACCGAGATGAAGGCAAGGAGATCGGTTAGTATATTACTGCAAGTTCATGCCAAAGATGAGGTGGTCCAATTAGAGGAAATCAAAACCAAGATGGGGCCAGAGGAGTGGAACGGAGACAGATGTCACAGATGTCACGGTGTCATGCAATGGTCATATTTATGGAACCTGAAATGCTCATGAGCAGGAGGAGTCAGGGTGATGCCAAGCCTATGTAAGTGGAGAATGGCTTTGCCCTTGACAGGTGGGGAGCCCAAGCAACATTTTACGGTTTATTAATTTCTGGTATGTCTGGAGATGGGTCTCTGGTGATATGCAGCTCAGTCAACAGAGATGAAATTGCTTTTGCCCTGCAGTAATCTTCATGAAAAGAAAGGGTTTGGCCTTATTTCTTCCTTGTTAAGAAAGTAGGACAGAAATGACTTAGCAGCTGACTTGCCTTTGAATTAGCCAGCAGGTTTTGTGTATTCCTCCAATAATCGATCAAGTGTAGTGAAATTAATTGTTAAGGCTATTTTTTTAAGGCCACTTTCATGTTTAAAAAAATGCTGTACCGAAAGAGGCCATTGAGTAAGGTCATGGAAAAAGGAGCAAATTATTGTTTGTCTTTAAATATCAGTTCATCTGATAAATGTGGGTTACCACAAAGTATTGGTGGTTCACCAAAAATTGCCTTTTGGTAGCCTGTGTTTGGAAACTGATACGTTTCCATTTCATGGAGTGATATCACTTAGGCTAAACTAAAATACTTCAAAGGTTTTTGGTTGTTTGTAGGTTTGGGTTTCAAATTAGTACATGTTAATTGTTGAATCGGTCACCATATTTTGTTTGCTATGTGTATTTCTAAACAGTTTTTGAGAGCAAAAATACTTTTTCCATTTGCGACAGCAATATGGATAATGGAACATTGTGATCTTGCTAGAGGAGAATTTTCTGTTAGTATTATAGAATAATGTAATTAGGCACCGTATGGAACTTGAAAACATATTTAAATTTTTGTTCTGGCTGTGGTTTTATGCTTTCCTAAAATGTGGCCTGAAACCGTTTATTAGTAAATATGCTGAATTGCTTTCTCTGGCAAGTGCATTTCAGTGTTGAATCCAAGTGAAAATACAAATATTTACTTATAAAAGTCTTTTGGCGTGGTAATATTTTTACTACAGCCATTGACCCACTAGTAAAATGTTAGGGCATTGCTAGATTGGATCCTGTTTATTTAAAGGCCAAGAGAGGGAAAGAGAGCGGAAGCTAACATTAAGTGAATGCCTGTTATGTGTCACCGTATTTGTTACACTAACATATTATCCCTTTTCTACCCTCCTAGCAACTCAGTGAGGAAGTTTATATTCTCTCTCTTTTTCTAGCAAGAAAAACAATGCTCAAAGATTTTTATAGAAATTGAGAAGCTGATTTTTAAATCTAAATTAAAATGTAAACAATCCAAAGTAGCCAGGGCAATTTTTAAAAAGAAAAGCAAAGTTGGAAAATTAACATTACCTGACATCAAGACTTACTACAAAGCTACAGTAAACAAAGTGTGGTATTGGAGAAGGGAAACACATCTAGATCAGTGTCCAGAAATAGACCCATAAATATATGGTCAATTAAAGATGATGCCAAGGCAGTTTAATGGGAAAAAGAAAATCTTTTCAACAGATGTGCTAGAATAACGGGAAATCCATATCCAGAGAAAAAAATAAACCTCATTATTGTGCATAAGAATTAACTCGAAAGGATCACAGACCTAAATGTAAAATGTAAAACTATAAGACCTCCGGAAGAAAACATAGGGGAAAAAATTTCTGTGACCTTGAGTTTGGAAAAGATTTCTTAGGTCATGAAAGCAAAAGTCACTAAGGAAAAAAATGATATGTGGCATTTGGTCAAAATCTAAAACTTTTGCTCTTTGTTTTGTTTTTTTAAATTTTTTATGTTTATTTATTTTTGAGAGAGAAAGAGAGAGAGAGCACGGCAGGGGAGGGGCAGAGAGAGAGGGAGACACAATCCAAAGCAGGCTTCAGGTTGTGAGCTGTCAGCACAGAACCTGACGCGGGGCTCGAACTCCCGAATGGTGAGATCATGACCTGAGCCGAAGTTGGGCACTCAACCGACTGAGCCACCCAGGCGCCCCAAACTTTTGCTCTTTGAAAGACGGCATGAAGAGAACAAAAAGGCAAGCCACAGAATCGGAGAAAATATTTGCAATACATTATATCTGATAAAGGGCCTGTTTCCATAATAAAGAAAGAACTCTTAAAATTCAATACTAAGAAGACAGCCCATTTAAGAAAATGGGTAAAAGGGGCGCCTGGTGGCTCAGTCGGTTAGGTGTCCGACTTCGGCTCAGGTCACAACTTCATGGTTTGTGGGTTCAAGGCCCACGTTGGACTCTGTGCTGACAGCTCAAAGCCTGGAGCCTGCTTTGGATTCTGTGTCCCTGTCGCCCCCCCCCACCCCCCCCACCTTCCCCACTGATGTTCTGTCTGTCTCTCTCAAAAACAAACATTAAACATTTTAAAAATGGGTACAGTGTTTGAAAAGAATCTTCACAAAAGAAATTATTGTGCTAATGGCAAGTAAGCACATGATAGGATATTCAACTTCGTTGGTCATTGGGGAAATGCAAATTAAAATCGTGAGGAGATAGATCAGCCTCCACACCCGTTAAAATAGTTAAAAAGACTGACAACACCCCCTAAAATTTGACTGGGATGTGGAGCAGCTGGAGTTGTGCACAGTTGATGGGGTTGTATGTTGGTGCATCCACTTTGTAAAACCATCTGGTGGTTTCTTATAAACATACCATCTAGTCATTGTACTCCTAGGTATTTACCCAAGAGAAACGAAAACGTTTGCTCACACAAAGTGTGCATGTATGTGACTATATGAATATTCGTAGCAGCTTTATTCATGATGCCCCCAAACTGGGAAGGACCCATATGTCCATCAGCAGGTGAATGGGTAAACAAAATCCAGACTATCCATAAAGTGGACTATTCGGTAGTAAAAGGAACAAGTACGAATACAGACAGCAAGATGTATACCTTTCAGAATCATTCTGTTGGAGCTAGACACAGAAGACATTTGTACATACACTTCTAGAAAATGCAAACCAATCTGTGATGACAAAGCAGATAAGCGTTTGCCTGGGGCGAAGGGTGGAGGGCAGGGTGGACTGCAGAGGGGCACCAGGAAACTTCCAGGGGTGGCAGCACTGTTCGGTTTCACGATGGTTGTGGCGGTTTCACAGGCGTAGATGCTTGTCAAACTCATACTCTTTTTTTTTTTTTTTGTTAATTTTTTTTTTTTTAACGTTTTATTTATTTTTGAGACAGGGAGAGACAGAGCATGAACGGGGAGGGTCAGAGAGAGGGAGACACAGAATCTGAAACAGGCTCCAGGCTCTGAGCTGTCAGCACAGAGCCCGACGCGGGGCTCGAACTCACGGACCGTGAGATCATGACCTGAGCCGAAGCCGGCCACTTAACCGACTGAGCCACCCAGGCGCCCCAAACTCATACTCTTTAAGTAGGTGCGGTATATTCTGCACAAATTATACTTCGAAAAGTAATTTAAGACAAAAAAGATGAGAATGAAAAAAATGAAAAGTACTCCGTGTTGGTGAGGATAAAAACAACCAGGACCCTCAGACTCTGCCTGTGGGAGTATTGATCAGTGAACCTCTTGGGAAAACTGGCAGTATCTGCTAAAGCTGACCGTGTGTCTGCCCTGTGACACAACAGTTTCATGCCGAGGTATCTACCCAACAAACATGCGTGCATGTGTTCACCAGACGTCTTATACTAGAATGTTCATAGAACACTGTTCATAATAGCACTGACTGGAAACTACCCAAATGCCCATCACTGGAGTGGATAAGTAAATCGTGGTATATTGATGTGATGGAATACTCTATGGCAATGATAATGAACGACCCACAGCTGTTCGCAAATGTTAGACTAAAGTACTTGCTGTGTGATTCCATTTATGTAAGTTTAAAAGCAGGCAAAACTACTCTATACTATTAGAAGTCAGAATATGATTACCCTTGGATAGAGAGCTTTGGATAAGGGAGAACCAGGCAGGCTTCTGAAGATGTTGGTAATTTGCTTTGCTCTGGCTGCCGGTGACTTGGGTGTGTTTAGTCTAGAAATCTATCAAGTGGTGTCCTTAATTGTGCAGTTTCTATATGTATGTTGTATTTCAATAAAAAGTTTTTAAAAGACATATGCTGTCACAGAAAGGTGTCCTTGGTAATTATAAAGTGAGAAAAGCAAGTTGTAAAACATCATGCATGATATATGATCCTATTTATATAAATGGAATGATAAACAATAAACTTAATCCAAAATATCTCTCCAGAATGGTGATGATGCTAGGTGGGGAGGATCATTACTTTTGCTGTTTTTTTTTTTTTTTAATATGGAATGCTTCATGAATTTGCATATGTCATCCTTGCACAGGGGCCTTGCTAATCTCTGTATCATTCCAATTTTAGTATTACGTGCTGCCGAAGTGAGCACAATTTTGCTGTTTTTATAACGTAAGTAAATAAATGAGAACAGTTTCTGTTAAAAAAAAAAAAAAAAAAAGCGGGGCTCCTGGGTGGCTCAGCCAGTTTAACATCTGACTGCTGATTTCAGCTCAGGTCATAATCCCGGGGTCATGGGATTGAGCCTTGAGTTGGGCTCTCTGCTGAACGTGGAGCTTGCTTAGGAGTCTTTCTCTCTCTCTCTCTCCCTCTCTCCCTCTCTCCAACTCACATTCTGTCTCTCAAAAAAAAAAAAAAAAGTTATTTAGGGCTACCTGGCTGACTCAGTTGGTAGAGCATGAGACCCTTGATCTCGGGAATGTAAATTTGAGCCCCATGTTGGATGTAGAGATTACTTAAAATCTTAAAAAAAAAATTTTTTTTTAAAGCTACTTTACTGAACTAGTAACTAAAGTCACTTCATTTGGGTCCTATAATTGAGAATGATGAATAATCTTTACATGAATATGTGAAGTCTAGTTTTGATATTTAATAGGTTAGTCCTTCAAAGTGAAAATCTGTTTAAGCTTTTCACCAACTTTGAAATATATTGGTATCTATTTTTTGTTAATTTTTATTATTTTTTTGTTTTTTAAAATTTACATCCAAATTAGCATATAGTGCAACAAGGATTTCAGGAGTAGATTCCTTAGTGCCCCTTACCCATTTAGCCCGTCCCCCCTCCCACAACCCCTCCAGCAACCCTCTGTTTGTTCTCCATATTTACGAGTCTCTTCTGTTTTGTCCCCCTCCCTGTTTTTATATTCTTTTTGTTTCCCTTCCCTTATGTTCATCTGTTTTGTCTCCTAAAGTCCTCAAATGAGTGAAGCCATATGATTTTTGTCTTTCTCTAATTTCACTTAGCATAATGCCCTCCAGTTCCATCCATGTAGTTGCAAATGGCAAGATTTCATTCTTTCTGATTGCCGAGTAATACTCCATTGTATACAGATACCACATCTTCTTTTTCCATTCATCCATCGATGGACGTTTGGGCTCTTTCCATACTTTGGCTATTGTTGATAGTGCTGCTATAAACATGGGGGTGCATGTGCCCCTTTGGAGCAGCACACCTGTGTCCCGTGGATAAATGCCTAGTAGTGCAATTGCCGGGTGGTAGGGTAGTTCTATTTTTAGTTTTTTGAGGAATCTCCGTACTGTTTTCCAGAGTGGCTGCACCAGCTTGCATTCCCATGTTAATTTTTTTTAATGTTCATTTTTAAGAGAGAGAGAGAGAGAGAGACAGAGTACAAGTGGGGGAGGGACAGAGAGTGAGGGAGACAGAATCTGAAGCAGGCTCCAGGCTCTGAGCTGTCAGCACGGAGCCTGATGCCTGGCTTGAACTCACAAACCATGAGATCATGACCTGAGATGAAGTTGGGCGCTTAACCGACTGAGCCCCACCCAGGCGCCCCATATATTGGTATATGTTAATGCAGTTTCTTGTTGGGTGACCTGTTACTGAGTTTGCTCATGGTGGATGTGATGGCCCATTGTTGCTTTGGAAGGCCCCAGTTGTATAACCTCCGTGAATTCATAAACTTAAAGAATGATGGGTTATTGGAGCCAGCAAGAACCTTAGGGATTCATTTGGTCCAGTGGTTTTTAACTGTCTTCCACAGCATCTTAGTGGTTGTCTCTGGGTGGGAGTAGGTAGGGAGAGGAAGATGAGGGGACGTGAAGCAAGTGGTTTTCTGGTTGGGCCTCCAGCCTCTCCCCTTTTCCCCAACAGAGCAGCTCCACTGTGGTCTGTTTTGTTTACCTATTTGGGAAGAGAACTCCATTGCTTTCAAAAGAGGTGGGGTGGGGAGTGCTGATAACCACTAGCTTTCTTTAACCCTCTTGTTTCAGAGATGAGCAAATTGATGCCTGGGGAGGTTGAGATGTGTTTTCCAGGGTCTGTTCATACAGGGTAATTTGTCTGGAACCTGTTTCTGCCTATTGTGGATACTGGACGGATTTGTCCAGGAGACTGCTTCTTTCATGGTCTTCTGATCCCAGCCTATGATCTCTCTCCTCCATCCAGATTTACCCACACACTGGGCCCAAACACACACCCTCTCCATTCCCCTACCACTTACCCATAACTTAGTTTGGAGCTTGATTTCTCCTGAATGTGGCTGGTTCCCATTTTAGCTAGAGACCATCCCTAACCGAGAGGTGGCCATGAAAATCATATAGCTTCTACGTTAGAATAGACAGGGGAGTTCGTTTATCACCAGTTTTCAAAATGTGCTCTGTAGAGCCCTACGGTTTGTGGGGCCCCTTTGGGACAAGTATGGGTTTAGGAGGTAGGGTCTAGATGCAACTTGGACTCCTCAAATAGTAGCTTCAGCTTTATCTATTGCATGTACTAGGCTACCAGAGAAGATTTCTCTGGAAGGAAGGCTTTCTGCTTTGAAAGGAAGGCAGACAAGAAGGAAGGGAAGCCTTTCACTGTAAGGGTGAGGAAGGTGAAGGACATTAGCTGGAGAAGCATTGTGGGATGGTGAAAAGCCAGGTGGACTTGGCTGTCTCAGAGCCTCAATTTCCTCGTCTCTAAACTTCTTTTTCTTTTTCTTTTTTTTTTTAAAGTAGGCTCCACACCCAGTGTGGGGCTCAAACTCATGACCCTGAGATCGAGAGTCGCGTGCTCTACCCACAGAGCCAGCTAGATGCCCCTCCTCGTCTGTACGCTTGGGATGCTAGTCCCCACATGGTTGTGATGAGGCTCAGGATAAGATAATAATCTAAATGGGTGTGAAAGCACTTTCTAGATTGTAACCGCCTAGATCAGTTTGTTCTCCACTGGGAGTGATTTACCGCTACCTTCTACCCCCTGAGTGCAACGTCTGGAAACTCGTGTGGTTGCCATACCAGGGGATGGGGCAGTCGGGGTGCTGCTGACACCTAGAAGGTAGGGGACAGGGATGTTGCCAAACATCCTGTGATGTGCACAGCACCAAAGAATTGTACACGGAAAATGGTACACGGAAAAGAATTGAAGTTGAGAAACCTTGCCCCAGGCTTACGTCTCTATGGCTTACTCTCTATGGCTCCCCAAGCACAGCCCTTTCAGACTAATACTCACACAACACGGGTCATGTATTCATACATCTCTAGGCGCGTACTCTTTCAGCAACTGAAATTGAGGTGAGAAATGAAGGGAAAAAAAAGAAAAGGAATAAACAATCATTAGAATGACCTTAAACAACGCATAGTACATTGTTATAAGGGCCTTAAAAAAACACCACATGCGTGCATATGAGAAGAGTATGGGGTGTGAGGGATATGAGTCAATGTTAATGAACGACGGGGAGCTGAGTTGCAAAATGGTGTGAGGCATGGCTGGGAGAGCTGACAGATTGCAGCGTTTGTTTAAAACTGTCAGAATTTCCAGAGTTGCTTGAGTTGTGTATCTTCAGGTAGGATTTTATTTTATTTATTTTTTTAAACATTTATTTGCACACACCTGCGAACGAGCAGGGGAAGGGCAGAGTGAGACAGAGAGAAAGAGAGAGAGAATGAGAATCTCAAGCAGGCTCTGAGCTGTCAGCACAGAACCTGATGTGGGGCTTGATCCCACCAGCCACAAGATCATCACGTGAGCTGAAATCAAGAGTCAGACGCTTATGTGACTGAGCCACCCAGGTGCCCCTTCAGGTAGAATTTTAAAACTGTTGATTAATACATAACAGCATATATGGGAGGAATTGGAATCTACTGTGTTTACGTCAAGTTTCTTTATCCAACTTAAAGCTGCATTAGAATGCTTAGGGTAATTTATAATTATTGTAACACTCTGACATAATTGTTGACAGATTGGTAGACTTACTTTGACACATGTTTACCAGTTAGAACAACTGTTTCTGATTGTCAGAACCTGCACATGTAAACCACTCAATTTCTGTTTGCTGGATTTTAAATGATTACCCGAAGCAAATGATTTAAGCAACATAATTCACCTTTTACTAGGAAGCTTTCCTGAGAAAGCTGCTACTTTCTTGGCATCATCTCAAATGATTAAATTGAAATCCATTAGTTGTAGGGTTTTTTTTTTTTTAACCATTTTAGCATAGGCCTAACTGTGACAAACCCTGAACTCACGAGTTTATAAATATCCCACTCTCATTAGAAGCGAAATGGTATGTTACTGCACTGGTCATATATCTCCTTGACATTAGACTATATGCTACCAATCTTAGAAATTCCCAGAAAAGATGGGCTGTGACTGTTGAAAAACCACAACTTTTCTCCTTGTTCCTGCTGCAACTTGAAATTCAGTTTAGCTCATAACTTCTATTTCAGAAGACTTTTTTTTCCCTTAGTTTATGAAAACTGAATTCTTGGTTTCTTTATGTATGTAAGTCCAGTGATTTGGGGAGGCTTACTTGTGGGGCTTTGTAGAATAATGATGCCTTTACGAAAGACTGTAGGCCACTACTGGAATATAAGGTCAGCGGGGGGCTATTGCCTAGCCTTAGAGTCTTGGGCACCTTATTAGAGCCGGATTTGAATAGCAGAGAAAACGTTGGTTTCTTACAGAAGGCCCTGAAATTCAGGTGAATCCTTCCAACACCTTTTGCAAATGTTCATTTGGGACATTCCCCATTTGCACCAACAATACCTTCATTGCAAAACCGTTGGTATATTTTTCAAATATTTGAGCCCCTCTTCTGTCTCTGTTTGCCTTTGCCCGTGACTGTGTCTTTCCTTAAGGATCTTTTATCCATGAATCATCACGGTGTGTGGTCATTCCCGCTGCTCAGAAGTTCCTGACCCCTGACCAGAGTCCCGCTTTCACCTGCCCTGCTCACCTCGAATATCGTCCCTTTCAGTTCTGCCTCGCAGGGGATGCAGGGAAGGCAGAGGTGGGGCTGTTGAGGAGAGACCAGACTATGCAAGGTAACATTTTTCAGTCTGATGGACGGAGGAGAGTCGGCGGTCTGGACTTGTCTCCCCCCTGGGCTGCTGTGACCGCTCTGTCCTCGTGGTTTTCCCATCTCTGATGGAGGCTTCTTCACCTCTGTCCCTGTTGCCGCCAGAGAGGGCCGTTGTCAACTGCACATCAGATACATTGTTCCTGCTTAATTCCCTCTCTTGCTTCCCTGCTGCTTATGACAGAGGCCGGGGTCCTTAGTGTGGCACGAAAGATTCTGGCCCCATCTACCTCACACTGGATAATTTGGTAGCAAGGAGCTCCTTGCAGCCCTTTTCCCTTGCCCCTTCTCTAGCCCCCACAGTGGCTGGGGTATCTGCGCACCCTGCTTCTGTCACAGTACCTTGCATTTTGAGTTTGTTTTTTTCCTTAAAGACAAAGATGACTTTATTTTTTTTTTATTTATTTTAATGTTTATTTTTGGGAGAGAGAGAGAGAGAGAAAGAGCGTGAGCAGGGAAGGGCAGAGAGAAGGAGACACAGAATCTGAGGCAGGCTCCAGGCTCTGAGCTGTCAGCACAGACCCCGACGCGGGGCTTGACCCCGTGAACCGTGAGATCATGACCTGAGCCAACACCAAGAGTCAGACGCTTAAGTGACTGAGCCACGCAGGCACCCCGCACTTTGAGTTTCTAATTATCAGTTGGCTCTAACTCTGGACGATAATCTTCCTGGGTACAGGGCCTGGCATAGCACCTGGCACACAGTAGGGGCTCAGTTTGTGTGATTAAGGTAACGCTCATGCATAGTGTTGGCCAGGGTGAATTTGGGAAGGTATTTCGTTTACTTTGGGGAGTCAAAATTATTGTAATAGCTTTGTGTATCTGTGAGGGGGCAATCAGGGACGTGTCCTTGGGAGTCAGGCTGCCTGGTTCAAATCCCAGATGTGTGACCTGGGACAAGCTACTTAACCTTTCTTTGTCTCAGTTTCTTGGTCACTAAGACGGGGCTGATAAAAGAAGTTTGCTGTGAGGATTAGATGAGGTCATTGAACCCCGAAGACTTAAGTGCTTAGTGAATGCCTTTCACTCATGTCGTGTGGTGTTCCTGAAGATGTTGTACGTGTTGTGTTTTTACAGCTCAGTTATATTTTAGATTCAGGGAATTTGGTATTGGGGCGCCCGGGTGGCTCAGTTGGTTAAATGTCCGACTCCTGATTTTGGCTCAGGTCATGATCTCACGGTTCCTGAGTTTGAGCCCCGCATTGGGTCCTGCGCTGGCAGTGTGGAGCCTGCTTGGGATTCTCTCTCTCTCCCTCTCTCTGCTCCTGCCCTGCTTGTGCTGTCTCTGTCTCTCTCAAAATAACTAAATAAACTTAAAAAGGGGGGGGGGGATGGAATTTGGTATTAAAAGTTATTTGATGGGGGCACATGGATGGCTCGGTCGGTTAAGCCTCCGAATCTTAGTTTTGGCTCAGGTCATGACCTCACGGTCCTTGGGGTCGAGCCCTGCGTCAGGCTCTGCACTGATAGCACAGAGCCTGCTTGGGATACTGTCTCTCCCTCTCTCTGCCCCTTCCCCACACACGCTCCCTTCCTCTCTCTCAAAAATAAACATTTAAAAATCAAAAAAAAAAAAAAAAAAAGGTTACTTGATGAATGTTATAAATAGCACCAGTGTTTTTCTAGTTATCCAGGTAGAAGTTCTCAGCATTTTCTTCGACAGCCTTTCCCCTTTGCAGCCCCCAAACTCCAGATCCGCATACACACACTTAATCGGTTCTTAAGTCCTGTAAAGTCTGCCAGCAAAATGTCTCTTCCTTTCCACGTGCCCCTGCACACTTTAGTTAGATGAATCTTACTCAAGCACGGCCTCAGTCACATTACGTATCTTAAGAAACTGCCTGCTGAACTAAGAGCTGTCATGTTTTGGTGCCTTCAGAATGTGCCCTATTCCTTCCTAGCCAGTATTCTCATTCATGTTTAACCTGTCTTTGCCTCAAGTCCATATAACCTTGTAACTGAAATAGAAGCACTGGGTAACAGTTCCCACTTTGCAAAGAATAAACACTATGTATTGGAGTGATGTACTCCAGAGGTAAATAAACGTATCCCCTGTGTCTTGTGACTGTAGATGAAGTAAATGTGTAAGGAAAAGGAGTTAATGGGTCTTGTTGCTCCATGGAATTTTTCCTTTGAGTCAGGAGTCGGTGACGACAAACATAATGGCTATAACAACGTACGTGTCGGGTGTCCTGAATCCCCGGTTCTTCCATTTCCTTTCCCAAAGAGGAGAATCCAGTTGCTGATACTGATGGGGATGGGCAAGAGGGATTGGGGGTGTTGGGAGGGGAGGGACTCACCAGAGAATTCCCTTTTGAGCAGTTGGGATGAATTTGGATTCATTTTATCAGCCCTCCGCCCGTTTGGATTCATTTGACCTCTAGCCAGCGCACAAAGGGAAGTACTTCCCGGCTTGAATTGTTGACTCTCTGTCATTGATTCTAAGCGATTTCAGGTTTTTGTTAGCACTCCTGAAAAGTCAGACATCTGTGGTTTCTGTTCTTTCTTGAAGGGCCAAAGAGTAGCACAGTCATAAATTACCCGCCAAGATCCAGAAACACAGTTATCGTAAGTAGTGATAGGCCAGGTGCCCTGCTCTTCTGCTTACCCAAAGGAAGGAGCCACGTGTGTAGGAAGGAGCCATGACTTTGGAGTCCGACAGCCTGGGTTTGAACTCTCCTTTTTTAGTTGTGTGTACTTGGGTAAGTCGGTTCCACTGAACTGTTTCCTCTTCTGGACGATGGGACCATAATACACCTTAGCAGGTGCCTCTGTGGGTCAAATGAAATAATATCTAGAAACATAATACAGGGCCTGGCACTCTGTAAGTGTTAGTACCTCCAAAGCACCCACCCCCAAAAAGATGTCATGCAGTGCGTTCTTTATTGTGTTTCTTGAAACGTAGTAATTCTGCATTTTTTCCAGTCTCTCTTAAATAAAGTCTTCAGAGCTTTTTCTCATTTTCCTACATGCTATGTCCACATATGAATTTATTAACTAGTTATATGTCAGCAAAATGTGGGCCAAACCTGTTTCTTCTTCTGTGCCTTCTTGGAAAGTCCTATGACTGTCAGAATTCTGAAGTTGGATCGTGTGCTACATACACACATTCATTTAAAAGGACCCTTTTAGTGAGTTTGGCTTCTCTGGAAGCAGAGCACATCAGTAATGACTTCCACATTTACCTTCCCTATCTTGACTTCTTTCTGCTGACTGGTTTGCTCGTTCTGATCAGAATCCCGGAATTGATGTCTACCCGAGAAAGTCCTACAGATGTTCCTTCCAGCCCCTGTCTAATCTGGAGAGCCACAGGAAGGTGGAGGTCTTGTCAGATAGCCACCTTCTTCCTCTGTTTCCCACATACCCTACAGCGATATTGACTTTTGAGAAGCTGATTAACACACACTGACTTTACCATCTCTGGGTCTTTGGCCCGGCACACTCTCTTGGTTAATTCACATGACTTGGCATTGACACGTGGACACCTGGGACAGTCCGTCTTTTGCTCAAAGCATTAAGTAACACAGTTTGGAGCTGACTTAAAACTGTTTATTTATTTATTTTTTCCTCATAAATTGGGCCCTGAGCATCTTTCATAAATCAGGAATGTTTCTTGGGAATGTAATTCTCACTAAACTCAGTCCCAAGGGTGCTTCTCTATAAAAGCACATTCTTGTTTGTTCTGTCATAACAAATGCATTGATGATTGTAATAGCATTGATAGAAACATGATTGAACAGGAAAGCATGTCCATTATAAACAGATCAGTTTGATATTAATCCAGGTTCAAAGCATAAATACAGCTTTATGAAACACAAGATAGCTCTAGGAAAATCTTTATTATATTTGAAGCAAAATGTTCTAGTTAACAATGAGTCTGAAGGAATCCCATTTATTTATTTATTTATGTATGTATGTATTTGTTATTTATAATGTTTATTTATTTTTGAGAGAGAGAGAGAGACAGAGCTCGAGAGGGGAAGGGCCAGAGAGAGAGGGAGACACAGAATCTGAAGCAGGCTCCAGGCTCCAAGCTGTCAGCACAGAGCCCGACACGGGGCTTGAACCCACGAACTGCAAGATCGTGACCTGAGCCGATGTTGGATGCTCAACCAGCTGAGCCACCCAGGCGCCCCAGAATCCCCTATTTTTAGAAAATGTATGTCACGACCTGATATGTTCCTATACAAAATTGCTGATGCAATTTTGCAACTCCCACTCAGAGTTGGGAGAAAGGTTGTGACTTTCAGCTGTGACTCACCCACAGTGTGGTCTGTAGTCAAGCCAGTGGACTGTATTTTAATAGAGGATGAACTATTATGTGACACTTTTGACCTGTTTTGAGTTCCATTAGACAAGTAACAGAACTTACTACCACTTACTGAATTCGAATTCGGTCCCAGACACTGCCAGATACCTTGTATTTTCCTGATACCGCAACTCAGTGAGGTTGTTTTTTCTCGATAGCCGAGTGGGGCGAGGCCAGGCGACGTTAGATAATTGAGCTGACGTCAGAGAGCTAGCTGTGGAGCAGTGGTTGACTCAGGCCCGCCTCGTGATGGCACTGGTCCTCTTGCCACGCCACTTAGCGGGAGACGAAAGCCCTCCTTGTTCTAGAGCCTTTATCTTTTCTTTCAGACATTTAAGAACAGATTTGCTTGGCACATGGCTTCTAGGGATCTTAAAAACTCGTGTGGAATTCCTGAAGCTTCTCATATTCACAGACTGCCAGTTGCAATGGTTCTGAAGTTTTTGCTCATACATTTTGATAGAAGTTATAGAAATTAAAATGGAGTTGCTTTGCAGTTTCGCTTAATTTTTAGGTACAGGTCATATGTTAGTATTGATAACCATACATTAAGCTGATGAATTTAGGAGCTTCATTCAAAGTGTTAAATGTCAGGCGCCTGGTTGACTCAGTCGGTTGAGCGTCCGACTTCAGCTCAGGTCAGGATCTCGCAGTTTGTGAGTTCGAGTCCCGCGTCGGGCTCTGTGCTGACAGCTCAGAGCCTGGAGCCTGCTTCGGATTCTGTGTCTCCCTCTCTCTGCCCCTTCCCTGCTCATGCTGTGTCTCTCTCTGTCTCTCATAAATGAATAAATGTTAAAAAATTAAAAAGTTTTAAATGTGAGGCGCCTGGGTGGCTCAGTCCATGAAGTGTCCGACCTTGGCTCAGGTCACAATCTCAGCGTTTGTGGGTTCGAGTTCTGCGTGAGGCTCTGTGCTGACAGCTCAGAGCCTGGAGCCTGCTTCGGATTCTGTGTCTCCCTCTCTCTGCCCCTTCCCTGCTCATGCTGTGTCTCTCTCTGTCTCTCATAAATGAATAAATGTTAAAAAATTAAAAAGTTTTAAATGTGAGGCGCCTGGGTGGCTCAGTCCATGAAGTGTCCGACCTTGGCTCAGGTCACAATCTCAGCGTTTGTGGGTTCGAGTTCTGCGTGAGGCTCTGTGCTGACAGCTCAGAGCCTGGAGCCTGCTTCAGATTCATTGATTCTCTCTCTCTCTCTCTCTCTCCCCCCCATCCCCCGCTCACTCTCTGTTTCTCTCTCTCTCTCTCAAAAATAAATAAACATTAAAAAGGGGCGCCTGGGTGGCGCAGTCGGTTAAGCGTCCGACTTCAGCCAGGTCACGATCTCGCGGTCTGTGAGTTCGAGCCCCGCGTCGGGCTCTGGGTTGATGGCTCAGAGCCTGGAGCCTGTTTCCGATTCTGTGTCTCCCTCTCTCTCTGCCCCTCCCCCGTTCATGCTCTGTCTCTCTCTGTCCCAAAAATAAAAATAAACGTTGAAAAAAAAATTTTTTTAAAATAAACATTAAAAAAAAAAAGTAAAGTGTTAAATGTAAGTCCACTTATCCTGATGAGCACTGAGTAATGTATAGAATTGTTGAATCACTGTATCGTACACCCGAAACTTCTATAACACTGTATATGTATATATTACACTGTATATGTATATGTTAGCTATACTGGAATTAAAATTAAAAACTTACAAAAGTGAAAAAAAGTCAGAAGAATAAATAAAAATGTTAAATGTAAGCCAGAGTGAGATCTTAGTTATCATATGTTAAGTTATTGATAAATAAAATGGGTCCCTGGTCTTTTTTGCCCCCCTGTGATCTTTCATAGAAATGCTTCGTAAGTGAATTTGTGAGAATTTGTTTTTGTGTGACTCCAGACAACGAGCTATTCCTCCTTAACTGCAAAGTCCGTTGGCAATTGCAACTTTTACTGGGTTGATTCCGCAGGAGCAGGCATTGCCCCAGTTTGTTCTGTTTAGGGGCTAACATCCAGAGTACATTTCTATCCCCAGACTGCAGTGAGATTATGTAGCCTGCTTGTTAATTCTTGCTGATTGTGTTTGCTTCTTAATTATTGGCAGTGAAGTAAAGCTTCATGATACGTGGCATGGTGAGAGCAAAGATTTTTCTAAATAAAGTTGAAACCAGAAATTGTCTGTATGTCACAGTAATGGCCATCAACATATATTGATTTTCTCCCCTTTTTGACACAAAATGTGGCTTAAGGCATACGCAGGTGCACTGCGATTGGTTGTTGTTCTTTTAAATTTGTTACCAAATCTGCTTGGGCATAAGATAGGGCAGTATTTTATATGTCATTAGTGGGAGCGAGTTCCTTGTTTTGTTATTAAGATAGTATCAGATGAACTATTCAGGGATTGCTCCTTCCTAAAAATTTGGGTTTATCTACTAGCCGGTTTTATGATGTCCTTTTGGGCACTGAGCATGCATTGAAGTGCAGGGTTAGATTGATTTGGAGTAATTTCTTTTTGAAAGAATTTGTGCCAATTCTTTTTCCTCTCCAAAAGAAATGGTTTCGGAGCACGGGCTCCTTGCCTAATGTCAATTCCATGAGGCTTCTCGTGTGTGTGTGTGTGTGTGTGTGTGTGTGTGTGTGTGTGTGTGTGTTTCCTTGCCCCCCCTCCTTCCCCTCTTAACTGGACTTTGCCATGAGGAAGATGTGTACCTATAATCAGGCATTTCTTTAGGTTTATTTGTCATTCCAGACAGCATTGACCAAACGAACAGGCTTGAGTGGGGGGAAGGCAGTTATATAAACCTTATTCATAGTTAAATATTTGCTTCCAGGGAAGGTGAAAAATGCTTTGTACTTTTTCCTTTGGCTTTTTTCCTCTAAGAGAGCTTGTCGTGCAACAACACAAAAAAGTGGCCAAAGGCGGAGAAAACTCTTCTCTTTTCTATGTTGGTTTGTTTTTATTGTAAGACCAACCTTTCATGTTTTATTGTTACGAACTTTAACGTGGCCTCGAGGTGCCGATCTTTAGTGGAAACAGCTGCAGAGTTGGTGTCCCCGGATCAGGTGGGACTTTCTTTGAAGCAACATGTTGCTTTTAAAAGAAATCCAGCATGTGAGAACTTGAGCCTGTGAAACTCATCAGCGGCTGCACCGTTGCTAATCTCTCAAATAACCGAGATAGCTAAGTTTAAGTAAAACACTGGCATTGAAAAATCAGTTTCTGTGTTACTTTTTTTTTTTCTGGAGAGAACAGTCTTATTATTTTGTGTCTTAAAAATATAGAAACGGAGGAAAAAAACCACTCTTAAGAATTGGAGGTGTAGCAGCCCAGTGTCAGGCCATAGAGCACCCTCCGTCTTTTGGTCAGTCTGAACTGTGATTTTGATCTCCTACTTGCAGGTGGATGCCTTTGCTGGGAGCAGAACTGGGTGACTGGACATATACCTGCACTTAAACGTGTAAAGATTTCCTGTTCTGTATGGGTGGATGTTGAAACATTTCCCATCTCTGATGAGCGATGCTGGTAGCAGTGTGTTACCATCATTCTTGGTCTACTACTTGGAAAAGTGGAGCATCAGAGAGCTTTCTTTCCTTGGGGAAAAATAGGAGAGACAGGCATGGAGTCAGAGGGACAAGAAAAATGCTGGAATATTTTCCTTTTGGGCTTTTGATTTGTTTGCCAAAACGTTGCCTTCCAGATGGAGAAGACCGAAAGCTCTGATTGTAAGCCATTATGTTTTTACTGGCCTACCTCCCCATCCCATTGCCCGGTTTGAAATCTGTAAGCCAGTCCAAATCCTTTACCTCATTTTCTAGTACCAATTTACTGTCTTACTCATCTTCCAGCTGCAAGGGGGTGAGGCAAGTTGCTTTGAAATTGAACCCTGTGCCATTTTATAAACCAGGCAACAGCATTTTCTTGCCAAGGAGTACCAATCGCGATCGCTCCCGTTCCCTGAAGCTCGTGAAGCTCATCTACCAGGTAGACTTGTGTCTGTGACATGTGTGACAGGATTAGTCCGGGAATGAATCTGAACAAGCCCTTGTGGCCTTGTGTAGACTTGTTAGTACCCTGGTTGCCTAGCGTTCTGGGCTGTTGTGTGGGAAGCACAATTTGCTTTTTGGCTGTATCTCACTTGACTGGCTGTAGACATCTCGACACTCCCAGTTTTCCCTTGGGAGGGAGTGATTGTTTAGGGGTTTAAACCGTAGGGGACTCCAGTGTCAAGGCACAGTGGGTACGGTACGGTGGCTTTGGAGTCGGGCAGACTTGGGCCCAGTTCATTACTCTGCCGCTAACCAGTATCCTTGAGCAAGTTATTTCCCGCATCTGAAAAATGGGGCCTAATACCATATCAAGTTGATGTTTGGTTTAAAAGAGAATTTAGGGGCAGTGGCGAGAGAATGTTGGGTACGTGTGGGCAATACTAAAATGTTAGTTCCTTTTCCTCAAATGATGTCAACTTTGAACAGGTTAACTATTGTGGTCTGTAAGCTCACTAATTTTCCACCATTTTATTAAATTATATGGAAATTGGGGTGACATGAGTGATTTTCAGATACTGCATTTTATTTTTAATTTAGAGAGGGAGAGAGAGTGCAAGTAGGGCAGAGGGGGGAGGGAGAGGGAAGGGGAAGAGAGCAGAGGGGGGGAGGGAGGGAGGGAGGGAGGGAGAGAGAGAGAGAGAGAGAGAGAGAGAGAGAGAGAGAGAATGAATCCTAAGCAGGCTCCACTCTCAGTGCAGAGCCCTACACAGGGCTCAGTCCCACAACCCTGGGATCATGACCTGAAATCCAAGAGTTGGATGTTCAACCAACTGGCCACCCAGGCACCCTGTAGATACTGCTTCTAATTTATCTTTTAAAATTGTTAGTATTTTTATTTATTTTATTAAAAAAATTTTTTTTAATGTTTATTTTTGATAAAGACAGAGCACGAGTGGGAGAGGAGTAGAGAGAGGGGGAGACACAGAATCCAAAGCAGGCTCCAGGCTCCGAGCTGTGAGCACAGAGCCCAACACGGGGCTCAAACCCACAACCCATGAGATCATGACCTGAGCCACCCAGGCACCCCTGTATTTTTATTTATTTTTTAATGTTTATTTATATTTGTGAGAGAGAGCACGAGCAGGGTAGTGGCAGAGAGAGGGAGAGAGAGAATCCCAAGCAGGCTCCGCGCTGTCAGCACAGAGCCAGATGTGGGGCTCTATCTCATGAACCACGAGATCATGACCTGAGCTGAAACCAAGAGTCAGACACTCGACCGGCTGAGCCACTCAGGTGCCCCAAGATACTGCTTTTTAGAGTTGAGCACCGAACCTAACGCAGGGTCTGTTGGACAGGGCAAAGTAATGATTTTTAATTAAAATTCCTATCCGTGTAGGATTTAGTCATGAGAAAGAAAGCGCCACCGTGGCCACGTATATGTGGCAGGGGAGAATTATCAGAAATCACTCCGAGTAAGTAGCAAAAGCAGTTTCTTCAGGCCACTATCAGCCGGGTGGCTGCTTGGGTGGATGAAAAATTATGTGAAGGAGGTTGCTTGTGCTGAAGTTCTGGGTTTGGAGCAGAGAGGTCAGGCTGGTCGACCGAGGAGTACTCTGAGTGTTTCCACTGCAGTAGCCTGAAGTCATGATTAGAGAAGAAGCTCTTGGAGTTCCAACAGCACAAACTGGAAAACTGTGAAGGCAAAGTGAGGAACGGGGGGCTTTTTTGTGGTGCTTAACTGTAAAGAGGTTGGTTGGGGGCGCACTTGGACCCTGGAGTAGACACTCCGTCAAGAGCATCAGAATACTTTTGAAAGGTCTGAAAACAATTGGCAAGTCTGAAAAAATTCAAAATCAGAGTTTGGTTCTCTTCCTTGGTGTGTGTAACTTTTCTGATAATGGCAAAATGAGTTTACCTCAAAGTCTGGGATGTGTATCATTGCAGTACAGGAGGTGATTTTTTGCCCCTAAAAATGTACCACATTTTAGGTAAAACATTTCCTTTAAAGGTTCTACATTCATTTTAACATATCTTACGAAAACAATATAGCTAGCACTCACAGCTATGATTATACCAATGTTATTATTTATTATTGAAGTTCAGGCCATATTTACTTAATTAAATTGTGCACTGATTTTCTTATCTTTTTTTTTTTTTTTGTAAAGAAAACGATTGGGGCCCCTGGGTGGGTCAGTCAGTTGAGTGTCTGACTTCGGCTCAGGTCATGATCTCGCGGTTTGTGAGTTCGAGCCCCACATCGGGCTCTGTGCTGACAGCTCGGAGCCTGGAGCCTGCTTCAGATTCTGTGTCTCCCTCTCTGTCTGCCCCTCCTTTGCTCGTGCTCTGTCTCTCTCTGTCTCAAAAATAAATAAAAACATTTTTAAAAATTTTAAAAAAGTTAAAATGAGAAGATCAGCTCTGTACCAAGTTTTTTTTTTTTTTTGTACTATGTTTTATAGATGTTCACATTTATGAAAGGTTCATTTTATTTTTGTCACGTTACTATTATGAGACTGAACATGTTTTTCCTCCCTCTTTGTAGGTACTGGTTTTGGATTAGGACTGGTTTTCTCACTTACCTTCTTTAAAAGTAAGTGTGACTTTTATTGCCTTTCCAACATAATGTCCTAGTGTGTGCATACACATAGCAGGGACGCTTCTGGAGGGCACATCCACATGGTTGCCAAGCATACACTTACGGGTTTAGGGAGGCCTCTGTCAAATATGCTAGACAAAGAATGTGGACTCAAAAGAGGTCAGAATGGGCTGGGCATCTCTAGACTTTCCCCTGGGCATTGAGTCAGGGTGCCTGATATCTTAAATATGATATCATTTGAAAAGTCTGTATTTTCTGCCAGTGAGTCATTTGGCCAAATCTGCACGCTCAAATATTTCAAATTAATTATACTTTTTTTCTCAAGGAGGTTGAAAATGAGAGTCCAACTGGTAAGAAAAACAAGTGGGCCAGAAAAACACATGCCTTTTAACCAGAAACGCTTTCGTTCTGTGTAAGAACTTCTGACGTTGGGATATTGAACAGAAGCCAGAGGGGTCACTTTGACCCCTTTTCCATGAAAAACTTGAGCGGGGGGATACATTACTAGAGAATCACAATTAATACCTGGTGCTGATATAAAAGAATCATTTACAGTCTTGGCTTAAGTAAGCCTCACAACTTCCTGTCATCAAAATTCAGTTGGTTCAGTTTAAAATTCAAGCACCTTACCGGAGGGTGGTATTATTTCTGATAAGGTTAAGAAATGAGTTAAAATGAGCAAATGATTAGAACTGATGTTTGTTAACTAACTGGAATTTAAATAAAAGTTTGGGGGGAAAAAAAAGAACTGGTATAGAAAAGTTAAGATTTCGACCGTGTCTACTGTTTTCCGTGCTGTACCACTCATGAAGACCTCAAACCTAGCAGCATAGGTACCAGGTAATTATTTGCTAAATTAATAGGTTCACTAAAGGACTCCCTTTCCTGGTTTTTGGCCATTGATTAAACATCGATAGAAATGAATGGCATGTTGTAGGTATCAGTAGGAGGCATGCTGAATATTTATGGAACCCTAAGCAATGTATTTAAGCCAGACAAAAAACTTTATCTTCTCTTAATCGTTCTCTATTTGGATTTTCCTTTTTTCTGCTCACTAGGAAGAATGTGGCCCTTAGCCTTTGGTTCTGGCATGGGATTGGGAATGGCCTACTCCAACTGTCAGCATGATTTCCAGACTCCATACCTTCTACATGGAAAATACGTCAAAGTACGTACAGAATTGATATTTCTCTTTCTTTTAAAAGACAAAGCGTTTCTCCTGAGTCTCTGAAGAATTCTTTGGAGCACATATACTTAATAGACTGTGCGTGTCACCGAGCTCCTGGTTGCTCTTTGGCGTCTCGTGGTGTTGACCCCGCCTGGGTGCCTAAAGTCTCTCCTTCCCCTGTCCCTCGAGACGCACTTGTACGTTCACACATAGACTCCCTTGCTAGCGAGTGCAGCTGAAGAACCTGCCTGGAAATGTATCGTCACGGTAAAGTGGATTTGTCTTCACTGCCTGCCAGTGGCGCTCACGTGCGACATCGTGGAGTGCCCCGTCCACGTCTCACACACGCTCGGGCGAAACCCAGCAGCTGGGACTCAGCCACGACTCTGCTTTTTATTGAGGAGGGGAGGTTCTCGATTGTAATAAGTCCCAGTGATTCTGCCAACACCCTTGTCTACAGACGTTTTTACTAATGCGGACACGATGAAAAACTGTAACGTGCCTTGAGAGGGAAGAAAGTAGCACATTTCCTAAGGGTCTCGTGTGTCGCAGCCTTCCCGTCGCCTTACCGTGCTTACCGAGGGGTTTAGGGGAAAGGATCTCGGGAGGCCGGGTGCTCAGGGATGCGGGTGTATCTAGTTATGTATCCCCATGGCCCAGAACGAAGTAGACGCTCAGACAAAAGTGAAACGAAGGAGTGAAGGAGTGACATACACTGTATAACCCATTAGACGTGTTCGTGGCCCCAGGCTTCCTAAGGCAGAGTTTTTGCAGCAGCACCAGCTGCAGTGAAGAGTGTCCCGTTGCCTGGATGTGTAGGATCGTCTCCTTCCTGGGTCACCGTGAGCTAGAGTCCGTTGATCTGGGCAGCCTTGGGGGGAGGAGGCGGGGGAAGCCGGGACACCCAGGCGTGGGTCCTGGGCCACCACCCGCTTGCTTCCTGTGTGATCTTGAGTTTTTGCCTCTGAGATTCTGTCTTCCGTCCATAACAACAGGGTGGTAATTTCTACCCAGAGGGTTGCTGTTAGAATTCAGCGTGAACATGTTTGTAAGCCGTGAGGTGCTGTAGAAGGAGGCACGTTGGTGGGAATAGTTGAGGCCGAGCGAGGAAGGGTGATTGGTTGGCTTAGCCGTTGTTCCACCCTGATAACAAGTAGAGCAGAAAACGTGGTGCAGTGGAGTGTCCCAGTTCTGGTCAAAAGCTGTAGCCGCAAGGGTCACCGAATCCCAGATGACCGTACCCGCCACAGCTCGCTAGCCTCTCTCTCAGAACCTGCCCAGACTGTCAGCTGCCTGCCCGAGCGACCCGTGTGCGCATGCTCACCGAGAGTCGGGAGCCGGGGAGCCTGGCTGCCCTGTCGCCTCCCTCCATGTTAGTGAGCCATCTCCGCAAAGCCAGGGTGAGGTAATCAGAGGGACAGCGCAAGGAGAGGCACAGCTGCGTGGCACCGAGGCTGACGACGGGCAGTTTCCACTGCTCCCTGACCCTTCGCTTTCTTGGCACTCGGGCCGGATTTGGGAGAAGAGAACGGAAAGGAACAGGAGAGGAGCTTCAGGGCTTTTAATTGTTTAAAAGACTCTCTTTGTTCCGAACTGAGTTGTCATGGGTAATGGCTCAGGCGTGACTATATGCATATTATACATTTAATGGTGGGGAATTACTGTGGAAAATATTGTTCCGATTTTACAGCCTCGTGTGGATTGCTCCAGCACGGCCTTGTAACTTTATCTGAACTTGAGTCTGTGCCTCTCTGTGCTGTCATCCTCCTCTCTCAAGAGAGGAGCGCGGCGCGGGGCTGTTGCAGGGCAGTCGCTCTATGGTGGTTGCCTGTCGGGTGCCTGCGCTGCCTTGTGGGCCCTCCTCGGTGCCCCCGCTTTCTGTGCTTTCTCTAGCCCGCCCTCCCAAGAGGCTAGTGGGAGAGGTTTTACTGCCCCTCGCTGAGCAGGTGAGAAAACACAGAACTTACTGGGGTTGAGAAGCTGGCCAGAGGCCCCCTCATTAGTAGGGCTGCTTGATTCCAGAGCCACGCTCTGTCCGCTCACCTGTGGCGCACCCTTCGAGGAGTTGTAGGAACGGTTGTCCAGGTAGCGACTAGGCAGACCTGTTCTTTCCCTCACTCCTCCCTCGAAGATTAGGGAGCTGCTCTCAAGAGCCTGGGAGGGGTGTTTATGGTCCTCTCGTGAGACTGTTTTAGTTTTTTTTTTTTAATGTTTGTTTATTTTTGAGAGAGAGAGAGCACGAGCAGGGGAGGGGCAGAGAGAGAGGGAGCCACAGATTCCAAGGCAGGCTCCAGGCTCTGAGCCGTCAGCACAGAGCCCGACGCGGGGCTCGAACCCCCGAACCGTGAGATCGTGACCTGAGCCGGAGTCGGACACTTCACCCGCTGAGTCACCCAAGCGCCCCCTCGTGAGACTGTTTTAAAGCAAGCTGGGTGTTGAGGTTTGGGCCCGTTGGTCCCTTGGGTTAGAGATGGCTGTCAAAATGCTGTGTGCGCACTTCTAATCAGAGCGTCCCTCCTCTGCAGGAGCAGGAGCAGTGACTTCCACCTGAGAACATCCCAGTGGGAGGAAAAGAGAAATCCTGTCTACGCCTCAGGAATACTGAAGTGCCCTGGAGTCAGCTGACATTCTTCTGTAGCAAGGTTATCAGTAATGCTTTCAACTCCAGCACTGTTTATGTATTTGAAACCAAGTCTGTTTCTTGTTTTGTATTTTCTCTCTGGAAATTGCGAGGAGGTGGTCTTAAAAGAAATAAATTAAAAATAGGCAGCCCAGCGCATTGCCTGCGTTTCTTTGCCTCTGGTCTTTGAGCAGGAGGAGGACTGTATTTGGACTGCCAGCAGCTGTCGCCTTGGGTCCCAACCTCCCAGCCTTGCTGAAGCCACAGCCACCCTGCAGCCCGTCGTTCCCCCGCCCCACCATGCGTAGTTTTCGGAACCACTTCTACCTCGTGTAATGGGTGCGCGGAGGTTGCTGCTGGGTTGTCTGCTGACGATGACAGACGTCTGGAGGAGCCTTGCCTTGCAGGAGCAGCTCTTTAAGATCTGTGTGTTATCCTCACCAGGGGACCCGGCAGGGCACGTCTCAGTGTGCCCAGTGCGCGAGGTCAGAGAGCTGGCTGTGTGGAAGCAGACCGCGTCGGTGGCTCACTCCATCAGCCACAGCTGATTCCCACAGCTTCGTGGAGCTGGACACAGTCTGGGCTTCAGCTCTGGGGGCGTTGTCCTGGGGGGCGGGGAGAACTCGTGGCCGGCCCACCTGGCTGGAAGGCCACGTTTGGGGTTGAGTTAGCTCCACACGGCAGCTGAAGTTTGAGGACGGAGGGGCCACTTCTAATGCCCCTCTGTGAGTTTATTCCTTTGGTTTCACCTGAACCAGGGAGGCTGGATGCAAAAGTCATACAGTAGCAATTTCTTCTGAAAGCGTATGGAACCCAGAGGGAGCTCAGTCTCTCAGGTCGCATTTCTCTCTTCAGGATAAAATTAAGATGGGCAGAGCTTGATCCCACCTGTGCCTTTATCCTGTACGTGCTGGCGGAGCATCCTGAGTGAGCCAGGTACTGCTCCAGGCAGCAGAGATAGACGAGAAAGTAAGACACAGGCCCCCCGCCCTTGAGGAGCTTAGAGTCCGCTGGCAACCAGACGCGCAGACCCTCGACACGAAGCGGAGGAGTGTGGAAAAAGTGCAGTGAGAAGCAAGGAGAAGGAGCAACTGAGTCCCCTTTGGGTGGCCCAGTGGGCGAGGGAATACCATGGACTCATACTTGACGTTGACGGGGACGTTCCAGACGGATGAGGAAGGGCGGGAGGGTGGCTTACGTGAAGGCTCGGAATCACGCCAGGTATGGTAGCGGGGGGGGGGGGGGGGGCGGGGGGGGGGGGGGGCGTGGGGGGGCGGGTAGTAGGGTAAGCAGGTACGTGGCACCGGAGCGTGCAGGGCCCGGAGAGGTGTGGAGGGCGAGGCCCGGCACTGGACTGGCGTGGAACTGGCGTCTGACCCCCGTTCTGAAGCACCGATCAGACGGTTCCTGCAAGTGTTGTAATGAGTAGATTCGGGGTAGAAATACTCTCTCATTTAAACCTCCTTTCATCCTTCACCCCACGCCCCCTTTCCAGAAAGGTGTGCTGAGCTCTGGGCCAGACCGGGCAGCAGCGGCTCTCTGCCCTGCAAACTGTCCAGGCTCCTCTCCTCTCTGCGCTTTTTTGTTTATTTGATTCACTTAAAGCCCCAAGTGGGCCTGAGCCCAGGACCAAAGGTCATGGCCATGGCTTGCCTTAGCCTAGCCGTGCTGCTGTTTTGCACTCTGCCCCCTTCATTCCATGATCAAGACAACCCGTGTCATTAAAAGAAAAATAACTTTGCAACCTGTTTCATCCCTTACGCTCGTCTTCTCCATATTTGCTTTAAAAGTTAATATTTCCGGGGGCGCCTGGGTGGCGCAGTCGGTTAAGCGTCCGACTTCAGCCAGGTCACGATCTCGCGGTCTGTGAGTTCGAGCCCCGCGTCGGGCTCTGGGCTGATGGCTCAGAGCCTGGAGCCTGTTTCCGATTCTGTGTCTCCCTCTCTCTCTGCCCCTCCCCTGTTCATGCTCTGTCTCTCTCTGTCCTAAAAATAAATAAACGTTGAAAAAAAAAAAATTAAAAAATAAATAAATAAATAAATAAAAAATAAAAGTTAATATTTCCGGGGCGCCTGGGTGGCTCAGTTGGTTGAGCATCCAACGTCGGCTCGGGTCATGATCTCACGGCTCATGAGTTCAGGCCCCACGTCGGGCTCTGTGCCGACAGCTCAGAGCCTGGAACCTGCTTCGGATTCTGTGTCTCTCTCTCTCTCTGCCCCTAACCCACTCGCATTCTGTCTCTGTCTCTCTCAAAAATAAATAAACGTTAAAAAAAAAAAAAGTTAATACTTCCCTCCAATTTTCCCATCTCTATTCAGGCAGAGAGAAGAATAACAGGTCCCGTCCCGAAAAAGGAAAAAACAAAAAAAACAACAAAAAACCCCAGGAAACACAACATGCCCTTTGATTCTCTAGATGCGTCAGAAGAACACGGAGTAGAAAAGGACAGTGGAAGCTGGCTTCCCTGTCTCATTAGCTATTGGCTCAGACATTCCATTTGGAGGATCCGTCTGCTCAGCATCCCCGAAACGCCGCTTGTATGTTTGAGAGACTGGTGGGCTCTGGGAGGGAATGGTTCTGAGCAGAGACTGGCCACAGGAAGCACTGGCTGTTTGCTTTCATCCCAGGGTACTTTGTATTCCTGCCGCGGAGCTCTTCGCGGACGCTGGCCCAAAGCACGGTGCTCCATATTGTCTCCACTCCCTGCCCCCATCTCCGATCAACCTTCAGAAAGCTCCAGCTTGTTGGCAAAGGCACGCGTTCTGTTTTACTTTAAGTTTCATTAGAAATTCAAGTCCTCCGGGGCTCTTTTCCCTTGTGGGGCTGTGAAACTTTGACTCTGCTCCTCGTCTGCCCTTCTGGAACCAAGTAGAAGGAAATTCATGGGTTTGGGGAGAGAGTGATGGGAACCCAGCTGGGCACAGGATGCTAGGATAAAGCTGTGGCGCCCCGAAAGTGGCCTGCTCTGCCAACATATATAAATTCATACAGTTTGAGCTTGACACTGTATAATTTGGCCCAGAACAATATGTATTTTGAACTCATTTAGGTGAATGACTTTGGCATTCCAAGTACCCACTGGGGGAGCCTTTATCAGGCTGCATTTGCCTTATGCAGAAGTGTAGGCCTTTGTTCCGAGAAATGGCCTCAGCACACACTCCAATGGGCTGTCTCCTTAAGTGAATGTCATCTTCTCTCATCCATTTCAGAAGATCCAAGGACGCAGTCTTGAAATCCTGCTTGTACGAAATGCAGAGATCGGTAACGAAGGAGATACCCAAGCAGATTGGCTTTTAGTTTCCCCAAACCTCACTGTTTACATTTTTTTTTTTTTTTTTTTTTATGTAACCAAGCCATAATTACATTTTACTTGTCGTGGTTCAACCTGATTGTATTGTTGAAGGACTATTTTTGAACCTGTCCAAATAAACTCTGCAAAGTATTTCCACAAGGATGTACTCCGTGGGGCCGGAACAGCCTTCATCGTGAGTGGTGCGGAGACAAAAACGGTTTCCTGTTGCATGCTTGCTAATTACATAAATGCAGAGGGGTGGAAGGGAGAAAGTGGAAATTCTAAGAACCAAAAGGAATGTTCAGTTTAGAATAACAAGCTCATCTGGAAGCTATCACCACTTTTTTCTTGAAGCGTGCCGCACGCTCTGCTTCGCCTCGGACACCGAAGGAGGAGGTCAGGGTGGACACAGACCTGGGCGGGAGCAGGGCAGAGCTTCCCTGGTTCGCTGAGCAGCCTCTGTGTGGAGCCAGCGTGAGGGTCAGGGATCCCCGTTCCAGTCCGAAAGTGCCTCGAAGGAAGAGGGCAGGTGGGGAGCAAGGGAGAGGCAGGACTGTGCGGGGAAGAGCAGAGGTTTGGAGTCAGAGGAGCTGGGTCCAGTTCCCACTCCCCCACCTACTTGCCACGTGACTCCCTGATCTGTAAAGGGAGAAGAAAAAATAATAATAATTCCTACCTACAGGCTTTGAGGGTTGAATACGTGTGCTCGCACCAGCACTGGAAAGAGGTCATTGCTGAATCAGAATGGAGTACGGGGTATCATTTAATGGTGGTTGGGAGACTCTTCCGGAGTCGAAAGGGCGTAATCCTTGGGCTCAAGGAGTCAGTTCTTAGAGGCGGTATTAGCAAGCTCTGAGAGCCTGAAGTCTCAGATGAGCTGCTTGTAATAAAACATACTAGAAGTCGTTAGCAAGCACTGCATCCGCGTGAGCGTGAATACTTTTTCACGGTGCTCCATTGGGATACCCATGAATATAGCCACCGCAGCATCTCCCCTTGTGAAACCACTTGAGCTAAAACCCACGTGGGACGCTAGGAGGGAAGGGGGCCAGGGGACACTAAGGAAATAGAATGGGGCCTTCCGACATGAAGGCACTGTCAGTGAACAGTTTCGTTCAGGATAATTGGCTTCAATTGTGCCATCCTTACATAGGAGCTCGGAGCTGGGAGCTGGAAGTGGGGGAAGGTGATGTCAGGAATTCTTGGAGGAATTCAGGAGTGGGCAGGGGAGGAGTCCTTAATAGGGAAAGAAACCGGGGCTAGAAAAAGGAGCTCATTATCAACGGTGAGCCCGAGTCGTCTTTCCCTCTTCCTGGTCCAGCTAGTCTGAGCCAGGCAGGACTTCATTTGATCACTTCGAGTGAATGTGTAGTAATAGAATTTATGGGGCACATACTTGGTGCCAATCAGTGTTCTAAGGTTTCACATACATCACGATGCTTAATTTTTATAATATTCTCTATGAGAGAAATACTGTTATCACTTACACGTGAAGAAACAGGTTCTAAGAGGAGAATTTAACGTGCCCGAGGACAAACAGCTACGAAGTGATACAGGCAGGATTTGTATCTGATTCCAGCTCACAACTGCTCAGTTAAACACTGCTTAAACCAGGAGGGGTCATTCAGAGGGGCTTACAGTGTTTAAATCCGATTTGACACACTTGAACTAGTTGAAATCGATCAGTTTCCTTGGGTTTAAATTGAACAAGTTGATCCAGTTTCAAATTGCTGTATTTGTTTAAAAAAAACAATTCCTATGTTTATTAGACAAACACAATGGTCAATCAGAGTTTCAGGCCATCAGTTACTGATGAGTTTTGCTAAATCCTTGCAAATGTAATAAAGCATCATGGTATTTGACTGACCTGTGTATCTTTAAAACTAAGCACTTTTCTGTTACTCTTTTTTAACTTTTTTTTTTTTTTTTTAAGTTTATTTACTTAGCTGGGGAGGGCAGAGAGAATGGGAAAGAGAGAGAATCCCAAGCAGGTTCTGCACTGTCAGTGTGGAGCCCAGTGCAGGGCTCGAACTCACAAACCGTGAGATCATGACCTGAGCCAAAATCAAGAGTTTGGGGGGGGTGCCTGGGTGGCTCAGTCGATTAAGCGTCCGACTTCCACTCAGGTCATGATCTCACGGTTCATGAGTTCAGGCCCCGTGTTGGGCTCTGTACTGGAGAGCGTGGAGCCTGCTTCGGATTCTGTGTCTCCCTCTCTCAAAAATAAACAAACATTTAAAAAATAGAAAAGAAATCAAGAGTTAGCTGCTTAACTGACTGAGCCACCCAGGTGCCCCAGGGTTGTTTTTTTAAACATAATTCACAAACAGTGAAATGCACCCATCAGCTGGTAGAACATGAAAACCCTTTTTATAATGTATATACTGGTGATATTTACTACCTTTATATTTTAAGAGGCTAAATATTTGTGTGGCTTGATGTGATATCATTCTACATGTACAGAAAGTTGTGACAATAGGGTACTCCTTTGTACTCTTTACCCATGTTTACCAATCATTCATATTTTCCCTCATCTACTGTGTCACTCTGTGTATCTGTGTGTCTATAGAATTTTTTAGCCATATGAGAGTAAGAGGGAGACATCATGCCCATTTACACACAAATATTTCAGTGTATGTTTTCTAAGATTAAGGATGGTCTTAGATAACCACAGTACGATGGTCTAAATCAAGGAATTAATGGAGCGCCTGTCTGGCCCAGCGGGTAGAGCGTGGGACTCTTGATCTCGAGGTCATAAAAATTTGAGCCCCATGTTGGGTATAGAGATGATTTTAAAATAAAATCCTTAAAAGCAATAAATAAGTAAATCAGGGAGTTAACGCTGCTACGATGGTATCATCTAACCCACAGTACGTGTTCACATTTTGTAAATTGTCAAAATAATACAGTATCTTGCTTTTCGCCCAGTCCAGGATCACGTACTGTGTTTAGTTGTAAGGTCTCTTTCTTTAATCCAGAAACGTGCATCAGCCTTTCTTCTTGCTCTTGACATATTTGAAGAGGAGAAGCCAGTTACTTTGTAGAATGTTTCTCAGTTTGGGTTTGTCTGGTGTTTCCTCACGATTAGATTCAGGTTTTGCAGTTTCGGCAGAGACACGATGTGTCCTTTTCAGTGTATGATATCAGGAGGCACACAATGTCTGTGTGTCTTAACAGTGAACTTTGGTTTCATGGTGTAAGTGGTGCTTGCCTGGTTTCTCCACTGTAAATTTATTATTTTTCTTCGTAGTAACAAATTGTGAGGAGAAAATTTTGAGACCGTAAATATCCTGTTCCTTATCAAGCCATCATTAGTTTTTAGCATCCATTGGTGATTTTCAGAATTCATTATTCGTTATGACTTGATGTCACTACGAGGAAGACCTTTCCCTTCCCCCCAATTTATTTGTTCATTTATTTCTATCATTGTGGACTCACGGGTTCTCATTTTATGAAATTGATTATAATCCACGATTGTCAATATTTATTACTCAGATTGTCCAGATTTGTGTATTGGGAGCTCTCCAAGCTGGCACCAGTTTTCTTTTGACAAACCCACTCAGTTCTTTAAGGACAAGATAGTCCGGACTATTCCAGTATTTTCTTTACCCCAGGCTCTGAATCTGGCCATTTCTCCAAGGAGCTCTAGTTCCTTTTAGGGGAGACAGGAACCAAGATCGACAGGTGTGCACATTGCTGTCTGTGTGCCATTGTTCCTGGGCCTTTCAGTGGAGCTAGGAAATAGGGGTGTGTGTGAACCTTGAGTTCATCCTGATAACTGAAGTCCAAAAGCTAGGGTTTTGTCTGGCCTTACCCCATCCCATTTTGTAACTCTCTCATCTAGTGGTGAGAAACCTGGCTTTAGGGATGTAATTTCTTTCCCTTTTTTTTTTTTTTTTTTTTTTTTTTTAGTGTGTGTTTATTTTTGAGAGAGAGACAGAGACAGAGCACGATCAGGGGAGGGGCAGAGAGAGGGAGACAGAATCCGAAGCAGGCTTCAGGCTCCGAGCTGTCATCAGAGCCTGACCAGGGCTCGAACTCACGGACCGTGAGATCATGACTTGAGCCAAAGTCAGACACTTAACCGACTGAGCCCCCCAGGCGCCCCTAAGGATTTAATTTCTAAAAAGCAGTATTTATTATCAGTGAGATCTACTTGGCTTCTGTGTATACACGTGTATAGATGTGTGGAAACACGCAGTGATTCTTTGAGAGAGAGTCAGACTGAGAGTGCTGTCTGGGCTCTTGGCATGTCCTCTCTCCTTACCTTCTACCTTTTCTGCCGTCTCCTTCTCTGGATGCGATCAAGACCCAGAGTACATTTTTCTTACCGTAACCTTTATGTAACGGTTTTTATCCCTACTAGTTTTCAGTTAGGTACTTGAGTTTAATGTTTCATATATTTTCAAAACCCCTAAATTAACTTGCTTTGTCAGTGGGTGGCCCTGCCTGACCATTTGTATGGGTCAGTGACTTTCAATTGGAAGAAGGGCTTCCCCAGATGCTTACGATAGGGCATCCTGTGTTCTCTTCTGAGCTGCTTCCCTGGGTCAGACTTTCGTGAGAAAGTCACTCGATCTCTCTGGGCCTCATTGTAAGATGGTTGTAATGATCCCTTCCTGCCACACTGTACAAATGTGGGGTCATGCACCCTGTTATTTTGGAGAAAGGTGAAACAGCCAGCTAAATATTACTTTATGATATAATCAACTATGTGCCAAATTATGATCGAATGAAGTCATCTTCCCATTTATGTATTTATTTTTTTAAGTTTATTCTGAGACAGAGACAGTGCACGTTGCAGAGGGGCGGAGAGAGAGAGAACACCAAGCAGAGCCCGATGTGGGGGCTGAACTCACAAAACCGTGAGATCGTGACCTGAGCCGAAACCAAGAGTCCGATGCTTAACCAAGTGAGCCACCCGGGCGCCCCTCCCTTCCCATTTAAATTGGAGGGATATTGGGGCGCCTGGGTGGCGCAGTCGGTTAAGCGTCCGACTTCAGCCAGGTCACGATCTCGCGGTCCGTGGGTTCGAGCCCCGTGTCAGGCTCTGGGCTGATGGCTCAGAGCCTGGAGCCTGTTTCTGGTTCTGTGTCTCCCTCTCTCTCTGCCCCTCCCCCGTTCATGCTCTGTCTCTCTCTGTCCCAAAAATAAATAAAAACGTTGAAAAAAAAATTTAAAAAATAAATAAATAAATAAATTGGAGGGATATCGCTTGTGATATCACACGACAGACTCGTCTACCACACAAATAAAGCAAAGGCCCACCGCTGTTCCGGACTTCACTTCCCCTTCTCTCTGTGGTGGACTTCATGGATAAAACTCTAGGTCTTGTTTCACCAGGAAAAGTTCCCCTGTCAAGGAGTGTGAGGCAATTACAGAGCCTTCCTTGATCCACTTAGATACCAAGAGGTGAACGTTAGAACATGGGCGCCTGGGTGGTCAGGGGCGCCTGGGTGGCTCAGTCGGTTAAGCGTCCGGCTTCAGCTCAGGTCATGATCTCTCAGCTCATGAGTTCGAGCCCCCCCCCGTCAGGCTCTGTGCTGACAGCTCGGAGTCTGGAGCCTGCTTTGGATTCTGTGTCTCCCTCTCTCTCTCTCTGCCCCTCCCCTGCTCATGCTCTGTCTCTCAATAATAAATGTTAAAAAAAAAAAAAAGAAAAGAACACCTCAGTCAGTAGCCACATCCCTCAGGGTTTCTCGACTCTTCTCCTTGGACCCCAAAAATGAGCCTTAAACTTCTTTTTTGGCCTGAAACTGATCTGTAAAGCCTTACTCAGTCAAGGCAGGGGAGCCTTGGGGATTTCTTTTACCTTATCCGAATCTCTGTAAGACTTTTGGTGGCCTCTCAGCCTCCGGCCTCACCCCCTCCCCCCAGTTAATTTTTTTTTTTTTTTTTTTTTAATTTTAGAGAGAATCTTAAGCAGGCTCCACACTCAGCACAGAGCCCAGCATGGCCCTTGATCCTGTGACCCTGGGATCATGACCTGAACTGAAATCAAGAATCAGAGGTTCAACGGACTCAACCACCCGGGTGCCCCTGTGTTTTGTTTTTTAAAGATTTTTAAAGATTTTATTTTATTTTATTTTTATTTATTTATTTATTTAAAAAAAAATTTTTTTTTTTTTCAACGTTTATTTATTTTTGGGACAGAGAGAGACAGAGCATGAACGGGGGAGGGGCAGAGAGAGAGGGAGACACAGAATCGGAAACAGGCTCCAGGCTCTGAGCCATCAGCCCAGAGCCCGACGCGGGGCTCGAACTCACGGACCGCGAGATCGTGACCTGGCTGAAGTCGGACGCTTAACCGACTGCGCCACCCAGGCGCCCTAAAGATTTTATTTTTAAGTAATCTCTACCCCCAGCATGGGACTCAAACTTACAACCCCGAGATCAAGAGTTGCATGCTCTACAACTGAGCCAGCCAGGCACCAGCCCCCCCACCACTCCACCATTTTTAAGTGTTTTAGGCACATTATTTCAGTTCAGAAATTTCCAGTGGCTCCCCACTAATGCACAGAATATTGGTCCAGATTTCTTAGCCTAGCATTCAAGGCCCTCTGCCAACCAACTCCTATCTCTGCTCCTACTATATGCCTACTGCCCCCTCCATGAAGTAAGTTAAAGTCTAAGGGCAAGAGCTCTGGAGCCATACTTTTGGGGTTTGGATTCCAATTCTGACACTTCTTTGCTCTGGGGCCCTGGAAGTTACATAACTCTGTGTGTGCCTCACTTTCCTTATCTGTAAATGGGGATGATGATAATACCCTCAAAAGGTTATTATGGGAATTAATTCATAAATCTATGAATTCATTAACATAAGAAAAGCTTTTTGAACGGTGCCTGGTATCTGGTAATGTTGGACAGTATTATTATTTCCCCCCTTTAATCTGTTCTCCACGTGGCAGTCAGTGTTAAAACATAAATTGGATTATGTCAGTCATCTGCTCAAAACCTTCCAATGGCTTTTCATCCCATTTGGAGAGAAAGCCAAAGTCAATACAGTGGATGCCAAAGACTCTCTTGGCCGTCCCAGTACCTGTCTGACCACCGTCTCCCTCGCTCCTCTGCCCGAGTCATTCTGTCCTTGCTGTGGCTGAACACACTGGCACGTTCCTACCTCAGGGCCTTTGTACTTGCTGTCCTCTGCTCATGGGCTCTGACCACTCTTCTCCCAGGGACCCGCAAAGCTCACACCCTAATCTTCCAGTCTTTACTCAATGTCTCATGCTCAGTGAGATCTTCCCTGACCACTCAGGTCTGTCTTTTTTTTCTTTCAATGTTTATTTATTAATTTTGAAAGAGAGAGGCTGTGTGTGCAAGCAGAAGAGGGGCAGAGAGAGAGAATCCCATGCAGGCTCTGTGCTGTAAGCGAAGAGCCTGACGTGGGACTTGCTCCCACAAACCTTGAGATCATGACCTGAGCCAAAATCAAGGGTTGGACACTTAACCGACTGAGCCACCAAGGTGCCCCCATTCAGGCCTTTTTTTTTTTTTTTTCTAAACTGTTTATTTATTTATTTTTGACAGAGAGAGAGAGAGAGAGAGAGAGAGAGAGTGAGAGAGAGAGACAGAGAGAGAGAGAGAGAGAGAGAGAGAGAGAGATGGGCCCGTGCACCAGCGGACAGAGACAGGGCAGAGAGAGAGGGAGAGAGAGGATCCTAAGCAGGCAGAGAGCCTGATGCGGGGCTTGAACTTACAAACCATGAGATCATGACCCGAGCCAAAGTCAGACCACTGAGCCACTCAGGCACACACACACACACCCATTTGGGTTTTTCTTTTATATTATTATTATTTTTTTTTAACACTCATTTTTTTGAGAGACAGAGAGCGAGTGGGGAAGGGACAGAGAGAGACACTCATACACAGAATCCGAAGCAGGCTCCAGGCTCTGAGCCATTAGCACAGAGCCCAACGCGGGGCTTGAACTCACAAACTATGAAATTGTGACTTGAGCCGAAGCTGGCCACTTAACCAACGGAGCCACCCAGGCCCTACACACACCCTAACCCACTGCTCTGCTTTATTTTTCTGGCACTTGCTACAGTCTGTCTGTATCTTTACCTGCAATGTTTGTTGGTTGTCTCCTCCCACTAGAATGTAAGCTCCCTGAGGGCAGAGATTTGAATTTGTTTGTTTTCTTGCTGTATCCTTAGCACGTGAATGGAGCTGGCACAAGGTGGGCGATCAATAAATATTTGCTGAGTGAGTGACTAATAGTATATTAACTCTGTTTCATTCAAACTAGTTATTTATTCCTGAAACACATTTTCCCTGGGGTGACAAATGCAGCCACGCTTCATCTCACAAAAGTCAAATGTATCCATTTGGTGGTGGCTGTATGGAGGCGCTGTGTTAAGAAGGATTCTGAGGTTCTATCTGGGCCAATCTGGAAGGTGTTATGTTACTATTGTATGCTGTGGAGGTGAGGGCCACACATTTGTCAGACGCAAACCCCTTTTCCTGGCTTTTTCTTTCTTAGTGTGGACTGCTTTCTTGACTTGCTCAAGCTTTACTCCTACCTCAAGCCCCTGTTCAAATCCTGCCTTCTCCAGCAAGCCTTTCCTAGGCATGTCAGCCCCCTGGGAATTTGCTCTGCTGTTTCTCATTGTTGTTGTGTCTGTCGTTGTCTCTTACGGGACAGGCATTACGCCTTCTGTCCCTAGTACCTGTCACTGTGCTGTACATTTAGTAAGTGGCCAGTGAAATACGTTGTTTCCATCAAGATTTTTGTAGGGCGCCTGGGTGGCTCAGTCGCTCAAGTGTCTGACTCTTGGTTTCAGTTCAAGACATGATCTCAAGGTTCGTGGGTTTGAGCCCCACATCAGTCTCTGTGCTGACAGCTCAGAGCCTGGAGCCTGCTTGGGATTCTCTGTCTCCCTCTCTCGCTGCCCTTCCCCTGCTCAACCTCTCTCTCTCTCTCTCAAAATAAATAAACATTAAAAAGAAAAAGGCTTTTTTGGGAGGTAAATAATATACTTCTGCAAGTTAGCTTAAGAGTGTAAGATACTCGAGAAACTCAAAAGACAGGTGCCTATCAACAAGGTACAAGGCAGGAACCAAGCCCTTAGCTTCTTCAGTAGCCAGAATTCTCTAGAATTCCACTTCGACCGTGATTCAGCTGCTTGCATGGGTCCCTGTGCCTTAAGGTTCAGACTCCTCAGAGAGGATGTGACTGGCCCAGCCTGGGTCCACCCTGTTCTGGCCAGGAGGGCAGATTCAGGGGGAACGAACTTGGCTGCTAGGGAACTGTGTTTGTTTGATATAGTTGGAGGCCTAACCCTCACCCTAACCCTAACCCTAACCCCAGTGGAGGAGCTGGACAGACACTCACCCAGATGATATTCTTTTGTGTCTCCTTTTTCTCCCCCAATTCCCAGGTTCCTAAGAGAGGGGATTTGTTTCAATGAATTCATCTGGAGCCTGAAAACCTTAAGAAAAAAAGCTGTTCTGTGGGATATTAAATCCACACAGAAGGACCAACTCTTGAGGAGGGAGAAGAGCTCTCCTCTCTGTGGATACACGTGGCCCCTGGGAGCTAGGAAGTGGAAGGAATGTCAGAAAACAGCGGACAGGGGACATGGCCAAGGAATTGACTTGCCCATTGTGGCTCACCGCCACGGAAACCTTGTTCACTGTGTTTACCGTGGAGGGGCAGCAGGGTGAGGGATTGAGGCACATGCCCCTTTTCTGACCACCCAGCTCTGGCGCCGCCACATGGAGGCGGGCGGGTGGGAGGGAGGGATGCTGGGTAGAAAGCAAACAAGTGTGTGGGGGGGTGGGGGGCAAGTGGGTGGTTGGGGACAGCCCCTGGCGCCCCATCCCTGGCAGAATGTTCACTGTTACAGCTGAGTTCACAGTCATGACCATCATGCTGTGCTGCCTTCCCGGAGGGGAAAAGGGGCGACCACTGGGATCAGATGGACCTGCGTTGAAATTTCTCCTCCCAAATTCCCGGAATTCAGTTCTCATCTCTGACCCTCTTCTCTCCCCCGACTTCCCCCATTCTCAGCACTTGATCCCTCGTTTTGATTCTCGGCCTCCCACCCCTGCCTACAAAGGGTAGTTCAAATTTGGATTCCGTGGAGGTCAAGGGCCCTCCCCTGGGCCTTGTCCTGCTTTCTCTGAGCCCAAGATGGGGCTCAGAGGCTTCCTGAGCCTCCACGGACAGGAGGAGGATGAGGAGGCAGGAGGACACAGCCCAGGGGATGGGCTCAGAGTCCGAATACCTGATTCTGCTCCCGCACCTGCTGCTGACTCACTGGGCAGACTTAGGCAAGTCCTTTTCCTCCAGGGGAGAGGGTAGTGCACTGTTAGCAGCCACCGCTTCCTGAGGGGGGAGCACCTGCCAGGCTCTGTGCATCATGTGCGTGGCCCCCGGTAAGCCTGCAGCTGGGTACTGTGAAGATTCCCATTTCACAGATGATGAAACTGAGGCTCAGGAAGTGCATTAGTTGAGTTAAGGTGGGGAAGCTTTGTGCGAAAGCCTAGAGGCGGTCCAGGGACCCTGACCCCCGCCTTCCCTCCGCTGTATACGAACCTGCCTAAAATCGCCTTCAATTGTCTGGAGCACGTGCTGTTTTCCGGAAACTGCGCCAAGCACTTTGCATCCATTTATCTCCTTGAGTCCTGGCTCCCTCACATCACAATCGTACCTTAAACGGCACCTCTGAGCCATCTTCTGAGGCTTCTTCCATCCCATCACCCACCCCCCCCCCACCCCCGCTTGCCGAGTTCCTTGATTATGAGAAACCCCTTCATCTGCTTACTTGTCTCCGCTCCCTGTTGCACATCACAGGCGTCTCAAGGGCTGCAGTGTCCTCGACACGTCTGTGCCTGTGTGGCACACAGTAGGCCCGATAAATCTTTGTTAAATAAATGAGTCCTGACAACAACTCTACGGAGTACCATGAGCTGCGTTTTACGGAGAAGGAAACCGAGGTCCAGGCAGGAAACAGCTCGCCCAGAGCCCCAGAGTCCGTGGGTGATGGAGCAAGGAGTCCGACTCCAGCAGGAAGGCTCCAGCAGCTTCCTCGATGAGCCCTAGCGGCCCCTCCCAGCTGCAAATGTGGAAGTGTGGACGCGCTTGGTCTTTATCTCCTAGAAAAGGGAGGGACTGTGCTCCTCCCGGGCCCCAGTACCAACCCTCTTGAGTGGGCAGGACTGGGAAGGAAGGCCTTGTGCTTGTTTTCACTCTCCAGGAGAGTGCAGAGGTTTGCACCCCTGTCGAGGCCAGGCTGACGGGATTAGAGGAAACAGCTGGCCCGAGCCCGTGCCCTGCGGGAGGGAGCTCACATTCCCGGGACTCAGGGAGGGAGCAGCTCCCCACAGCCCAGTCACATTCCAGGTCGGTCATTTTCTTGAGCCCAGATGTTTGCTAATGAGCTGGGGAGAGAGGCTTTCAGCCCTCTCCCCCAGCTCTGGGCCCCACATTACTCGGCCCCAAGAGGCTGGCCCAGGGCCAGCAGGCTCTGGCTTCAGGCCCGTGCCCTGTGCCAGCCAGGCCTGTCGGGGCAACTGGCACACTGTTGCCAACCAGGTGCATCTCCGTGAGCCCGGAGACTCTGACGTGACAGGTTCTGCCTTTCCTGTGGGGGCCCCGTCGCCCAGGCTCCCGGTGGGGTAGCATCCCCACCGCAGCCTGGTGGGGGGAGGCTCGGAGGCAGCCAAGAGGGCATGGCAGGCAGAGGAGCACAGGCTTGGGACTTGTCAGGTCTGGGTTCAGGTTCGTCTCTGTCTTCAAGTCACACGTAGAGGTGTGATCTTGGGCAGGTCGCTGAACGTTCTGGGGCCTCGATTTTTCTTACCCGTTAAATGGGGATGACGTTGAGACTGGGGTAAGGATTCCGTACGATAAGGCAGGCCTCGTGCTTTGCACACTACCTGGCACGTAGGGGCGGCTGTTGATATTACTGACAAGTCGTTTTCCAGACCCCCTGCCCACACTGCAGTCGTTCTGCGATGGCCAGTCTTCCCCAGACATGTGTGACTCGACACCAAGCCCCGTGTCCTTGATGAGGTGGTCGGGATTGGTCTAGAACCTCCCTGGGTTTGAGAGAGTGGCGGCTGAGCCGTCAAGGCCTTCTAACTCCAGGCTCTCTGTGTGATCTGACAATCTTATTGGGCTACGCAATTAGCTTCCCGCAGTGCCCGAGAGACTTCTTTCGAAACGCAGGCATCCCCTCCCCGCCCTACCCAAGGTCTGCATTGAGGATGGTGGTGGCATTTCCTGAGTGCCTCGTGTGTCCCAGGCAGCGAGGCCAGGCTTTGTGGGACAAAGTCATCCACCAGACCGTAGCTGGCCTCATCCCCTACTGTGTGATTTGAGCCACTCACTCAACCTCCCTCTAGGTTTTGCGTCTTTCTTCTGTAAAATGGGGACAACGATACTGTTGATCTTACAGAATTATCTTACAACGGGGACGAGGCACCCACCGAGGTGCTCAGTGTGTGTGAGCTAGCATGACTGTTAGTGTACCTACAAATACACACTGTCAAGAATATGCATATTATATGCCGCATGATGGTTATTATGGTTGTTCTCCTGGGAACACTTACCTGTGGCGAATCGAGCCAAATACAACAGGTGATCACTGCCCTCAAGGGGCCAGACCGTCTAATGGAGGGAAGAGATGTGCACTAACAGAGGTATGTAGTCCATGCTCCAGGATTACACCTGAGGAGGGAGAAGTTTATGCTACCTGAGGGCCTTGGAAGTCTTCCCAATCTGGTGCTTGAAGAATGCTTTTACCAGGTGAAAGGGGGAGAAGGGTACCCCGGGCGGAGGGACCAGCATAAGCAGGCGCTAGGAGGCGTGCGCATGCGCCTGGGTTTGGACTCATCGCAGCACACCTCGGAGTCCCCAGCAGGCCACCAGCAGCCACCCAGGATGCTCTGCAACCCGGGAGACCGATCGGCCGCGAGCTTCCAGCCAGGCTGGGGCAAGATGCTTGGGCACGCACAAATCTGACAGGAAAGCACGATCTCCCAGTCCCACGATTGTGTTCTGGGCCGTTACTTTCCAGGAGCAAAGCTGTTTTCTCGTTCCACCGAGAGCACACGGAATAGATAGGGCACGACCGCCACCCACCCGGGTGCGGACCGATCAGTTGGACCTCCGAGGCGGAGTCGCGCGCTGGGCCTGCGCTCTGCTCTTCCCGGGAACCGGACAAGTGAGTCGTTTCCCGGCGCTCCGGCGCCGTAGAGCCCCTCCGGGGGCTCTCACACCCTTCTCCGCACGCTTAGACCAGTGCCCGAGCTGAGAGGAGGCTGGGCGGAGGGCGAGGGGCACCGGGGTACCAAGAGCCGGACGTGCCCCCGGGGTCGTGTCCGGGAGCGGATAGGTTGGGCGCACCGCGGGACTGTGGGGCGAGGGCGGTCGCCCGGAGCGCCACACCCTCGGAGCAAGACTGCAATGCCCGGTCCCCACAAAAAGGAACACCTCCATCTTTCACCCCGAGGCCCGGCCCGGGAAAAGTTAGGCGGGGGTGGGTGGGGGAGGGGGGAGTCGGCGCGCACAGAAAGCCGGCGGAGGGCGCTTTAGGACGGGTCGGGGCGCCGGGCTCTCGGCCCCCAGCCCCGGGGCGCCGGCCGGGGCGGCCCGAAGCTCCGCCGCGCCGTCGGGTCTCCGCGAAGGACGGCCGCGGCTCGCAGGCGGGGACAGGGGCCGGGCCGGGCGGCCGAGGCGCCCCCTCCCGCGAGCCCGGAGGGAGCGGCCGTGCGCGCCCGCCCGCTCTTTCTTTTTCGCGTCCCTCCCTCCGCTGCCCCCGCCCTCGCTCCCTATTTGGAGCGGAGACACCCCTGACGTCGGAGCCGCTCGGCTCGCCGCTCCCCCGCACCGCGCGCCCGCCCGGGGCCGCAGACGGCGCGCAGCGCAGCCCAGCCGAGCCTCGCGGGGCCGCCGCCAGCCCTGCCGGCCGCCTCCCGAGCCTCCCGGGGGCGCCGGGCCTGCCGCCCCCGCCGCCCGCACGCAGCTCCGCAGGAACCGGCGGGCGCGCCGCGCTCCCCGCCCGCCGCTGCTGCTGCCGCCGCGCGCGCGGTAAGTCCCGCCCGGGCCGGCACGCGGGCGCCCGGCTTCCAGAGGCTTCGGCCGCAGGGGCAGCGCCGCGCCCCCGGGCCCGCCGGGGCACGGTGCGGAGGCGCCTCCGGACGCCGGGGCCGGGGCCGTGGGCGCGGGGCGGCTGGGGGCACCGCTGCGCCCCGAGCCCGTCCCCGGACTCGCCGGGGGGGTGGGGGGTGGGGGTGGGGGGTTCCAGTCCTTGCTGGGAGTTTCGGCGGCCGCGAGAGAAAGGGAGGGAGGTGCGTGGCGAGCGCACGCCGGGCGGGTCGAGGGCGGGTCGGGCCGCGCGGGCGCCGGGGCAGCGGCCGGGGTTCGGCCGCGGGGCTCGCGCGTCTCCCCGGCTCTGCCCGGGCCTCGCCGCGCCGCGAGCCGCTCCGCTCCGGTACGTTTCTGCCTCCTTTTTGTCCCTCTCCTTGTCTTTCTGTCTCCCCATCCGACTGCCTGTGTCTCTCGTCTCTCTGTTTCCGTCCCTTTCTTTCTGTTTCTTCTCGCCTTCTGCCTTCGTGTTGGCTCTCCCTGGGTTCGTGCCTCTCCGCCTTTCTGTTCTCTCTGTCTCTCCGTGCTGCTCCTCTGGGCGAGTCTCTCCATGTCTCTGCGTCTCCCTGATCCCCCACCCTCAAACTCCGACAGTCCCCCAGTATGGGCGGCACGAACCGCCCCCCCCCCCCCCACCCCATTGGGGTTCATGAATAGTTTCCTAGACCCGGTAAAGAAGCGAAACCCTCCCCCTACCTTCCGCCTGCCCCCGGGGCCTGGCCTGGGTCATCCCCCTGGAATTGAGTCTGGGGCAGGGGGAGCCAGCCTTTCCGGGGGCTCAGTTTTCTTAAGAATTCCACCCCCGCGAGGCGGCCTGGACAACGGGGCCGTGCCGCCGGCCACCTGCCCGCCCCGCTCCCTGGGCGGGGCGATTCTGATCTTTTACAAGCCGCAGTAAAGGGGGCGGCTGCCTGCCTTGGCGTGGCCAGGGGCTTGGCAGGCATCAGAGGAGAAGGGCACATTTTCAGGCTTTCTGAGGCCCTCGCCCAGCTGGAGGACACCAGCCTGTAACTACGGGAACCCCAGGAAAACAGAGGTCAGGGCTGGAGGCCAAAGGCTGGGCGCTGGTGGGGGAGGGGGGTGGGGAAGCAATTTGTCAACAAGGAGCCCCTCACCCTTTGTTACTGTGGAAACCATCAGCCTCCAGAAACTCCCCCAGATGCTGGGACTGCTTGGGTGTGGTTTGCCTGTAGTTGGGGCCAAAGAAAAGACGAGAGGAGCATTTCCTTGGCGACCCTTGCCCCTCTCCCCCCCAGCCCTGCGAGCTGGACCTCTTTCTCCTGGGCCTGCCCTGTTGGAGGGGTGGAGGGGGGAAGTAGGTGGTCTGCATTAGCCACGGATATATCCTCATTCTTTTGACGTGAGGTTTTAGACCGAGTCTGGCTCTTTCTCCCCACCCCCAGCCCCTAGGGTCGGTGGCTGCAGAATGGGCAGGGGTGCTGGTGAGGTCTGCAGTAGGACTTCTGCTGAGCAGATGTGCGGCCAGCCCTGCAGCAGCTCATTAGCATAGATTTGTTTTGGAGACAGTTTTTGGTCTGTGGGCAGGAGAGTCTGCAGGTGGGAGGGCCGTGGCCTGGGTGGGGAGGTTGGGGTGGGGTGGGGGTTTGTAGCCTGGAAGGTGGAGCTGCCTGGCGTGATGGAGGGGCAGGCCTTTGGGGCATGGGCTTGGCCCTGTGTGTCCACCCCCTGGACAGTCAGTTCGTGACCTTGCCAGCGCTGACGGCCGAGGGAAGGAAGGAAGCCACCCTGCGGTGAGATGGGTCATGGAGTCACAGTGGCCTTCAGCAACACGCCGGAGCCGGACTGTCCTTGAGGGAATCTGCTAAAATGGACTTCCCCAGGCCATGCTCCCTGTTGTGGAGGGTGCAGGTGTGAGGCTTACGGAGGCAAAGCAGATGGTCAGTGGCTCCGTCTGTAATTACTAGACTCTCCGCGCCCAGGCACACAGTGAGTCAACAGATGAGCTTGGGCCTGAACTTGTCCTTGGACCCCAGAGCGGGCGCAGGGGAGCCTGCAGAGCTGAGCGAGGCTGGGGTCTGACGCAGCTTGGCGGGCCTCCCAGAGCGACCTTGCCAGCCGCACCTTTCACGGAAGTCCTGGAAGTCCCGGCGTTCCTTCCAAGACCTGCAGGGACTGCCCCACCCTCACCGAGTCCCAAGCCTAGGGCTGTGGCCACAAAGGCCACACCCTCTGCACCAGCAGTGAGGACAGCCTGGCAGCCATGCCCAGCCTGCTTTCCCCAGGAGGGGGTTTTAGGGGGCTGATCTCTCCAAGACCCTGTTCCTTCTGTCAGTGGCCCCCGGGGTGAAGGTCTGAGGGGCCTCTTCCTCTCAGCTCCCACCCTGGCTAGTCAGTGTGCTGGGTAGAGCTCCACAGTTTATAAAACCCTTTCTGAGCCATCATCTCGAATGGTTGAGTTTCCCCTAAGTCCACTTTCACCCGGGCGGCTGCAACCCCGGATTTCGGTATTTTCAGGACCCGCCCAGGATCTGGCGGGAGGGGGTGGGGGAGAGGGGAGGGCGAGGGGCATCGTGTGGGAGGCAGGAGGGTGTGGGCAGAGTTCAGGGACCCCAGGCTAGCACTAATGGTGACCTCAGGATTTATCCCGTGGTGGCCACGCTCTCCAGACCTTTCCACGCACTGCTCAATTCGGTACTCCCAGCTGGCCTGTGAGGCAGGTGTTATCGTTGTCCCTGCTTTACAGATGAGGACATCGAGGCACAGAAAGGTTAAAACGGCAGAGCCAGGATCTGAACCTGGGTCTGTGGCAGTCGGTTGTGGAGAATATGTTGTGGAGGACCCAGATCTTTCTCTCTGTGTGTGTGGACAGGAAAAGAAGGAGAGGGAGGGACTTGGGTCACCCTGTCCGATCAGTTTGAAAACAACACGCGACAAACCCCACGTGCTTGCCACGGGAATCGCGGCGTCTCCCGAATGCTGAGCACCACAGTTCAAGCCTCCATCCGGGTCAGTTGGGGCCCAGAGTGGGAAGGGTTCCCGGAGGAGGTTACGGAAGCAGGAGTTGAAGTTGGCGAGAGGCTTACTTTGCTAACCAAGGATTTGCCAGCCCCGCCCTCACCTGCTTCCACACCAGGCTGCTTGCTTGCTGGGAACGGTGACACCAGGGGCCTGGGTGTGTGTGGCCAGTGGTGAGTGGACCATTCTACCCTGAAAATCCTCGTGTGCCTGGCCTGAATGTTCAGACTGACTCAGAAGAGGAAACGGGCAGCCAAGTTTTCACTTCTGATACAGAACAGACTCTTTGCTCTCTATAGGGTTTCCCAGGGGATGTGGGTGTGGGTGTGGGTGGGCTGGAGGAATTCCTTGAAAGCCAGGCCCCTCCAGTGACTTGAGGACTTGATTCCAGGCCCTAGAATCCAGACAGCAGGATGGTGACTGCCGTCAGCAGTGCTGTTATGGGGGATCCTTTCCTGGGGAGTTTGGGGGGGGGCGTGGCTCCTAACCTGGATGGGCCTCAGAGTCCTGTGGGAGCACTCGTAGATGCCCAGGCCACAGCCCGGACCTGTGCGGTCAGAATTTCCAGGGCTGTGGCCCCGGGGCCTCTGGGTTTTGGCAGACATCCCCGGGAAGATGCTGGGTTCTGGTAGGTGTGGAGAGAGAGGACCCCGAAGACCCTCCCACGAAGCCTATTCTTACTGCCCCACCCCCTGCCCTTCCCCAGGGACCTTCTGAACCAAGGATCCCCAGAAAACCACTCAGCGGCTCCCCTCTGTTCGTCCACTGCCTTGTGCCTCACTGTGAGAGATCTGGGTGCTCACCTCCTTGCTCTGTGCCTCAGTTTCCATGGTACTGGAATGGGTCAGCCATTGTCCCCTCCCTTCCCCCCGGGAGCTTCCTTTCTGTCTTGTTGGCAGCCTCAGATGTGTCTGGTGTTTGCAGGTCCTCTGAGGATCTGGGGGGTTTGGATTTGGGTGGCAGTGGGGTGAGGTGCCTCCATTGAAGCTTCTCCATGACGCTGAGGAAGAGTTGTATCCAAGGAGTCAGGGGTCGGCCATGGCTGCATGCTCGTCAGCGGGGGTGTCTCATAGGCGGCGTTGGGGGGGGGGTGTCTCGTGAAGGAGTGGGACTTGAACTCTGCTCCGAGGGGGTGTGAATAAGGATAAGAGACACAGCCTGCTGGGGCAAGGGCAGGAAGCCCCAGGCCTCTTGCCAGCTCCAGACCATTCCCTGGATTCCCTGGATGCCTTCTCTTCCTCTGTTCCTGGCTTTGTCCTCTGGGAGCCTTTCTATCTGCAAAGGTAGCTGGTGGTTACCTTGCTTCTGTCCATGTTCAAATCTTGGTGTTCGTAAATCCAAATTTTGTAAGCTTAAATCTCTTAACCTCCCTGTGCCTCAGTTTCTTCATCTCTAGAATGGGGGAAATAGTAGTAACTATCTTGTGGAGTTGTCATAAGGACATGTAAATGACTACGGGTAAAAGTGCCTCGAACAGTACGTGGACCACAGCACCAGCCCTTGCTACCGTGAGATGGGCAGGGGATGTGCTGGGCCGTTAGGGATAAAGCCCCCCCTTCTTGCCTTTGCTTGTGCGGTGCCCTCAGCCAGCAGCTCCCTCCTCTCCCCATCATTGGTATCTAACTGTCATCCTGAATTAAATTCAGAATCACAAATCTCTCCTTCCCTCCGACCCAGCCATCTCTGACTGCCCGTCCGAATAACTGCTTCCTCCAAGCCCACCTCCCTCGACTTCCCTCTTTAGGCTCTGAGTTCTGAGTGGGCGTAGGGTCTGGGCCCCCAGCTCCCCTGCCCTTGCCCTCCTCGCCTCTGTCTCCACCCGCCTAGAAGGTGCTTAGTGAACTGAGTGTTGACCTGCTGGGAACTGCATGCCTCCGTGGAAAAGCATTGCTTGGCCTGACTTGCTGGGGGGCCTTGGGACGATTCCTTGGTGGGTGGGTGGGTGGGTGGGGGAATCCCTCTTCCCACCCTGGCGTTCTAGGAGTCCCCTGACTTGTGGTGTGACCTTCAGGGAGGGAGGAAGAGATGAGAATCTGTGGGTGAGGCTCTCGTCTGAAGAAGGAAGGTCCCCCTACTGTGTAAAAAAAATCAGCTAATTTGCTGCTTGAAAAAACAACAAAAAAGCATAAAGCAACAATAACAACAACAAACTCACTAGCAAAGAGCCCGACCCAGTGTGTGTGGGGGGCAGCAGGGGTTCCTGGGGGTTGGGTGTGAGAGTGGGCCGAGGGTGGGTGCGTCCTGATGACAAGTGTCTGTGGGAGAGGCTAGCCTGGGGTCCTCCCTGCCCCACCCCCCTGCTCCAGTGCCCCACCCTCTGCTGCCTGGCCCGCCTTTCCCTCGATCTCCCAGGGGAAGAGGGCTGGCCCGAGCTGGGTGCCAGCTGATTGCACCCGCCCAGTCGTTCTCCCCAACAGGGCCCTGCTCCCCATCTTAGGGTTGAGGCCGGCACAAGCATGCAGAGAGATGAGCTTTATTTCTGGAAGTCACACAGGCCCTGGTGGGAGGGCCAGACTTGAACTAGGAGACTCCAGGGGCCCCGTGCTTGTGCTGTGAGCTGGGCAGTTGGCTGGAGATCAGGGCTGCTGGCCTGGGTAAGCAGAGTGTGGCTCCAGCCCCCTCTGAGGTCCCGGTTGGGCCTCGCAGGTTGGCTTATGGCACGACAACCCCCCCCACCCCCCCACCGCCCCACTCCTTCCCCTCACGCTGTGGGCACAGCTGGATTAGTTCTGGGCTATGTACTGGGGACGGAGACTCACTTTCTGCTATAACTTGACCCTAATAACCAGTCCCCATGCTCCAGGCCCCTGACTCCCAACAAAAACTCACCCTTGCCCTGTCTCCCAATAAACGTTGCTTTATTAACCCCACTCCCAATCACAGCTCTGTCCCCCTGTAGCCTGGTTCCAGCCCCATGGCCTCCATTCCAGCCCCCACAACCCCCTTACCAAACTGAACTGCAAAGCAGACCCAGCTGGGCTCTAGGCTGCTTCCAGTCAACCCCAGTCTCAACTCCCAGTGAACACCACTCCCGGCCCCAGTCCCCTCCTGGCCTGGACCCGATCTTCTTGAGGACTCTCCATAGGGTCAGGTATAGGACAAAGTCCCCAGACCTCTCTGAGGTCTCTGAGGGGCTGGTCCAGCCTGGGGAGGCCTAGGGAGCTCTGGCCTCAAGTGGGCCTCCAGGGCCCCCTCCTGGGGGGCTGTGGTCAGACCCGGACTCAGAGGCCAATTCCCTGGACACGGGAGAGGACCTGGTGGGGTCAGGAAGCCTCCTGGATGTGCAGCTTGTTGAAAAATTAGTTCGGTTGCCAGTTAGGAACAAGCCCATTCTGTTTTGTTGGGATGTGGTTGTACTGAAAACATGGGCTTCGCTGCCCATCTTATGAGTGAGACCGGAAATGCGTGGGTGAGAGCCGGGGTCATGACACAAACACATTTGGGACGGGGCAGAACACCCTTCCCCTTTCCCCACTGGCTGGAGCAGGGGTCACCCAGGCATTGGGGTCCAGTGACATGGGGCTTGTCTCTTCTCCTGGAGACCTCCGGCAGGGAGAAGGGGCCGAGCAGAACTTTCTGGGTGAAGACAACAGACAGAACAGCCCTGCAGGCTGGCCCAGGCTCTCCGCGCAAGCCCATCGGAGCCAGCCCACCTAGGTTTTCCCTCCTCGGGGCACTTCCGGGACACTCCCTCCCCCTTCCTGGGCTTTTCACCAAGGACCTGCCACTTTCTGCAGGAGGTGGGCTGAGGGTAGGGTCGTTCTGAATGCGATGTTCCCCTCTGGGGCCTGGGGGACAGCACCTGGCCCCTGATCCCGAGTCAGCCACCCCCAGGCCCCTCTTGGGGGGTTTCCGAAGACACGGAATCCGGGACCGACCGAGCTGGACCAGTTCTCAAGCCCGGCTCCATACCAGAAGCACCTTGGGAGCTTCCTAGAGGCTCACTCCCATCTAGAACCTCACCCCACAAGCCCCCAGGGGATTCTCATGCTCCACCAGGTTTAGAAACCAGTGGTCCAGGGCATTTCACTCATTTTTTTGGACGGGGACGCTGAGGCCTGGGTGTCCAGGGTCGCACAGGCACGAGCACTCCTGGCTCCCTGTCCAGTGCCCTTTCTCGTGTCCTGTCCCCAGAAACCCCCTTGCAGGCACTGACCTCGTTTCCTAGCCGCTCTGAATCCTCCCTCGGCCTCGTTTGGAGGTGGGGGAGAGGGCGAAGTCTACAGAAGATGAAGTTGGGGAGCAAACACTGGGAGAGCCCCCTCTGAGTGGAATCCTTCAGACACACGCTGCCCTGCAGCGCCATCTTCTGGCAAATTCTGGTATTACTGTCTCCTTCCTTCTCTCTCCAGTTTACAGAGAGGGTCCAGCGCTTGGCTTGGCCTGCCTCGGAGGTTGGGATGGAGCTGGGAGACGAATACACATTGGTCTCAGGGCTTGAGGCTCTGGTGGGGCAGCCAAAGAATAAATGGTCTGGTCCAAGGTTAGCTCTTTGACCCGACGCCCAGCCAGCCGGGGCGGCCCCAGACTTCACGGTCACGGACGAAGGTTTTCCTGGTGGCCGACCCCCAGGGCGGCATGCCCAGGAGACGTGCTGGGTGGCCAGCCCCTGGAGGGCAGGCGCTGTGCAGGCAGTCTTTTGTGTTTCCCGGAGGGCCCACAGCATCACAGCAAGGAGGGAGCTAACGCTTGCTCAACACTCACCACGCGCTTGGAGACTCTGCGTCACGTTGGGCACTCGTCCTTTGCCATCCGGTCTCACCATCCCCGTTTCTTAGATGAAGAAACTGAGGCACAGACACAAAAGGTGACTTGCTCAGAGCTGCACAGTAAGTTGTAAAAGTAACGCACGTGGAATGTGTGTTACCTGCCAGCCTCACTGCCGAGGGCTTTGCAGCTCGTCTTTGTGACCCCCGCCCCATGCACATCTATCAGCAGCCCCATTGTCGAGGTTCAGAAAGGAGAAATAACTTGTCTGAGGTCGTGCTTCGCTGGTAAGTGGTAGAGCTCGGATGTGCGCCCAGGCAGCCAGGGGTCAGAGCCCATGCTTGTAACACCACCGTCCGCTCTGCCCATGGCCCGCTGGGCCCTGCTGGCCTCACCTACTGTCTGCACTCCGTTCCAGGGCTCTAGAGGCCACGGGCATGATGCTTCAGGTCCTGGTTGGGGCTTTCCTCCCCGCGATGCTGCTGGCCGCCCCACCACCCATCAACAAGCTGGCACTGTTCCCGGACAAGAGTGCCTGGTGTGAGGCCAAGAACATCACCCAGATCGTGGGCCACAGCGGCTGTGAGGCCAAGTCCATCCAGAACAGGTGGGAACCCCGGGGGTGGGAGGGGAGTGGATGCGTCCAGAGGCCCGGAGGGAGGCGGAGACAGGGCTGGCCGCCCGTCCCTGCCTCTGCCCTGGTGTCACGGGCGCCGTGGCCGTCTCCTCCCACAGGGCATGCCTAGGACAGTGCTTCAGCTACAGTGTTCCCAACACCTTCCCACAGTCTACGGAGTCCCTGGTTCATTGTGACTCCTGTATGCCGGCCCAGTCCATGTGGGAGATTGTGAGTATGGCTGCCCGCCCCTGCCCAGCCTCCCCGCAGAGACTTTCCGGGCCTTGGCCCCAGTGCTTGTGAGTAAGGCCCCGCTGTGTGCCGGGTCCAGGGCTTGTGCTGGGGATACACGTGTGGTCCTTGCCACGTGATGGCTTATGAGTCTGACACCAGCGTGTACAGGACAAGGGATCTCTTGAAGCTCCATTCTGATGTCAGTCACATTCCGAAGTCCTTTTAGTGGTTTCCCATTGTCTTAAGATGAGACCGAACTCCTTGTCGTGACCCGCAGTGCCTGGCGTGGCCTGGCTCACCAGTCTGTTGAGCTTTGGCCTCTCTCATCTCCTTTACTAGCTCGACACTTGACATCAGTGTACTTTCTTTCAGTCTCTCATGCCTACTCTTCTTGCTGCCACCACAGGGCCTTTGCACGTGCTCTTTCCCTGTTTGCTTCTCCTCCTCACCCAGTGAACGTCTGTTTATTCTTCCGCTTGTGGCTCAGCAGCGTTTTCTCGGGGCCCTATCCCACCGCCTTGACCGCCGTGTGCCTCTGCTTTGACTCCTGTCACAGTTTTCCATCTGCATTTGGGTGATTTTGACAAATCTGTTTCCCCCACTAGACCCTGAATTCTTTGAGGAATCATGCCTGTCCTTGTGTCCCCAGAGCTGGCAGGGAGTAGGTGCTCTGTGGAAGGAAGGAAGGAAGGGAAAAGGAAAGGCCGTTGGAAAAGTGTGACCTTAGGAGAAGAGCAAAACCCTGGAGGGCTCAGTAGGGCTGACCTAGGCTGGGCTGGGGGTTTGGGATTGGGCTCCTTGAAGAAGCGATGTCTGAGCACAGATCCAGAGGTTGCGCACAAGTTAACTGGGCCAGTTTGGTGCGGGTGGTAGGGGTGGGTTAGGCAAGCACCTTTCAGGCAGAGGGAACAGCATGTGCAAAGTCTCAGATCAGGCAGCTCAGAGTTGGCGGTGGGGTGGGGCTCAAGGTCAGGGGCAGAGAGGTCAGCTGGAGGCAGCCTGAGGGTCCTGCGGGGCCTTAGCAAGGAGTCTGAACTTTTCTTTAAGTGCCCTGGGGAGCACTGAGGGGAATTTTAGGCAGGGGCAGGCCATGTTGGGTTTTCCCCTCAGGCCTCTGTGAGGGAATGGTAGGGAGGCGGCAGGACTGGGTGTGAGGAGACAGGTTGGGTGGAACCTGCAGGGGCTCAGCCCCACCCCCAGTGGAGGGGCCCACAGAGCTAACCGGGGTATCTCGGGTGGGCTCAGGGATTCTGGGGTCTCTGGGATTGCTGGTCCCGTGAGGAATGTTGCCCTCGGGGCCTCCCTGCCAGCCCCGGGCCTTTGGAAACATGTCTTCTCTTCTCTCCTGCCCTCCCCAGGTGACCTTGGAGTGCCCCGGCCACGAGGAGGTGCCCAGGGTGGACAAGCTGGTGGAGAAGATCCTGCACTGTAGCTGCCAGGCATGTGGCAAGGAGCCTAGTCACGGGCTGAGTGTCTACGTGCAGGGCGAGGACGCGCCGGGCTCCCAGCCGGGCACCCGTCCCCACCCCCACCCTGGAGGGCAGACCCCTGAGCCCGAGGACCCGCCCGGGGCCCCCCACGCGGAGGAAGAGGGGGCTGAGGACTGAGGCCCCAACTCTTCCTCCCCTCTCGTCCCCTGCGGAATGTTGGGTGTCACCCTTGGGGGGAAGGTGGGGAGAAAGGCTGAAGCCCCCCTTTGTCACTGGACGGACTTGGATTCAGACTTGGACTTGGAATGCTCTCTGGTTGCCGTGGAGATCCGAGGGGAGGGGTCGGGGGCCAAGCTGCACAATTTAATATATTCACGAGTGAGGGGAGGGAGCAGTGGATCTTCAGGGTTCTTTTTTGGAGGGCGGGGGGGGGGGTTCTCTTCCTTTCTGCCTCCTAGTGATGTGCCTTTGGGAGGGGGAGGAGGTTGGCCACGCTGCTGAGATGGGTGCGCCGTCCTCACAGCCCCTAGTGGGGCCCTGAGCCCGGCGGGGGTGGGGGGGCGCCTTGCCAGGAGCAGCCTTGAGGGAGGGGCTGGGTCCAGGCTGGGGGGACCACAGGAGAAGCTGGAGCCCCACAGGCTCCCCCAAAGGCCTCCCGTGCCCAGGGCAGCTGCTCCCAGGTGGCACCGAAGTGGCCCTCCCTCGATGGCATGCTTGGGAGTCAGGTCTGGGCAGGACCCTGCTGACTCATGGCCCTGGAGCTGGGAGCCAGGCTCTCTGGGCCTCTCTGGCTTCCTTGGCTTTCCAGGGGGTGGAGGGAGGCAAGGAAGGAGCCTTCCTGGGCCAGGGAGAGGGGAGGGCTCCCAGACCATCACCAGAGTGTCCCTCCCTCTCCCTCTCCCACTCCACCCCCCCCCCCCCCCGCCCCAGTTCTGGGGTCCCTCAGAGAGCTGGTGGAGCCAGCCTTTCCCCTCCTGGGGAGCGCTTTCTAAATATCTGACGGTGGGGAGGCTCCAAAGAGGGATCTGGGTGGGGTGGACTCTGGCTGAGCCTCAAGAAACTAGGGAGAGGAGGGGGTGGGTCCTTGGTGGCCAGTGTCCCCATAGCTCTCCAGCAGCTCTCCACCCATCACCTCCCTCCCAGCTGCACTTTAACCCAGAGGGGGAGTGGGGTCCCGGGGACAGGGCAGGCGGGCAGTGAGGAGTGCCCCTCGGGACCGCTTCCCGCCTGTGTCTGCTCCTCTGACCCCAGGGCGGCTGGTAGCTCCCCCAGCCCCCTGCCTGGGGGTGCCCCCGGCCCTCACGGCTGTTCCGACAAGAGCTTCTGGAGCTTGTAACCAGCAGATTGTTTCCCTGACGGACCCTGAGTTTTCTCATGAATAAATTCGTTCAATGCTTGTGTTCTCTTCCTTACTAGGGGTGGGGGTGGGGGCTCTGCTGACCCAGGGTACCCCCAAGGGGCCCTTGCTGAGGCCTAGGGGGAGGCGGTCGGGCTGCACAGTGAGCCCCCCCCCCTCCCCCAGCACACCCTCCCTGGGGCCTAGTGACCCTCTCACTTTCCTGCGGTGTTGTGCGCTGTGGCTCCTGCTTTCCTGGCTCCCACCTCTTTCCTTGGGCGCCCACTTCTGGCCTTGTATATGTCTTGTGGGCCTCCAGACCAGGCACTTCCAATCTTGACCTTGGTCCCTTGGGCTTGCCTCCCGTCAGCCCTCTTCACCCTCACAGTGAGCCAGCATCAGCCGTTTCCTGGACCCCAGCCTAGCCCGGCTCAGAAGAAGGGGAAAGAAACAAAACCAGTGGTTCTAAATGAATATACGAGGTGGGGTGTTGTACCTACTATGTGCCAGGCTGGGCACCTGACCGCCTCACAATGACCCTATGGGTTTGGTATCATTGCTCCCCATGCCATTTGGTCCCCCCGCGTTCTCCATTGAGACACCGCGGAGCTGGTGGTGTGGGTGAGGACTCTGACCCTTTCTTCCTCACACACATCGCTGTAAACACCGTGTGCCAGGCAATTTACATATATTATTTCTAATCCATGGAAAATCCTCCTTTTGCAACTGAGCGCGTTCATGCCCTGGGAAGGCTGTGCCCAGGCTGGGAGGCAGCGGTGCCGGGAGTCTAACCTTGCGCCCTCTAGCGACAAGGACTGTGTACTACACACGTGGTTTCCCCAGTGGACACAGCCTTCCCTTCTTGGCTGCTCTGCGCTGTTGTGTACTTCCCAGCTCCAGGACGTCGCTCCTTGCAGTTGTTTGGACATACCCATCCATGGGTAAGACCTGGACTTGGATTGGAGAGAAGTATACCTCCTGTATGCAGACTTTAGTGACCCCTAGTCTGGTAGGGACAAGCCCTGGCCATATTAGTAGCCATTCTTTACGGCTGGTGGTGAGGACTGACGGGAGGGCACAGAGAAGATGCTGCGGCGCTTCCAAGGACTCAGAGACCAGGTCCAAAAGAAGGGCTTCCTGGGACCGTGTCCTTGGTGCTGGACCTCTGAGGCCCAAGGACCGTCTTGGCAGGATGAATCTTGGTCAGGAGCCGCCTCCATCCTGTGTGTGGAACAAGGCAGTGTAGACATACAAAGAGATTAAGAGGCTGGTTGGAAAGAAAGCAGGAAGGTGGGTTGGCGCGGCTGGTGGCAGGTCTGGAATGCTAGCCAGAGTTCAGACTTCATTCTCTTTGCAGTAAGCGCCCCGGAGGTGTCTGCACAGAGCTGGGTTTCTGGGAGAGCGGAGACCCGCGGCGGTGACTGCAGTGGTCCAGGCAGGAGAGGACGGACGCCAGAATTGGGCGGGGGCAAAGGCGCGCTGGGGAGGCGGGGCGAGGAGGAGAGGCGCCGATGATTGGATGCGGGAGCAGCAAATGGGAGGAGCCAGACTTGATTGCTGGCAAACCCTTGAGAAGCGGCGCTAGCGGTGCCAGCTTGCCCCTGGGAGTGAGGTGCACGGAGCAGTGACTTCGATTTTCCTCCGGGCCAACCTCAAGCTGAACCACCCAGAGAGCCCCCAGCCCCACAGCGATGGTGGAAGGACCTAAAATCTTTACAAGGGATTAACGCTGACAGCACAGGCCCCTCCCCGTAAGGGCGGGCGAGTAATTAGCTCCAGCTTCCCCACCTTGTTGGTTTACGTGGAACCTACAACTCCCAGCTAGTTTTCTTCCCCTGCTGCATGCCTTTGGGAATATCCAGTCGCCCTGGGTTCAAATCCTGGTCGGGCCACTTCTTAGCTGTGTAATCTCGAGGAGGTCGGTTAAACTCTGAGGCTCAGTCTCCCCATCTGTAGCATGGGGACTAATGATCACACCTCTCTTAACTCCCAGGGTCGTGGTGAGCTTTACATAAATTGATGTACAAATGGAGCTTGGAACGGTGCCTGGAAAGTAGAAAGACCTTGAAAAACGAGCTGTTGGTGCAGTTGGCTGGCTCAGTCGGTAGAGGATGTGACTTTCCATCTCAGGGTCCTGAGTTCAAGCCCCACATTGGGTGTAGAGTTTACATTAAAAAACAAAACACACATACACAAGAAAAATGCCAGCTGTCGTTCTAATTATCGAGAATGAGTGATTGGGTCACAACTGCTGGTGGATGGGCTGATAGTTTTGTTCACTCATTCATTCATTCATTCATTCACTGAACAGATGTTTACTGAGGAGCTTAATATATGCTGAGCCTACAGCAGTGAACGAAACTGACCACGAACACAAGGAATGTATCCAGTTAATAAGCATCTTCTGCAAAAGCAGCTTTGGGCAGACCTCACAACCTCCCTGGACCTCAGTTTCTCCCTCCCTGTAATGCAGAACTCTGGCAGGCATAAGAGAGGTGGCACCAGCCTTCTCCTCCAGAGAGGGAGCTCCCCATGGCTAGAAGTAATCAAGAAGAGACTGAGCATCCCTGAAGGCCCCTCTCTACCCTGAGACGTTAAGGGTGTTTAGGACTTTATTATTCCATGACAGAGATGATAAACTTTCAGAGCACACACATGGAGCTTTAAGAAAGTTCTTACATTCAAGATAATAACAGTGTGGCCACAAGGTGGCACCACTACCCAGCCCAATCTAGAAAAAAATTTTTTTTTAAAAAATTATAGTTAAGTACAGATCACAATATAGCAAACATCTTGGGGGACGCCTGGGGGGCTCAGTCAGTTAAGCGTCCGACTCTTTATTTCAACTCAGGTCATGATCTCCCAGTTCGGGAATTGAGCCCCACATCAGGCTCTGCACGGACAGCTTGGAGCCTACTTGGGATTCTCTCTTCCCACCCCCTTCCCCCACACCCCTCCCCGGTTCACGTGTGCACGCTCTCTTCCTCCCTCTCTCTCTCAAAATAAATAAATACACATGAAAAAAATCCTCAAACATTTGTGAATCTGTCACCAGAATGAACAAATAATAAAGTTGTCATGTTTTCTTCAGACTTATAAATGAATGAATGAATGAATGAATGAATAAAGGCCTCCTCCTCCTCCTCCACAGCCCCATCTGTGGGCAAGACTGGGACTCTGAGCACCAAATAGTGACTTGAGGGTGGATGGGGTGCTGCAGGGTCTTGAGGTTTTTCTTTTCTTTTTTTTTTTTTTTTTAATTTTTTATAACATTTATTTATTTTTGAGACAGAGAGAGACAGAGCATGAACGGGGGAGGGCCAGAGAGAGGGAGACACAGAATCTGAAACAGGCTCCAGGCTCCGAGCTGTCAGCACAGAGCCCGACGCGGGGCTCGAACTCACAGCCCTCACAGACCGCGAGATCATGACCTGAGCTGAAGTCGGCCGCTCAACCAACTGAGCCACCCAGGCGCCCCTGAGGTTTTTCTGGCTTGGGCGTCGGACGGTCCTGTTTCAGTTCCCCTTGATCTCTTGCTGACCTTGGGTGAGTCCCGGCTTAACACCCACATATCAGCATTATTGTAGCGGTAGGAATAATGGAGTAAAGCCTCTGGAACATGGCGCGAATCGTGTACATGGGAGGTACTCCTTTTCAGTTTCTGTGGAAGGAAAAAGACCCCCTCCCCCCTCAGATTCCCTCAGGTTGCTTGCTCTCCGTGTTTTCTTTCCTTTATGGCGACTTTAAAGGTTTATTATGCTTATTGTTTACTGTCTGTCTCCTTCGACTAGAATGTAAACTCCGTGAAGCTGGATGTTGGTTGTGGTTACTGTCGTGTCCTGATTGGTCAGAATAGTGCCTAACACCTAGTAGGTGCTCAATAAATGTGTGTTGAATGAATGAGTGGAAGCCCCAGTATTGATCTGTGAAGTTTCTGGTAGAGATTCTTCTTAGCTAGGGGAAGAGACACACAGAGGGGTCTCCTTCCGGGGGTGTTACACCCAACCTCTCTACCTGCGGTGTCTCCACCGCATCTGGCCTAAGGATTCCCGAATCGGAGACTTCACCCCCAGTGAGGCTGTCGGGAATGTAGGTTTCTGCTCAAAGGAACCCAGGGAGGAGGTAAGCTGCTGTTTAAAGGTTGGAAGGATTACAAATACTATTCTATACGTACATATGTGCACATATGCGTGTGTGTACACACTGGAGGGCAAGCGAGCTCCCCAGTAGCTCCCAACGGGCTCCCCCTGCTAGCGCGACGACCCCCGCTGCGGGTGGGCAGCCCCCCGTTGGGGAGCAGCCCTAGGTAGCCGCGGCCACAGCCCCTCCTCTGAGTTCCTCCTGCGCCGCCGCCGCGAGAGGGTCGGAGAGGGGTGTGCGGGGTGGAGGAGGCCGAGGCTGGGGCGGCGACCTGGGGGTGCGGAGGGCCCCGCGCGCGGCGGGGCGGGGGCTCGGCTGTCCCCGCCCACCGCGGGGCGGGGCGGGGGGGGGCGCAGGCTCCGCGGCGCGGGGGACCGCGCGCTCCTGGAAGCGCCACCGGCTCCTTCGCGCGCGCCTGCCCCTCGCGGCGCCTCCCGGGCTCCCTGGGCGCCTGCCCGGCCCGCGGCCGCCTCTTCCTCCCCCAGCCCCGCGGCGCCTGCCGCAGTCGCCGGCAGCGGAGCAGCGCCGAGCGCCCAGGTACCGAGCGCGGGCGGGAGCGGGGCCGGGGACCCGGCGGCGGCGCGGCCGCCGCTGCTCCTGTCCCCGCGGGTCGGCCCGGTGTCCTCCCGCACGCCGCAGGGGGCCGTGGCCTCCCAAGCCCGGGCTGCCTCTGCGCCGGCTCGGAGACCTGCCTTCCCCACCGGGGGCTTGGCTGGGGCTCGCACGCGGCCCCCCCCCCCGCCCCCCATCCGCCGCCACCCGAGTCACCGCGGTACGCCCACCTGCCACGGAGGGGGTGCCCCGGGTTGAGCGCGTCCCCCGCTCCCGGCTCCCCCGGTCCCCGCCCCAGCAGGCGTCCGCGCCCCGATCTTCCCGCCCGCCCCCTCTAGGGGGCTCTGCTCCCACCCGTCCAACCTTCCAGTCACTTGGCGTCTCGTCCTCCCGACTTCCCGCCCGCTCTCCACTTGGCGCCTCATCGTGTGCCCCCTCCCGAACTCCCCTCCAGTTTGCTCCGTAGCCCCACCTCACACCATATAATCCCTCTCCACCTTCCTGGGCCGTTGCCCCTTCATCTGGTGTGCCTGTCCCTGTCTTCCCGCCTGATCCGTGGTGGCGGTCTGTTCTCACCGACGACGCCCATCCAGTCTCCGCTCCTCCAGGTCCCTTGCCGAGTCCTCCCGCCCACCGTACCTCGTCCTCCGGACCCCTCTCGGGCCTGACGTCCTTGCTCTCCACCCCCTCGCCCCCATGGTCCCAGAGCCCGGCCCCGCCAACAACAGCACCCCGGACTGGGGGTCGCGGCCGCCTCCGGACCCCGCAGGCAGCGGCTGGGTGGCGGCCGCGCTGTGTGTCGTCATCGCGCTGACGGCGGCGGCCAACTCGTTGCTCATCGCGCTCATCTGCACGCAGCCCGCGCTGCGCAACACGTCCAACTTCTTCCTGGTGTCGCTCTTCACCTCGGACCTGATGGTGGGGCTGGTGGTGATGCCGCCGGCCATGCTGAACGCGCTGTACGGGCGCTGGGTGCTGGCACGCGGCCTCTGCCTGCTCTGGGCCGCCTTCGACGTGATGTGCTGCAGCGCCTCTATCCTCAACCTCTGCCTCATCAGCCTGGACCGCTACCTGCTCATCCTCTCGCCGCTGAGCTACAAGCTGCGCATGACGCCCCCGCGCGCCCTGGCGCTTGTCCTGGGCGCCTGGAGCCTGGCCGCGCTCGCTTCGTTCCTGCCCCTGCTGCTGGGCTGGCACCAGCTGGGCCGCGCGCGGGCCCCTGCCCCGGGCCAGTGCCGCCTGCTGGCCAGCCTGCCCTTCGTCCTCGTGGCCTCGGGCCTCACCTTCTTCCTGCCCTCGGGCGCCATCTGCTTCACCTACTGCAGGATCTTGCTGGCCGCCCGCAAGCAGGCGGTGCAGGTGGCCTCCCTCACCACCGGCATGGCCGGCCAGGCCTTGGCGACGCTGCAGGTACCGGGGTATGCAGGGAGAGCTGGGCTCGGGGGGATGGAGGGGAATGAGCAGCCACTGGGCACCCACCGGGCAGCGTGCACTTGGTGGCCATTTCCAGCTCCCACCCCTCTTCTGTGCTCTAGACTCAATGCTGTCTCTAGGACAGCTCCATCAGCATGTGGGGCAGGCTTCTCGAAGGTTCCATGTGCAAAAAGGGACTTCAGGGGGTCCCAGCCCTCCCTCCCTACTCCTCTCCCGTCTTTCCCATCATGGCAAATGGCAACATCGTGGCATCACCCGACAGAAAGTTAGGAATAATTTTTCTTCCTCATGCTCATGGGATTCATTCGCAAGGCCTGTTGGTGCTGCCCTCCTAAAGCTGTGCCACCTGTAATGCCACCCTCCCCATCTAGGCCACCAGTGCTTCTTACCTGGAGGCCTTTTCTAGTCTCCCACTGGCTTCCCCTGCCTCCACTCCAGGCCCACTCCTGTCTATTCCCTGCATAGGAGCCACAACAATTTACAGAACGAAAGTGATCCCATCATTCCTTTTTTTTTTTTTTATTGTTTATTTATTTATTTTGAGAGAGAGAGAGAGAGAGAGAGAGCGTGCGCACACACACTAGGGGGCGAGGCAGAGAGAGTGGAGAAAGAGAGGAAAGAGAGAGAGAATCCGAGGCAGGCTCCGCTCTGTTGGCACAGAGCCTGACGCAGGGTTTCGATCCTACGAACCATGAGGTTATGACCTGAGCCGAAACCAAGAATCAGAGGCTTAACCGACTGAGCCACTCAGGCGCCCCATCACTCTTAACAGAAAAGAGGAGACCCATGTCAGGATCTGGCCTCGGAATCTGGTGCTGACAACCTCTCTCGCTTCACCTCCTCCCCTTGCCCTCTCTCTGCACCAGCACGTTGGCCTTTCCATGCTCCTGGAAGGCGCCAGATGGACTTCTGTGTCCAGGACTTTGCACTGCTCTGCCCCCTGCCTGGAACGCTCTTCCCCTGGGGCTGCCCTGCCCGACTGCTTTTCAGCTCACAGGTCACCTCTTCCCAGAGTCCGTCCCTGCCCACCCTGTCTTCAGACCCGTCTGTGCTCCCTCACTCTGTTATTCTCTATCCTGACCACAGGTTTATCTGTTGACTTGCTCATTGTCAATCTCCTCTACTACAATGTAAGCTCCATGAGGGCTGGGAACATCTGGGTAGGTTTTGATCCCCACTGTACATAGTAGGTGCTTACTAATTACTCGTGAGTGGTAAGGGCCTGCAGTGTCTGGAGTAGACTGGCCGCTCTTGTCACTCAGGCCAGTTGGCACTGGAATCTCAGTGCCTATTGTCCTAAACCCCTGACGAATGGGGTTTAGGTTGACCAGGCCTGAACCCCAGAGAATTAGGTCACAGGCTCCGAGGAAAGTCCTGAGTGGGCCCTCCAATCTTTTTTGTGTGTTTTTTTTTAATTTATTTATTTTGAGGGTGGGGGGGAGTGAGACAGAGAGAGAGAGAGGGAGAGAGAGAGAATGCCAAGCAGGCTCTGCATTGTCAGTGCAGAGCCCGATGTGGGGCTCGAACTCACCAACTGTGAGATAATGACCTGAGCTGAACCGACTGAGCCACCCAGGCACCCCATCAGCTCTCCAATCTTGATCTATCTCCAGGTGCAGGAGGCTCCTGCAGGATCGAGGGGCGGTGCCTGGAGGTTTGGGTGGTTGGGGGCTGAAAGGCAGTTCCACAGAACAGCTTGCCTGTCCCACGCCAGCAGTGTGGCTGGCCCATAAACCGGGGGAACAGGCCTTGGGTGGACAGGAGGTCCTGGCAAAGCAGTCCTACTCCCTCCCTCTATCTATCTGTGCTTGTTGGAGAACATTCTTGAATCTCAGTAGGTGGCTGTGACCCTGACTTGGTTCTCCAGTGGTAGGACGGCTGCCTTGGGCCATCCACACTCTCTCCCTGGGTTCTTGTAAAGGAGCGTTTCCCAAACCTCAGGCATCTGGAACCACCTTGGAATATCTACCTTCCTTCTTTCCACCCACCCGCACGCCTCAAGTGGCTGCCTCCCTATGTACTTAGCATTTTCTCTAGATCATTTCACTTATCTTTTTACTTCCATGCACTTGTTTAGAAAGGAAACTTCTTATCTCTTCTGGAAATGGAAACTCAGTACCTTTGCCATAAACGGAAGGAAGGCAATCACAAAGACAGCTTCAGTGAGCGGCAGGAACCCCAGAAGTGTTATTGAAGTCCAGCTTGGCGTGATTGGAGTGGCCGAGCCCCCAGGCCCACTTTCTCTCGGGTGTTAGTGGGATGTTAAAGGCACAGCGGCATGAACACGAGACTTTCTCTGGACGTGACCAGAAGAGCTGGGAGGATGCTGGACAAGCCTCATGTTCTCACTCTGTGATTCAGTTATTTTATGGGTCCATTTACCATCTAGGGTCATCTGCCACTTTTGTGCTTTGGGAGGTTCTGCTCTAGTGGTGACGAAGGATGTGACGAGCTGGCTGGTCTTGGTGAGCTTGGGGTGGGACTGGGCTGGATTCTCCATTCCGACGGTGCTTATGACCCATCTTTTCTTTCCGTGAAGCCAATCGGCTGGTACCAGGATTGCACCTGAGACTGTGGCCTCAGGACCTGGGCAGGAATCCCCCCGGGGTGCTGACAGCTGCAGCCCCACAGTCTTTGAGCACTCACTATGTGCCGGGCACCGAGCTAAGCTCATCCCCCAAACACCCACCCGGGCAAGGACCACCATCATCCCGTTGGACAGATGGGGAGACTGAGGTTCAGAGAGAGAGGAGGTGTCAGACCCTACCACTGACCTTGCTTCCAGAACCACTCATCTCCTCGGCAAGCCTCCTCCATGCCTGTTTTCCTCATTTCCCGGACACTTGCCTGCATTTGGGGAATTTGTTTCTGGACTATTGCCTCTAGTCCGTCTTTCTGGGTCACCACCCCTTTCCTCCCACCCAAGCTGACCTGCCTCAGAGACCGAGCTTTCAGCGGGCAGTGGGGGGCTCTCAGTGCCAGCAGGAGCTGACGAGAATGAACAAAACTCGGGGTGCACTGGACCCCTTTCCTCCTGTCCTCAGTCCCGCTTAGCCCTTAGCTCCCTCCCTTCCCCAGTCCAGCTGCTAGCTTCCCCACGAGGGAGGGGTGGGGGACACGTGTTTCTGAGGCCCCAGCTCCTCTGGGGTTGAGGACATGGTACCTGAGCGGTCTTGAGCATTTTACTCTCTCCCGCTACCTCCCACCTCTACCTAGTTATTTGAACGGGGTTTTCTGAAGCCACTGGTTAGCTTGGTGGTTTCAGCTGCTGTCCCTGCAGCCGTGAGGAAGGGGTCCCACTTACAGCTGAGGCAGGGATTGGGCTGGGGGTGAAGAGAGGGGCGTGGGAGGAGTGGTGTCAGAGTGAGTGAGATGCTTGGAGGGCAGGGGGAGAGAGAAAGAGATCTGTGCCAGGGTGGGCTGGTGCCCATCCTCGGGAGGGACCCGCATGGGAGCTCAGCGATGGAGAGCAGCAGGAGAGAAGGAGGTCTGCCTGAGACTTTGCCTTCCCAGCTGTCTCAGCGCCAGGACCTGTGCCTCTGGTCTGGAGCCCTCTCCCCTCTGTCTTCCTCGGCACCTCATCTTTCTCCCCTTCTCCCACCCCTCTCTCCAGATCCACCTCGCCCCCTTCTCTGCCTTCCTTCTACATCTCCCCATCTTCCTCTCCCCCCGTCTCTCCCATCGGCTTCTCCCCCTCTCCTCCTCCGCCCTCACCCAACTCTGCACCACTTTGTCTCAGTGATCTGCCTTCCCTTCCATCGCTGTCCTTCCTCCTCCTCAGAAGAGGCTGTGATCACAGAAATATCTCGGGGGCGGAGGAGGGGGCTGAGCTGGGGAAGGGTTGCAGAGGAGCAGTGCTGAGCATGGCAGCCTCAGCTGCTGCTGGGAACAAGGTGGCCCGGAGCAGCCAGAGCTGGTGCAGGTGCTTGTACATCCGGCTGGTCAAGGGTTCGGGTCCTGCCTCCTTCCCATCGCTGCTGATGACTTTGGACCAGGTCATTCACCTCCCTCTACCCCAGAGTGATGCCATGTATCACATGAGGCTGTTTGAAGAATCAGTGAGATAATATATATAAACCTGGCACATACTGGGTGCTCAACCAGTGGTAGTTTCCCCCCTTTCCTCTTGGTGGTAAGATATATGGTTCCGGAGAAGTTATCCCTTCAAGCCTTTCTAGGGGAAATCCCCACGATTGCCATCAATAGCAGCCACATCACCATAATCAGAGCGTTGAGATGGACTCTAAGAGAGGATAGCTGACTCTTACATGGTGCTTACTATGTGCCAGGTGCTGTTCAAGGGACTTTATGCATATTATCTCAGTTAATCCTGACTACAATCCTACGAAGTAGATGCCATTACAATTGCCATTTTACAGATGAGAAAGCTGAGGCTCAGAGAGGTGAAATACCTTGCTTGAGGCCACACAGCCAGTGAGTAACAGAGCCATGATTTGAATCCAGACGATTCTGGCTCCACAGTCTGTCTGAGAACACTTACGCTAGGAGTAGGTGATTGTGGAAAATTTAAATCACACAAGGGAATACATCAATACACTTTAAAATAAAAATTCAGGAGGTGCCTGGCTGGCTCAGTGGGTAGAGCATGCGACTCTTGATCTTGGGGTCAGTAGTTCAAGCCCCACATTGGGGGGTAGAGGTTACTTAAAAAAAATAAATAAATAAATAATAAATAAAAGTCTGGCCATAGGGAGAAAATGAAAGACCCTCTCAAGTTCCACCCAATCACCTTCCATTCCCAGGGACACTCTTATCAATTTAAGATATGTCTTTCCACTCCTTTTTCTTTGTGCGTCCATATTTGTTGATGCACCCAAAGAGACTTAGTGCTTTGTTTTGTGTATTTCTTCAGCAATGGAATCACGTCGTCCCTATTATTTTGCAACTTGCTGTTATCACTTAATATCGATATTACGTCTTGGAGATCTTTTCATTTGATCGATTATGTTCTTTTAATCATCTGTGTCATAGTCCATAGTGGGGATGTACCATGGTTTACTTAACCACTCTCTTTCCATGCACGTTTAGGCTGTTTCCAGTTTTTTTCCTGTGTTGTGATACACATTTCTGTATATGCAACGTGTACAGACATGTGTATAGGTATTTTTTTTTTTTAGTGTTTACTTATTTTATTTTATTTTTTTTTAAATTTTTTTTTTTGACGTTTATTTATTTTTGGGACAGAGAGGGACAGAGCATGAACGGGGGAGGGGCAGAGAGAGAGGGAGACACAGAATCGGAAACAGGCTCCAAGCTCTGAGCCATCAGCCCAGAGCCTGACGCGGGGCTTGAACTCACGGATCGCGAGATCGTGACCTGGCTGAAGTCGGACGCTTAACCGACTGCGCCACCCAGGCGCCCCTAGTGTTTACTTATTTTTGAGAGAGAGAGAGAGAGAGAGAGAGAGTGCGAGTGGGGGAGGGCGGAGAGGGAGACAGAGAATTCAAAGCAGGCTCCACACTGTCAGTGCAGAGCCCCATGCGGGGCTCGAACCCATGAAACATGAGATCATGACCTGAGCCAAAATCAAGAGTCAGACCTCCACCGACTGAGCCACCCAGGCGCATTTATTGAACACAGGAGCCTGTAGGTGGAATTGCCTCCTGGCAGCCTGCGCTCTGGCGGTGACACGCATATCCGAGGGGCAGGCAAACAACAGATCACGGCCCTGAGGGGCCATGAGGTGGTTACAGGGCAGAGAAGTGGGCAGGGTGAAGCTGGCATCAGCTAGACCTCAGGGTGAGGCTGGTGGTTGCCACTGGCTTCTGCTTCATGAGGGCTTCTGGCTGACAGTGGTGGGGGTTTCTGGAAGCCCCCAAATGGAGGCAGTGCGGTGAGTGGATGAAGTGCAATTTCTGGAGCTAGAAAGGACTTTGAATCCCTGACGCAACACTTATCTGCTGTGTGACTTCCGGCAAGTTGTTTTGCCTCTCTGCACGTCACCTGCAAAATGGGGATAATAATGCCTACCTTGTGTAAAGATTAAATGGCATGATGAATATCAGATGCCGACACATAGTAAGTGGGTTGTAGTGTGGGCTATAAATGTGGGTTATAGTGCTGACTGGGGGTCACTTGGAGTGCTTCGCTTTGAGACCTTGTACTGGGACAATGTGACCTGGGAAAGGTCCCCTGTCCTCTCCGAGCCTTGCCCTTTTGTCTGTGTTTTTGGGTCACCTCTTTGGAGAGAAGAAGAGAAAGAAAAACCCAGGGTTTCCCCAGGAATATTCCTAGAGAGGGAGTCTGAGGCCGTCTTTAATTCCTTTTCTGGAGCTCCCTCTCTGATGATTGCCCCCGAATATCTCCCCATTGTCTCAGTTCCCCAGTGCCATAGAGCTCTGACAAGATCAAGGCTGTCTCTTGCTCCGTCCAGGTCACCAGAGGTCAGGGGGGATACTTGTATGAGTGGTCCCTCTGAGAATGGTGGCTCCCTCCTCCCCTATTGGCTATCCCCACTGTTGGAAGCAATTTGAAGGCAAGGCAGATCTTTGGGGGAAGCAGGAGTCTCTCCTCCAAGTTGACCATGGTGGGTCCACAGAAGCCATATAGTCTACTCTGGAAGGGAGAAAATGAGAAGAGGAAAGAGAAAAGCAGATCCTTTTTTCCTCCCTTGCTACATACAGCATGGTGAGTCAGAGCATTTGTCCTGACATCTGTGCTGCTTTGGGGAGCCTGAGTTGCTGGCAGAAGGACAGGGTTTCTGAGGGTGCTCAAGATTTCCCCAGTCTCCAACACATGCCACTGAACCAACATCAGGGCTACCATGTATTTAGCACTTACTCTATGTCAGGCACTGTGCATGCATTTATTATCCACAGCCTCACAATGACTCCACAGCTGAGTATTGTTTTTCCCATTTTACAGATGTGGAAACAGAGACTGTCTCAAGATCACAGAGCGAGTAAGTGGTAGAGGCATGACTTGAAGCCAGATCACTTGTCTTTACAAACCCAGCTCTTGCCTCCGCACAGTGCTGCCCCACCAAGACAGAGGGGAGAGATCAAGTGCTTCTCATAGGCTGCTCCTTGTGAATTTGTCTCTGGTGGTCATATAACCAGATTTCACCTGGATAAACATACTGATAAGCTCCCTGGTGGGAGTTACAGTGTGCTTCATCTCCGACTTCCTGCCCACTGTCATTCTAGAATAGGACTCCTTGATTCTATAGAAAGAGAATATATACCTGGGGTTTCAGCACCATGGACAGGACCCCAAGACTGGATACCCTGAGGAGGCTGGGAGAGAAGACACGGATGGAAGAGGGCCCCTGTGCCTGAGAGCGGGGTGGGGGTTTGGCTTTGGTGCTCCCCAGGACTGACATGTCTTCTTGGCTTTGCCTCCTCCGCCCCCTTTCCATCTGTGGAGGTTGCCTGGGAATCTGGTTCCCTTCCTGCCTCCTTCTGACTCTTTCATCACCCCATACCCAACCCACCTCTTGCTGCCGCAAGAGCTAAGCTGAGCTCTCACGCAGTTTAGGAAATGTTAGAGGAATCCCTGGCTTTCAAAGGCCAGGCGTGTTCCCAGGCAGCACACGCAAACTTTGCACAGTTCAATTAATTGTGCACACCTCGGCACACCGGTATTTACTTAAATTGCAAATCTAGGTGGGTCTCACTTTGTGCAAAACTGGTGTATGAAAATCCAAATTGACTCTAACATGCAGTTCAGAGGGGGGCTTCATCTCCCAGCTTTCATGGGCCCCAGGGGTTTCATGGATGGACAAGATGGTCTCTGAACCCACTGGAAATGTGGGATGTTTTTTTCCTTCTCTGTGTATGCATGTGTAAGAATTTATAAGCTTTTCGTTTTCTGGGAAAAGGTTTTGTAGATTTCATTGGATTCTCAATGAGCTCAGGAGGTTGAAAAAGTTAAGGGAATAGCTGGGCTAAAGGATCATCCAGTTCAAGGCTTTTAATATTTTGGGACTACTGGTTGCCAGTTTCCAAAGTCAAATTCTAACCTGCTCACGCCTGTGTCCCCTTCGATGGTTGCTGTGGGGCAGCTCCTTTTTCCTCCTTTTCTCCCCAAAATCCAGCTCTTAAGTCAGTGTTTGGGAATGAAGATGTCTGTCTGCCATTCCACATTGTAATTTGGGTTATAAAATGCCAAGGTTAGTGGCATCCCTAGTAGTCTAAGTTGATTTTATTGCAAACATTGCTCTGTGCACACGTTTTCAGAAAAGCACTTTAGCATGAGGGTAATGGTGCAGGCAAGAGCATTACTCCCAAATATGAAGAGAATCTGTATATGAAGAAAGTGCCAGACCTGGACAGCATCAGAACTTCTTTTGTCAAGTACTGTTTATTTTTCTTTTCAAAAAATTTATTAATTAAAAAAATTTACATCTAGGTTTGTTAGCATATAGTGCAATAATGATTTCAGGAGTAGATTCCAGTGATTCACCCCCTACATATAACACCCAGTACTTATCCCAACAAGTGTCCTCCTTAACGCCCCTTGCCCAATTAGCCCATTCCCCCACCCAAAACCCCTCCAGCAACCCTGTTTGTTCTCTGTATTTGAGAGTCTCTTATGGTTTGTCCCCCTCCCTGTTTTTATATTATTTTTGCTTCCCTTCCCCTATGTTCATCTGTTTTGTTTCTTAAATTCCATGTATGAGTGAAGTCATAGCATATTTGTCTTTCTCTAATTTCACGTAGGATAATACACTCTAGTTCCATCCATGTTGTTGCAAATGGCAAGATTTCATTCTTTTTGATCGTTGAGTAATATTCGATGGTATATATATATATATATATATATATATATATATATACCACATCTTCTTTATCCATTCATCTGTTGATGGACATTTGGGCTCCTTCCATACTTTGGCTATTGTCGATAGTGCTGCTATAAACATGGGGGTGCATGTGCCCCTTCGAAACAGCACACCTGCATCCCTTGGATAAATACCTAGTAGTGCAATTGCTGGGTCATAGGGCAGTTCTATTTTTAGCTTTTTTTTTTCAACGTTTATTTATTTTTGGGACAGAGAGAGACAGAGAATGAACGGGGGAGGGGCAGAGAGAGAGGGAGACACAGAATCGGAAACAGGCTCCAGGCTCTGAGCCATCAGCCCAGAGCCCGACGCGGGGCTCGAACTCACGGACCGCGAGATCGTGACCTGGCTGAAGTCGGACACTTAACCGACTGTGCCACCCAGGCGCCCCGTAGCTTTTTGAGGAACCTCCATACTGTTTTCCAGAGTGGCAGTACCAGTTTGCATTCCCACCAGCAATGCGAAAGGGTTCCTCTTTTGTCGCATCCTTGTTAACATCTGTTGTTGCCTGATTGTTAATTTTAGCTATTCTCCCAGGTGTGAGGTGGTATCTCATTGTGGTTTTAATTTGTATTTTCCTGATGATGGGTGATATTGAGCATTTTTTCATGTGTCTGTTAGCCATCTGGATGTCTTCTTAGGAAAAAGTGTCTATTCATGTCTTTTGTCCATTTCTTCACTGGATTATTTGCTTTTTGGGTGTTGAGTTTGATAAGTTCTTTATAGATTTGAATGCTAACTCTTTATCTGATATCATTTGCAAATATTTTTTCCCATTCCGTTGGTTGCCTTTTATTTTTAAAAAAAAAAAATTTTTTTTTCAACGTTTATTTATTTTTGGGACAGAGAGAGACAGAGCATGAATGGGGGAGGGGAAGAGAGAGAGGGAGACACAGAATCGGAAACAGGCTCCAGGCTCTGAGCCATCAGCCCAGAGCCCGATGCGGGGCTCGAACTCACGGACCGCGAGATCGTGACCTGGCTGAAGTCGGACGCTTAACCGACTGCGCCACCCAGGCGCCCCCCGTTGGTTGCCTTTTAGCTTTGCTGATTGTTTCCTTCGCTGTGCAGAAGCTTTTTATTTTGATGAGGTCCCAGTAGTTCATTTTTGCTTTTGTTTCCCTTGCCTCTGGAGACGTGTTGAGTAAGAACTTGCTGCGACCAAGATCAAAGAGGTTTTTGCCTGCTTTCTCCTTGAGGATGTGGATGGCTTCCTGTCTTACATTTAGGTCTCTCACCCATTTTGAGTTTATTTTTGTGTATGGTGTAAGAAAGTGGTCCAGGTTCATTCTTCTGCATGTTGCTGTCCAGTTTTCCCAACACCACTTGCTGAAGACACTGTCTTTATTTCATTGGATGTTCTTTCCTGCTTTGTCAAAGATCAGTTGGCCATATGTTTGCGGGTCCATTTCTGGGTTCTCTATTCTGTTCCATTGATCTGAGTGTCTGTTCTTGTGCCAGTACCACACTGTCTTGATGATTACAGCTTTGTAGTATAGCTTGAAGTCCGGGATTGTGATGCCTCCTGCTTTGGTTTTCTTTCTCAGGATTGCTTTGGCTATTTGGGGTCTTTTCTGGTTCCATACAAATTTTAGGATTGTTTGTTCTAGCTCTGTGAAGAATGCTGGTGTTATTTTGATGGGGATTGCCGTCAAGTACTGTTTAATTGGAACTAATTCTTATAGGCCAAAGGCTTTGTGTGGTGCTGGGGCTCACAGCCATGTGTGTCGACTGAGTGTTGTCCTTTGTGGGGTGAGCAGGGTGGTCTTCTGAACGGATTTGTGTTTGGGGCAGTGTTGCTCTGTTTATTGTGCTTCCTAGAGGTCCTTGTGTCAGGGTCAGGGCTCAGTGCAGGGCCAGGATCAGGGCTCAGTCTATTGCTGAGCTCAGGCCACAGTCTGGGGCTAAGGTTGGGCTCAGTCCAGTCCAGAGATGAGGCTCAGTTTGGGACCTTGGTTATGTAGGTCTCAATCTATAGTAGTTATCAGGGCTCAGTCTGGGACCAGGAGCAGGGCTCGGTTTACTGCTGATGTCAGGGCTTGGTCTAGAGCCGGGATCAAGGTTCACTCTGGAGTCAGGGTCAGGTCTACAACTAGGGAATCTAGGACCACAGGGCTCATTCAAGGATCAGGAGGGCTCCGTGTATCGCTCGTACTAGGGCTCAGTCTAGAATTAGGATCGAAGCTTCATCTGTGGCTGGGGTCAGCGTCGAACTGGAGCTCTTCTCTCAGGTATCTTATGTATGCGGCCTTCTGTTTCACAGGTGCCCAGGACCCCACGCCCAGGGATGGAGTTGGCTGATAGCAGGCGTCTGACCACCAAGCACAGCAGGAAGGCCTTAAAGGCCAGTCTGACACTGGGCATCCTGCTGGGCATGTTCTTTGTGACCTGGCTGCCCTTCTTTGTGGCCAACATAGCCCAGGTAATGCCACCACAGGGCGCAGGTGAGTCCAGGCCTTGCTGGGGAGGCCCCGAACCACACCCCAGCCCAGACATGGGGATGGAGGAGGGTGGGCTGCCTCTCATGGCATTTGTGTTTGTGTGTGCCTGTCCCATCCACGCTGGGTGGGGTGGTCTGTGAGCCTGCTCCGGGACCAAGCATGACATACCCCATCTCTCCAGGCTGTGTGTGACTGCGTCTCCCCAGGCCTCTTCGATGCCCTCACGTGGCTGGGTTACTGTAACAGCACCATGAACCCCATCATCTACCCACTCTTCATGCGGGACTTCAAGCGGGCCCTGAGTAGGTTCCTGCCGTGTCCCCGCTGCCCCCGGGAACGCCGGGCCAGCCTGGCCTCACCCTCCATGCGTACCTCTCACAGCGGCCCCCGGCCGGGCCTGAGCCTGCAGCACGTGTTGCCACTGTCCTTGCCACCTGACTCCAATTCTGACTCGGGCTCAGGCTCCGGTGGTTCATCGGGCCTGCAGCACACGGCCCAGCCGCTGCTGCGTAGAGAGGTCCCCCGGGACCCCCCGCCCTCTGCCAGGGTTGCTGCTGTGGTCAATTTCTTCGACATCGATCCGGTGGAACCCCAGCTGCAGCTGCATCCACTTGGTGCTCCCACGAACTGACCTGGGCTTGGAGCTGGTCAGTGGGGAGCTGAACCGGATGGGACCAAGTCCCCAAGGCCTTGGACTGGCTCTGGGCTAAGGCTGGAGGCTGCAGGTCTCCTGGGAGCCCTCTGAGTTCCGGTGGGGTGCATCGAGCCAGCCCCCACTGCCCCCTCCCTGGGATAAAAACTGGCTCAGATACTGTTTTCTCCAGGATGCTCCATTGCTGAGTGTTACCCGTGGATGTGTGTGGAGGTGGCTGGGGGACTGTGGCAGAGGGGAAAAGGACCTCTTGGTTCAGGTTGGGGCGAAGACAGCCATCTCCTTTGACATTCTAGGAGACTGTAGGGAAGGGATGCCTCTGTCTGCAGAGGTAGATTAGTGCTGAGCTGAATCCCTCACTCCTCAAAAAGTGTAATCCGTGGGCCACCAGCATTAGCATCACCTCCCTGCCATTTGTTACAAATGCACACCTGTACCCACGCCCCCACCCAAGACCTGCTGAGTCAGAATCTGCATGTTAGCGAGAGCCGCGGGGTTAACTGTGTGCACATTACAGTCTGAGATGTGCTGGCTGGGATGATCGTTAGCCCTGAGGATGATTGGCCGGTTTTCAGTCTGGCCACTGCCTTCAGGATGCACAGAAAAACACCTGCCCCGGGTGTCAGGAAGGCATATGTTTGAATCTCTGCTCCACTACTCCTGGCTCTTACACGAGTTCTGTAACCTCTCTGAGCCTGATGTTCCGTGTGCAAAGTGGGGTAACAATGCCTGCCTCCTAAGGTGTCATGAGAATTAGGACAGCATGTGTGGAACAGAACACGCAGCACCCGCAGGTGGTGCTGCTGTAGGTGGTACCTGCTGTTAGAACTCCTGGCCCAGATCCCACCACCTGACTATGGCTCCCCGACTTCTAGCTCTGGATGCTGAGTGGGGCTCCCGTGTCCACTCCCAGGCTGCGGCCCTACCTCTCCTGGGGGCCAAGTGGGTGCAGGTGGTTTCTTGCTCAACACCAGGAATAGGTTTCCCTTCATCTTGGACTTCCTTGGACCTAGAAGGGAGCCAACTGATGGGGGACAGGCCAGCCCATTGCCCCATCTCCTTCTGGCATTCCCTGGGTCAGTGAGGGAAACAGTGGTGGCCCCTCAGTTCAGCAGAGTGGAAGAGCCATCGCTGGTGTGGGTTACTGCCCTCGGGCAGGTAGGTGGACCCTGGCACAGGAGCCTGGGTTGCCTTTGAGGTGGGGGGACTCTTGGTCTCCACAGTTTACCTGCCGTAAGTTCTTTTTCAGTCAGAGGCCTCCCCAGTTTCCACCAACCCAAATTCCCAGGGGGCCCTCCATGGCGGCCGGGCGCTCTCCTTGGTGCTGATTAGAGTCAACTCTGGCCCTGGCCACCAGCCACAGAGGGGTCATGGTGCTTGTTGGGGCTTCCCCTCAGCCCCCAGGCCTGCCTGAGTGGACTCCCAATAAACACTACCTGAGGCAGTGACCATGGTGTGGACTGGATTTGCTTGAGGGGCCCCTTGGGATGGAGAAGCAGCTGGTGAAGTAGGTTGAGACCCTGGGCGAAATGGGCTGTTCGGACTCAGAGCAGCAGGAGTTCTGTAAATATCTGTTGAATGAACAAGCAAACGCATACGTGAGGATCCATTCAGCGCTAATATTCTAGTTCCTTCTGCCGTCCTCCTCCTGGCAGCCTGCCCCAGAGCTTGTCAATACTCTGCCTGGACCTTGGTTTTCCCCTCTGCACAATGGAGGATGACCTTCTCTGGCCCTGTCATTCAGGAGCACTGGGAGGAGCAAAGGAGATACAGACACAGTGGCCAAGTGTCTGGAATCTGACTGGAGTTTGAGACTGACCAGCTGTGTGATGTTGAGCAGGTTACCTAACCTCTCTGGATCTCAATAACCTTCAGTAACATGAAGGTAATAGCAGTAGCTACCTCATAGCTATTGGTAGGGTCAGCTGAGACAACTCATGAAAGCACTCCGTCCATGGTAAATTCTCAATAAGTGCTAGCTATTGTTGTTTTTATTATGATAATCATGATCACCTCTTCCTGTTCTAGGAAATCCTTCCCCACCATAGTGCATGCTGATTCAGCATATATTCACCACACTGTGACAGTTAGATCCAGGGCCACCATAGCACAACTGGGGGAGTGTGCCCGTTATATCACGTTCATGTGATTGAAGCTCCTGTGGTTCTGCAGTGCACAGCCTGGGTAGCTGTACAAGGCAAATTTGATCAGATCTCCCAAGAGCAGAGAGTAGTCTGCTGGCTCCCCATCTGTGCCTGCTCTGCCTGTGGGCTGCTGGGCAGCCCTGGAGTATGGGCATTCACCTGGATTTACTGGGGCTTGGGGGGGGGGTGGAATGGTGCCTTGGAAGCCTTGGGCCCCAGAGAGCCCCCCAGGCCCCCAGATGGTCAGCCAGACCCCACAACTGTGACCTGAAATATAGGAAGCCCAAGGCTGGTTGAGTCCTGGGGCTCTAAACTGTGCTTGGTCGTCTGCAGGGCTCTGGCCTTGCTTGCTCACAGAGGGAACGCTGTCTCTCTGCGAATCCCCCTCCTTCCAATTCCTTTCTTTTCAATTCCAACGCCTTTGACTTAGGAAAGGCACCGGTGGACATTCAGACTCGTGGGGGGCACCTGGTGGAGGGGTAAGAGAGTGCTGCATGTAGGAGCCTGGGAAGACAGCTCCAGTCCCCTTCTGCGGTCAGTCCAGCCCTGCGCAGGGCCCCTGGGTCTCTCTGGCACAATCGGGGCAGCCCAGTGGGTTGGGGCCCATGCCGTGGCTGCATATCTGGGGACTCTCGGCAGGGTCCAGCCCTGCTGGCACCGGGGCTCGGTTAGGGTCAGTGGCTGTGGCCACTTTGGGGCTGTCTCCAGGTGTGGTCTTGTCTGATGAGGAGGTGGCTGCTGTCTGGTGAGGCTCCTCCTGGGGCAGGCTGCCTGGGGCCAGCAGGAGCCCCTTTTCGTCCCAGCCTGGCTTGGTGTGGATGCCCACAGTCTTCAGGATGACGTCCATCTGCTTGGCGTAGTCCAGATGGCCGCTGACCTGTAGGGGGGGAGCAGTGAGTGACCCGTGGTGGGTGGTCAGAGCCCTGCCCTCCCCAGGGCCCCAAGCTACACTCCTGGGCCTCACCCTCTCCTCCCTCAGCAGCCTCAGCAACCCAATCCCTGACACCAGGAGTCTAGCTCTCAAGGATTCTCAAATCCAGAGTGGGTTGGGAAGCCTCTGGGTTCAAGGCCACTCCGGAATTCATTATTTTTTTATTTTTTTTGAGAGAGAGATAGAGGGAGGGAGCCGGGTTGGATAGGGGCAGAGAGAGAGAGAGAGAGAGAGAGAGAGGCAGAGAATCTGGAAGCAGGCTCCGAGCTGTCAGCACAGAGCCCGACGCGGGGCTTGAACTCACGAACCCATGAGATCATGACCTGAGCCGAAGTCGGACACTCAACCGACTGAGCCACCCCAGGCACCCCTAGAGTTTATTAAATAAAGATGAAGGATGTTTCTCTACATAGTCTGGGTCCGTTGGGGGCAGGAAGGAATCTCCTGATAGAAAGTTGGGGTGGAAGTTTTCATTCTCTGCCAGCAACTTTCAGGTACGGCAGAAGCTCTCTGCTGCTCACAGCTGTGGGACCGCGAGCGAGCCTCTCTAGACCTCGGACCTCCACTTGCCTCAGCTGTAAAATGGGAACAGTAAGAGTAGCTACATCAGGGGCGCCTGGGTGGCGCAGTCGGTTAAGCGTCCGACTTCAGCCAGGTCACGATCTCGCGGTCCGTGAGTTCGAGCCCCGCGTCGGGCTCTGGGCTGATGGCTCAGAGCCTGGAGCCTGTTTCCGATTCTGTGTCTCCCTCTCTCTCTGCCCCTCCCCCGTTCATGCTCTGTCTCTCTCTGTCCCAAAAATAAATAAACTTTGAAAAAAAAAAATTTTAATAAAAAAAAAAAAAAAAAGAGTAGCTACATCAGAGCGTGGCTGGGAGGATTCCTTCGGGAGAAGCCCCCAAACTGAAAACAGCTGTGGCGCAGACTGCTAGGTACGTCCTGCAATTCTCGCTCCCCGTTTCTCTGTCATGAGAACTCATAGCTGAGTACATTCTCCCCCGTCCCTTGTAGCTGAGTGTAGGTTGGCCACGGGAAGCAGCAGTAGTGTTACGTGGCACCCTTTGGGTGCCTCTTTATTTTTATTTTTTGGGGGGTCTGCTTGGCTTAGTGGAGAATGCGACTCTTGATCTCGGGGTTGTGAGTTCAAGTCCCGTGCTGGGAATAGAGCTTATTTTTTTTAAAAGGCAGAGGGAGTGCCCTTCTCTCCTCCACGTCCTCTTTCCTGCTTGCTGGAATTCAGACGCGATGGCCAGAGCCTGAGCGGCAATCTTGGGCCAGAGTTGGCCCTCTACAAGCAAGAGGGAATTTTGACCCCTGAAGCCTGCACAGCTACCATACCAGCCCTGAACTGCCTATTCTGGCCTTTCCTTCCCTGACAGCAGCAACTCTTGTGTGTTCAAGCTACCTCAGCTGGGCCTCTGTTCCTTGGACCTGAATCTTTACTATGACAAAGGTTGAGGACTCAGAAGTGCCCACCTTCTTCCTCGGAGAATAGGGACACCCCCACTTTTGTGTTGGCTTCAGGGGTGGCTGAGAATGCCCGATGCCTCACCGTGATAACGGACAATGCCCCGTACGGAGTAGGTCCGGATACAGTCCTGTGACAGGTGTCGGCTGCTAACTGTAGATGAAGAAATTGAGCCCTGCAGAGGTAAGGTGAGTTGCCCAGGGTCATCTAGCTAGGAAGTGTCCGAGTCGGGATTGGCATTTGGGGCCTGGTCTCTTCGTAGAGAACCGGCTGCGGTGGGGAACGCTGAAAATCATTTGTCATTTTACTGAAGAGGAAAGCAAAGTCCAGTGAGGGGTGGTGGTTTGCTTCATGACACACAGCACGTTTGAAGGCCAAGCCGTGTGGTGCTGTTTTTGAGATGCTGCAGTGGGGGCTGTTCAGCTGGGATCTGCTCCCTGAAATGCAGCCTCCTGCTCTCCCTGCCAGTTTCGGGGGGGGGGGGAGGTCTGCTTAGTGCCCAAGGTGAGTGCAACCCAGAACATTCCTTGTTGTTTAGAAAGAAGACAGGAAAAATGCCAGGGACGCTTAGGAAACCGCACGAAGGCTCTGCTGCTAACATTCACTGGAACCACACATCACACGCTATTCAAATGATTTCTCAAGAACACGAAGACACAATTTCCTGTACAGCCTGGTGGTTTGCTCATGACCAGAACCTTTCTCTACAAACACTTTTTAACAGTGTTCAGCGAACACACATGCACGTACACCCAGACGAGGGGCTTTTCGGATCCCTGCGTTCCAGGCGGAGGGCAGGGTGGGGCAGCATCTTTCCACAGAGGGTGGACCTTAGTGGCTGCAAAGCACTAGAGAGGACCTAACTTCGGGCTCAGAGAAACGGGGGTTCCAGCTCCTTCTTTTACGAGGAACTGGGGTGAGTCTTAACGATGTCCCGACCTCCAGCTTCTCCATCTGTAAAATGAGGATCATGATACCTACCTTGAAAGTCTACGACAAGAGTGCAAGGGCCTGGCACTTCGTAGGAATCAGCATACGTTACCTCTAACTAGGACGTGTCTTGTGTTATGGCTCAAAACACTTTCACAGGGACATTACCCAGTTAGAGTTAGTGATGCCTACCTCACGGGGTGCAGGGGAAAAAATAATACGTACAAGCCATGAGGTACATGGCACGTGGCTGGTGCTGCGTGAGCGTGAGTGAGTTCCCTTGCCTTAATTTCCCTGGAAGGGACAATAGGGGATAGAGGGTAGGGAGTTGGCTGGGCTGATCCACCTGGGAACCCAAGATGGCTGACCGGGCTCTAGCCATCACACCTCAGTGTCCAGCCAGCAGAAACCTAGACCCACAGGGACAAACAAGAACTGTTAGTGAAGGGCCGGTGCTGGGCTGGGTGGAGGCAGGCAGGCAGGAAGGGAGGGGTTTGTGGCCCCCGGCTGCCGCTGACTGCAGGTGGAAATCCCACCACGCGGTTCTTCTAGAATGCACAGCTCTGGCCTTCCCTGGCTAGGGACTGTCCCCGGGGGCTCCTCTGTGACCGTGTCCACCGCACCCCACTGTCTTCGTCTGCTTGCTCCTTTGTATCCTCCGATGGACTGTGAGCCTAGGGAGCGCAGGGGCCCCTTCTAACTCGCCGCACTGCCCACGGCTGGCCCGGCGCCCGGTGACCCGTGCTGCCTGGACTGGCCTCCGCACTGCCTGTTTGCTGCCTCGTGAGGCATCTTGGGACCCGCCTCGACTGGGCCGCTGCTGCCCGCCTCTGCCCGCCAGTAACTCCTTCCAAGCCCATTGGGCCCCTTCGGGTTCCTTTACCCCTTGGGCCTCAGTTTCCACATCTGTCAAGCGGGGCTAGGGAAGGCACCCGCGTCACGTGCGCTGGTGGGAGGAGTCAGTGAGCTAACACGCGTGGCAGACTCCTTGACCCGGAGGTAGAGGTCACCGGCGGGACACCACAGAGACGTGTGGGCGCGGGCAGCACGAGTCCAACGGCAAAGACCCCGGGCCCTGCCCGCTCCCCCCAGGTTCACCTGGCTCGACCGCTTGCGTGCAGCCTCGGTTTCCACGCCTGTACAATAGGGCTACCATCCCTGCCTCACGGGATCGTTATGGGGACGGGCGACATGAGGTCTGCAAAGCAGGTACAGCAGCACCTTGCACACGCCGCCTTTGTTACTGCTACCGTTGGAGCCCAGCCCTGCGCTAAGTTCTACAAGTCAGCTGGCATTTCCTTAGGGCCGTGAAGAGCGGAAACCCCGTGACACCTCAGGAGTTGGCCCCGCCCGAGCCAGACGCCCCCAGCCGCTGCACCCCAGTCCCCACACGGGACAGGCCGAAGGGCAGGAGGGCCGCCTGGCCTTCGTCGGCTTCGTTCACCCCAACAGGAGCTGCCTGCCTGCGACGGGGCCAGCCCCTCACTCCCTGCTGGCTCAGGCTTGTCCGCCACCAGGAGCCACCGCGGACCACGTCTGGGTGGGTGGCTGACGCCGGGCTGGTGCGCAAGGGCTCTGCCCGCGGCCCGGCAGGGAGAAGGCGGCCCGCGCAGGCCTCTGCCCGGAGCACCTGGGCAGCAGCGAAGGGAACTCACTGGCCGGCGGCCTCTCCTCCAGCAAGGATTTTCAGCACCAAAGCAATGCTAACTACCTCCAATTACCCAGAAGACGACGGCACTGCTTTTTCTGTGCTGTGTTCCTGAAGTGATAAAGAGCTGCGATCTCCGACGCCAGAAGCCGCCTCAAAGACGGTCTGAGGAGGGAGAGGGGTCTGAGGGGCGAAAGAACTGAAGACGGCGGCAGGGGTAGGACAGGAGGGAACTAGTATTACATGAAGGCCTACGAGGCAGCAAGCATCTTACTTGTGCTGCCCCGGAAGGCAGGGGCCTCCCCCCATCTCGTGTAGGAGAAAACTGAGGCACAGAGAGGCTGAGTAACTGGCCTGAGGTCACACAGCCAGTATACCAGCGGCAGAGCCTGGCCTCTCTGGTGCCAAAGGCTGCTGTGCTCTCGTCACTGTACCCCATTCAGGGGCTCCCCAGGGCAGAAAGCGGGCCTTGCCAGGGCTCTGTGGTGTTTAAAGGGAATTTCACGCACGAGGACGTTTCTTCTGACCCTTTGCACCTTTGATTCTTCTGGCAGAGGGAGACTGGGCATGGTGAGGCACAAAGTCACTTCTGTCCTTCACCCCTTCGGGGCACAGCAACCCTTAAATAGGACGGCGACCCCTGGACACGGTCAGGAGGCCTCGCTGTGGTCCTGTGGTTCCCCGGTCTGGTCACTCAGCCTGCCTCACCCCACAGGGAGGTGGACAGCACGGCCCTGGGCCTGGTTTCAGGGCCCGGATCCACGACCTCTGGCTCCATGAGCCCATTCTGTCAGGTCTCAGTTTTCCAACCTGTGATTGGGGATGCCCAGTACCGACTACACAGGCTGCCAGGAGGTTCGCATCGTGTGAAGCTGGTCTATCAGGGAGACAGATGACCCAAGGAGCCTCGTGTGGCACTGGGGGTAGAAGCTCTTATCTGTCCCGGGAAGACCGTCTCTCTAAACCATCAGTCTTGCGTATGTGTGAGTCTAGAAGGTCCTTTTTCTCGGGCCAAACGCCAGCCTCTGAGGCTACCAGTTAGGAAGGCAGGGGGTTGGGGCGCCTGGGTGGCTCAGTCGGTTAAGCGTCTGACCTCGGCCCAGGTCATGATCTCACAGTTGGTGAGTTCGAGTCCCGTGTCGGGTTCTGTGCTGACATCTCGGAGCCTGGAGCCTGCTTCGGATTCTGGGTCTCGCTTTCCCTCTGCCCTTTCCTCGCTCATGCTCTCTCTCTCTCAAAAAAAAAAAAAAAAACCATTAAAAAATATATATATGTTTTAGGAAGGCAGGGGGCTGCTCCATCCGTGTTCTTCTGGGGGGTTAGGACTTGTGTGCGAGCGTCCTGGGTACTTGGGGAGCAACGATGTAAGCGAGGAGGAAGTGGCCCAGCAGCACGGCGGCAGACTGAGCGAGAGGCTCAGGCAAAGGACACAGCCCATGGGCTTCAGTGGCGGCAGTGCCTGAAAAAGTTCTGGCCTTAAGTGTTTTGTGCAAGAATATTCTCCTGTGCTGCCTTCAGACCTCGGGCAGGTTTCAGCAACCACGTGGCCCTGAGTGAGCTGTGCGTGAGGGCAGGGTCCAAGGTGCCCAGCTCCATCCACCATCCAGGTGAGGCGTGGGTGTCGCTGGGGAAGCTGGAGTCTTCCAGAGCGCCCCTCCCCCCAGGGGCTTTCAGATGCCCCCCCAGGGGTCTGCTTTGTCTGCTTTCGGGTGCCTGGTGTGGAGCCTGGGAAGCCTGGGCCATGCCTGGGAAGTGCTTGGCACCTGACGCCTGGGGCCAACCATGTAACAATCAGATGCTCGTTCTTGTTCTCAGGGGCCCCTTGCATCACAAGGATTTTCCCTGGCTGGAGGCGGCCTGTGGATGTCGCTGCAGCTCAGTGCCCTCGCCTTCCTGGTAGCGGGCCCCTCTCCCACTGCCGGCCACAGCTCCCCGAGCAGGGGCGATGCCCACTGGCTTCAGACTTGGGGTTGAGTCCTGCTTGGCCATGTTCCCACTGTGTGACCCCGGGCAAGTCCCTTAGCCTCTCTGAGCCTCGGTGTCCTCATCTGTGCGATGGGGACACTGGTACCTGCAAAGGCTGAGTCCAGCTCAGAGCTGGACGGCAAGTGCCCCACAGACAGCTCCCTGTGTCAGGCATGCGCAGGCGGATGAGGCTCCTTCAAGCCCGGCAGATGGATCTAGAACCTCAAGTTAGGTTTGTCCCACCCCGTCTCCAGCAAGAAGTCTTTTGAGCCATCTGCGCTCTCCATCGAAGCCTAGTCTTAGATGTCCAGAACCACTGGGGAGGGAGGGGTCTGTTCAACCGTAGACTGGCAGGCTACTGGCAGACTCTACCCCGAGAGACTGATCTAAAGGTCTGCATTTTATTTATTTCCTTATTTATTTATATTATTTTTCCTGGTGTCCCGTGTGTGTGCGGGGGGGTGTCCTACGTTTTAAATAACCTCCCCCCCCCCCCCCACCGATGATTCCAAGGTGGGTGATCCTTGGAACACACTTTCCCTGGCATGCAGGCATTCCACAGTGTCACAGCCTGGCAGTCGGGGACATCTGCTGTGGTCAAGCCCCAGTCCCCCCACCTGCGCCCTCTGGTTGCTCTCCTTACTTCTGGGGGAAACAGTCTGTCCTGACTAGTACCTGGGGGTGGGAAATAGGGGGAGGGCACCAATGTAGGGCCGAGAGCATGGCTCTGGAGGGCCACATCCAGGCTACTGATTGCCAGTTGTATGACAAGAACTTTTCTAAGCCTCGCTTTTCCTCATCTGTGAAACGGGCCTAACCATGGCGGCCCCCGGGGCCGTGTAAGGATTAGAGACAATGTGTGTAAAGGAGCTGGTGGCAAAGCTCTGCACAAAGACGGCGCCCGTAAACAGGAGCGATGACCTCTTCGCAAGCAAATTCTTATGACCTCCCTCCTCTGGGGTGAAATGGGCCAGTGGCCCTGGGGCTGGCGGTGGCTGGGCTGGAGTCCCAAAGCACCCCCACTGGCCGACGCAGGGCCCTAGGCGGGACGGGCGATACTCACGACAGAGGACAGGTCCACGTTCTCTACCCTCCTGTCCTGCAGCAGCACGGGCTGTAGGCCGGCGACACGGAGCTGCACCGAGGACGTGCGGTACACGAAGCTCAGCAGCCAGTCCCCCCTGCGGGCAGAGAAGTGGGGGCCGTCAGCCCTGGGAGCCCCAGCTGGCCCTGGACAGCCTGGCGGGACCGGCACGTTTGCGGGAAACCGGGGCCCTGGCCGCACACGGCGGGGCACGATGGTGGAGCAGTGGCCGCCTCTTTGGGGGTGCTGCCCGCTCTGTTCGTGCTGGGTCCCCACCGCCGACCACGGTGCCTGGCGCGCAGGGGTGGGGTGTGTGCTGGGTGAGGGAATGAGGGAGCCAGTTGAGGTTCTCACAAGTCAGCATGTGGCTTTGGAGGGGGCTCCGGCTTCCAGGGTGGCTGGGCTGGGGCTCCACGAGAGAGAGGCAGCAGGGATCCTCCTGGTGTGAAGGGACTGCGGGGGGCTGGGGGTCTACCCTGCCCTGTGGCACGGAACTCTGAGGTCTGGATTCCTGTCTGTCCAGCTCGCCCTCTGAGTCAGGCCCGGCCCAGCCCACAGGCCTCCCTGCCCCCACTCATCTTGGAAGAGGCGAAGGTGTTTGTCCAGGCAGGTCACGCCCTGGGAACTGTCCTCCACCTTCAGGGGTGCGGTGAACCCTGCTCCCGGCACCCGCATCCCCAGCCACACACACAGTCCTGAGGGAAGAGAACCCTGGACCTGTTTCTTCATGTGCATGTTTCTTCAGGTGCCTGTTTCTTCAGGTGCAAGGGGCACCATCTGTGGGGGACATGGTCCGAGGGGCCCACGAGACAGCCTTCCCCTCAAACCCCTGACTTTGTCCGGCTGAAGTTGGGCCAACCAAGAGCCATGCCCTTGGCCTCGGTGCTCAGCAGGTCTGTGCAAGTGGACACTCCTCGCCTCCCCTCTGCATCCAGGACTTGCATCTAACTTAGCAGACCTGGTTGTCTTTTATTTAGACTGATTCTGACTCTGGTTCGTATGGCGACTCGAGTCCGTTATTTTTGCGTTCTTACGTGGAAGAAGGGCCCCCATGCGGCGCGAGGGAAGAAGGGGTCAGAGTCGGGTCCCTGCCCTGTCTCTGTGACTGCTGTCTGGGGCCCAGGGTTTGGGGGAACTCCCCAGGCTCCCTCATAGGTGCTCTCTGACCGCATGGGCGCTTGTGTGCTTACCACCCCAGAGACCCCTGGACGGACCGGGGCCCAGAGTCGAGGGGCCCCCTACAGACCTTCCTGATGTGTCCCACACCCGAGTTCACCGGCCCGGCTTCCCTCTCCACTGCCATCCTCCTGGTCCCTCAGGCAGAAACCAGCAGGTCAGTGTCTTAGGCCCCCTTTTCCCCGACGACCAAGTCAGCACAGAGTCCTGCTGATTCTTATTACCTGCCCCTGCACCCACCCCGTGTGCCCCAGCCCTGAGATCAGGCACTCCGGTCCCCAGGAACCAATGCAACAGCCTTCTCCCCGCTCTCCTGCTCCTGGCCTCACCTCCCATGTGCCACTGCGGCCTTCCTTAAACCCTCATCTGACCACTGCTCTTCTCTCTGAGAAGCCGACTGTGCCTCCCCGTGGTGGCCTCTGGGCCTTCTCTTCTAGAAAATTCCTTTTCTCTCTCCAGAGAGCAATCCTTGCAAGTCCCAGGGATTATCTTAATATCGAGGGCCCGAGAAGCACTGTCTCTAAGCATGGATGACTAAGGGGAGAAGAAAGATGAACTCAAGTTGTTGTTTTGCATTGATCACGACTTCCGAGCATCAGATACTGGGTAGGAGGGTGGTCTGTAAATATTTCTGCCGTAGACAGTTTTAAATGAGTAGAGTCAGCCTTAGTCCTTCCAAACTGTTTCTGTCTTAATGATCACAACACTGTACGTAGAACGTTGACTGCACTTACTTGTTGGTACACATTTAGGGACAGAACAGGAACATATGTTGGAAGGTTCTGTATCTTCTAAATTGTGCTGAGCAAACCATAGGGTCTTCACTGGCATTCGGGACTCTTCTCCATCTGGCAGCTGCCTCTCTCGCCCAGGGCGGGCCGTGATCCTATGCACGGGACCACACAGAGCAAGGCTCAGGTCACACCTTGTTACTCGCTGTGTGACCTTGGGCGAGTTGCTTGCCTCCTCTGAGCCTCAGTCTCCTCACTGCATCTTACTTCCCAGGGTGGGCGGGAGCATACGCTGAGGTGGCACATCACGTAGGTGGCGCCCACACACGTGAATCTTCTGGAAGCATCTGGTCTGATTACGCCTCCTGCTGTGGGCCTTCTTGCTTGGCCTTGTCTTCCAGCGTCTGATGGGCTCTTGTCCATCCTTTCAAAATTCAGCTTGGACATCACCTCTCCCAGGGAGTGCTCCTGAGGCACCCCCCCCCCCCCCCGTATTATTAATCCTTTGTGCCTCACGTGCCTGGTATATATGTTCCTTTGGGGACGTTAGTCTCGTGCCTTCTGTGTGTCCGTTCTTGGGTCTTTTTCCTTTTCTAGGCAGAGAGCTTGCTGCTGACAAAACTGTGCCTTAGTCCTGTATTCTGAGCTGAATCAGTGCTCCCTGGTGGGGGCCCAGCGAGCCAGGCTTCCGTGGCCCTCCAGGCCCTGCCGATGCGCCAATCATGACCGAACTCTTGATTCGCCACCACAAGGCCTGTGGGAGGGCTGCCTTGGCTGCTCCCAGGCCTGGAGGCCACGTGCAGGCAGGCGTCCTCACTGCCTCTTTTCCCATCATCCCCTCCTCATGGGGTACTCGAAGCGGCGACCGCGAGAAGTGCCCCGGGAGGCTCAGAATGAAACCCTCTCACCGTGGAGTGAGACAGGCCTGCCTGAGTTCATATCCTGGCTCTGCTGTGTGACCTTGGCAAGGCACCTGACCCTCTCTGAGCTTCGGTTTCCTCACGGTACAACAGGGAGCATTACCACTCGCCCCGGCTAGCTTCCGGGCGGTTCACGAAAGCCCAGCCAAGCGAACAGATTTGCAAAGAGCTTTATTAATGCATACGATAAAATTATAAATGTATGCTGTTTGGTAGTGTTGCCCTGAAGCTTCCCTCACCCTTTCCCTCCACCCATCATATTTATGTAGGTTCAATGCAAGTAAAACACCTTTGGGGGCCAAGAATATAAAATCCTGGTCGGTGCTCAGTTTAACCAAGAAACCACAGTTATTGTTTTGTCTGTGTTTCGCCCCCTTCTTTCCTGGATTTCCTCCTCCTCTTCCTTTCTCTAGAGAGATGGCTCAGGATCCCACAAAATAATTGAAAACCAAGCTTATTAGCCTCAGGTTTGCAGCAGAACAGATGAATTTAATACGTTTTTGCTGCTTTCATATTGCACCCATGCAATTTTAATTCTTTCCCTTTGCTGTTTATGAAAAACACCAAAAAATCATGCGCCGCGTGAACAGGCCCCGTTATTATAACCGCTATAGTTTATTGGGCACCTACTAAGAGCCAGTGTGTTTCCTAAATAACGTCGTTTAACCTCCCCAGAACCTCTGTGCAGGAGGGACTGTTATCACCACTTCACAGGTGGGAATACTGAGATTCAGAGTTGTTTGTCCAAAGCCACCCAATAGGTAGGTAACTGGCAGAACCAAGATTTTAACCGAAGGCTGCTTGACCCCCAATTGAAGCTTTGTCCATTCATTTCCTTCTCTTGTTTTTAAAACTATCCTTACTTAAAAAAAATCACATTAAAGTCTCTTTCATGCCTGACTTCCAGTCTTTAGGGGTGGCCACCGTTAACCAGTTTCCTATGGGCCTTCTGGACCTTCCTGTGTATGTACAGACATATAGATACGCATGTGCACACACACAGGTTTCTTCCCTCAGAAGTGGACTCTGTGCTTGCTCCCCCCCCCTTAACTGTTCTCCAGTTCGTGGTCATTTAGATTGTTTTAAATTTTTAATTAGAAACGAAGCTGCGATGTCTCTCTTTGCACATCCGTTTCTGTGTGTGTGTGTGTGTGTGTGTGTGTGTGTGTGTCCCTGTCCAGTAGAGCAGGATCACAGAAGTCAGAATGTGGGATCAGAACATTGGCACATTAAAAATTTTGATGGATATGGGCAACTGTTCTCCATAAAGTATTCACTAAGTTCAACTGTGGCCAACAGTGTATGGCAATGCCCATTTCTCTACATCTTTACCGACACTGAATGTTATTCATGTTGATAAGTGGTATCTTACTGATTTTATCTGCATGTATTTCATTACTGATGAGGTTGGCATCTTTTAAAAAATTTATCGACTGTATTTATTCTGTGAGTTTCTGTGTAGATCTCCTTTGACTATTTTCTTATTAGGTTTTTTTTTATTGATTTGCATGAGCTCTTTATATATTATGGCTCTGTCTTTTGTTTCTTTGTTCTTCCTACAGTATCCTAATTCTTTTTTTTTTTTTTTTTTACATTTATTTAGTTTTGAGAGACAGAGAGAGACAGAGCACAGTGGGGAGGGGCAGAGAGAGAAGGAGACAGAGACTACAAGGCAGGCTCCAGGCTCTGAGCTGTCAGCACAGAGCCTGACGTGGGGCTTGAACCCACACCACGAGATCATGACCTGAGCCGAAGTCCGATGCTTAACTGACGGAGCCACCCAGGCGCCCCTACCATATCCTAATTCTAAGAACTCAGCTTACAGTACGAGTGATAGAGCCAAACTGATTGTCAGAACTCCTGTGTCCTGACTAATGCCCTCTATCTGTGCCTGAAAATCGTATTTATCTTTAGCTCTGAACTACCCAGTCGTTGCTGCAGCCTCAATCATCAAAATGATAGACTTTTCAAATCTGTTCCATTTAGGTTTGGGTCCTACTTAGGATGGTTGGGCTTAGGTCAAAATTAAAATTAAAGTTAACTGGCTTCACGACTTAACCTGAGCTTCAGTTTTCTCATGTGTAAAACGGATGAACGTAGTAACACCACAGGGTTCTGGGTAAGAGTCTAATACTTGTTATATCCTTCCCCCTCATATTGTATCTTTTTAGTTTTGACTTTTTTCATAACTGTCTATTTCCACATGTGTCCTTTCCACCGGACGTGAGCCTCTCTCCTCTTGCCCATCTTTGTGTTCCCATGCCCAGCTACGGTCTCGGGCACCGAATGCCAGATGATCCCGAGTTGCCCCAACCTCAGCTTGGAACCTCTTCCTCCCTGAAACATATTACTTAGAATTGGGAATCCAACGCTTTTCTCTCTCTACACTTTGCCTGGCCAGTGATCTCTGCTGTCCCCCGGCTTCAGTGGCAGCTGGTGACCCCACTGGCCTTCACTCCAGCTGACTTCTCGGAGCTCCATGCTCTGTTTCCAGCTGGCTGCTGGAATGGTCGTGTCCAAAACCCAGGGATCAGCTGCTTCCCTGAGGCCTATTTCCTTGTTTTCTAAACGGCTGTATGTTAAGTTGTGTTCACGGAGCCCACAACTAGTCGGCCAACCTTCCTGTTTGCTATACTCCAAACCTGTTCTTCTGGGCTCAGAATGTCACCTTCTGGTCAATACCCTGTGCTTTGTATCAGGACCATAAAATGCAGGTCCCTTGTCGAAAATCCTTGGAGGACCGCGTTTCAGAATTCGGGGTAATGTTTTGGATTTTAGGGAGGTGATCCAGCTTGTAGCCCGTGTGTCACATGATCTCCCTGTGAGGTTTGTGTGTGGGGGGTGGGTGGCCCAAAGTCACCCAGCCCAGATGCCCAGCGGGAGGAGTCAAGCCTAGCAATCCCTCTCGGCAGCTCAGGCCGCACGGAACCCGGGGGAAAGCCTTTGATTTCACAGCTTCTGGAGTTTGGTGTCGCGGACGAGCTTCCAGATGCCTGATTGGAGCTGCCTGCTTTCCTATTTTCCTTGCTGGACGCTGGTTCCACGGGGCTGGGGAGTGTTCCTTATTGCAGCTGGCGCAAGGCTGGTGCTCACAAGTCTGTTGAATGAATATCCCAAGGCTGGTGGTCCCGGGGATAAATAGTGACACCCTCTGTCAATCACAGAGCATGCGCGCACCGTGTGCAACTCTGTGGATCACTTAACTATCATCACACCCTGGGGGAAGTTACTGCTATTACCCACCGCCCCCTTTTTCCGATGGAGAAACTGAGGCCAGCATGAAGATCCAGGTCCGGGCGATTCCAAACCACCACTCTTCAGTACTGTCAGCCCGTCCTTGGCTTCATTTGGCTGATGGGCCTGGGACCTTGTCAGGCTGACCTCCTGCGGTCTCCTCTTCCCTGGAGGCTGGGGCATGGCCTTGGCTGAAGCCCTTGAGTCCTTCTTCTCCAAGCTCCAACAAGTAGAGGGGGGGGGGTGTCCCTTGCAGCCTCACGGCCGCCAGCCTTCACGGGCCCCGCGTCCTGCCGAGGGTCGCGGCACGGTGTGGGGACTGGCTCCTGCACTGTCGCCCTGCCCCGCCTGGAACGGTGCTCTGAGAGCTCGGGCCCCCCCGCTCTCGCCCGCCCCTTCCCTCACGGAGCACCTGCAGTAGCCGTTGATGATCCTCCCAGACACCACCTTCCGGAAAGGCTCCCAGTGCTTGGCTTCTCCTTCCACGGGCGCACCCAGCAGGACGACGTCCTCAATGATCCCTTGGCAGTCTGGGAAGAGACCCCAGAAAAGGCTGTCAGTGTCCCTGGCCACAGTGGGGCCCGGAAGGGGCTCTTCAAAGTGGTGGAAGAGGGGGATGTCTCTCTCTCTCTCTCTCTCTCACACACACACACACACACACACGTGCACGCGCAGTAGTGGGGGCTTCCAGAGTGTGGCCCAGGCCATGGGCTTGATCTAGTCCTGCAAAGCACCATTACCGCTATCTTATTTATTTTTTGAAAAAGATACTCTTTTATTTAAAACGTTTATTTATTTATTTTAATGCTTACTTATTTTTGAGAGAGAGAGAGACAGCGTGGGAGTGGGGGAGGGGCAGAGAGAAAGGGAGACAGAATCCGAAGCAGGTTCCAGGCTCCGAGCTGTCAGCACAGAGCCTGACGCGGGGCTCGAACTCACAAACTGCGAGATCGTGACCTGAGCCGAAGTCGGACGCTTAACCGACGGAGCCACCCAGGTGCCCGTTTATTTATTTATTTTTTTTTGAGAGAGAGAGAAAGTGGGGGAAGGGCAGAGAGGGAGAGACAGAATCCCAAGCAGGCTCCTCACTGTTAGCACAGAGCCCGATGTGGGGCTTGAGCTCACGAACCGTGAGATCGTGACCTGAGTTGAAACCAAGAGTTGGACGCCTAACTGCCTGAGCCACCCCGGTGCCCATTAATGTTTATTTTTGAGAAAGAGAGAGAGAGGGAGAGAGGTGGGGAGGCACAGAAAGAGAGGGAGACAGAGGATCCAAAGCAGGCTCTGCTCGGTTAGCGCAGAGCCCAACGTGGGGCTTGAACTCCTGAACCACAAGATCATGACCTGAGCCGAAGTTGGATGCTTAACCGAATGAACCACCCAGGTGCCCCCCATTATCCCTATTTTTTTTTAACGTTTATTTTTGAGACAGAGAGAGACAGAGCATGAATGGGGGAGGGTCAGAGAGAGAGGGAGACACAGAATCCAAAGCAGGCTCCAGGCTCTGAGCGTTCAGCACAGAGCCCGACGCGGGGCCCGAACTCACGGACCGCGGGATCATGACCTGAGCTGAAGTCGGCCGCTTAACCGACTGAGCCACCCAGGCGCCCCCCATTATCCCTATTTTAGAGTTAAGGAAAACTACATTTTCAAGATCACATGGCTGGCAAGGGACACAGCCTGTGTTGGGACCCAGATCTATTTCCACCACCCACGAAGCTCCCAGCCGGCCAGGAACTCGGAGGGGATGTCTTCCTTTAGAAGGGACGGGTGAGCCCTGGATCATCACACACACCAGCGGGGGAGATGCCCACGCAGCAGTTCCCTGGGGCCTGCGCAGCGTGACGGGAAGGCAGGAGGGAAGGGAAGACGGGGCGACTGGGTCCCCAGGACACGGGGTACATTCATCAGTTGCACTGACCAAATGGTTCAGAAATATTTTAGACAGGGTTATTCCAAGTGCGATTTAGACCAGGGCTGGCCCATGGACTGTTTGTCCCATAAATACAGAAAGAGGGAAGAAGCGAACCCGTCAGTTCAGAGCCAGCACACCTTGAGCAGCAGGGCTCCTGACCAATGAGAGGTGCACGTGCGCCACCCCACCCCCACGGGCTCTGTCACTCTCCGTCCCTTACTCTGCTGTGGTCTTCTGGTCATGTACCATCTGTTGATGTCTGTCTGGGTTCAGTGAGGCCGGTGCTCTAACTGCCTCGTTCTCAGCTGTACGGCAGGGTCTGGAACAGTGCCTGGCATATGCTTGGTGCTCAGTAAAGACCAGTAAAGATCAGAGTGAATGAACGAAGAGTAAGTAAAGTGCCTTCCCTCAGGAAGGCCAATATGTGCACTTTTTAGCTGCAAAGCCCTGGATTAAAATCACGTCTGAGTTTGGGACTTGGGCCAGGTCACTTTTCTGAGCCTCCAAGTGGGTAATGACAGTGGCCTTGAGGGTCTTTATAAGGGTAAGTCACAATGTGGGGAAAATCCAGCACAGGGGATGCACAGTGGAAATTAGAGTGCTCTCTGCCTGCCCTGCGCTCCTGCCTCCCCACATTCAGCTCTTACGATTCTGAGTTTCCGCACGTCCTGGGAAGCTACGCGCTCAGTGTCACTCCTGGGGCGTGTGCCCAAGAGGGACAGCTCTGCCCAGGGTGCCACTCTCCTGACGAGTGATGCTGGACCGGTGGCTTCCTCTCTCTGGGCTCCAGCTTCTTTCTTTCTTTTTTTTAATGTTTATCCATTATTTGGAGAGAGAGAGACAGAGAGACAGAGTGTGAGTGGAGGAGGGCAGAGAGAGAGGGAGGCACAGAATCGGAAGCGGGCTCCAGGCTCCGAGCTTCAGCACAGAGCCTGATGCGGGGATTGAACCCATGAGCCATGAAATCACGACCTGAGCCAGAGTTGGACACTCAACCGACTGAGCCACCCCGGTGCCCCTGGGCTCCAGTTTCTTCTTTTTTTTTTTTTTATTTATTTTTATTTTTTTTTATTTTTTTTTTTTCCAACGTTTATTTATTTTTGGGACAGAGAGAGACAGAGCATGAACAGGGGAGGGGCAGAGAGAGAGGGAGACACAGAATCGGAAACAGGCTCCAGGCTCTGAGCCATCAGCCCAGAGCCGGATGCGGGGCTCGAACTCACGGACCGCGAGATCGTGACCTGGCTGAAGTCGGACGCCCAACCGACTGCGCCACCCAGGCGCCCCTCCAGTTTCTAACCAGAGTGCTTCCAACTGTCTTCTGTTTGGGATTCCACGTCGGCGTTGGTCTGAATAAAGGGTTCCAGGCTAACAGGTGTTTGGGAACCCCTGTAGAACCAAGTGCTCTTCTGGCTCTGACGTTAAAAGATGCCATGGCACAGAATTCTCATTTCACTCCTTCTGCTTCCAGGGAGATGACAATCTGGCAGAAGGACTTAAAACTTCAGTGAGCTGGGTGAGCATGTGCTGGGCAGGAAGGAGGACGTAGGCGCCCCTCGAGAGAAGGGCTATTTTGGGTACTTACGTTGCTGGCAAGGCTGTGGAGAACGGGACTTTATTCTAACCCCTTCCCTTGGCAGATGAGGAAACTGAGTCTCAGAGGGGATGGGATGCGCCCAAGGTCATGCAGGTAGTGAGAATAAAGCTGGGACCGGAACCCAGACTGCGCGGGTCCTTGTGGCCATGCTCTGTGCTGTTTGCACTAACAACATGAAGCACAGTGATCGCACGTGGGTTATCGTTGCTCCCACAGTGCCACACGGTTGTGGACCCAGGGCCGGAGCTCTGCAGCTCTCTCTGGGGGCTGGCCGCTCAAGGCACCTGCTCTGCCCTACAGAATCTCGCCTTCACCCGAGGGCTTGGGACCCCTTGTGGCCAGCAGCGGTAAGGCGGCATTCCTGGTGGGCGGCCGATCCTGGAAGTGGCTACAAGAGAACTGTTAGGAAAAGCCAAAAAAGCTAGTTCCCCGTGACCTTGAACTGAGACCGGTAGTTGAACTTCATAAGACAGTCCCGGATGCAGCCAAATCAAGTCAGGGTGGGCAGTGAGCTGGAAACACATTCACTTCGTCCTCAGACTGATGCCACATCCAGGCATGCTCCTTTCCTTCTTTTTTAAAAAAAATTTTTTTTTTTCAACGTTTATTTATTTTTGGGACAGAGAGAGACAGAGCATGAACGGGGGAGGGGCAGAGAGAGAGGGAGACACAGAATCGGAAACGGGCTCCAGGCTCTGAGCCATCAGCCCAGAGCCTGACGCGGGGCTCGAACTCACGGACCGCGAGATCGTGACCTGGCCGAAGTCGGACGCTTAACCGACTGCGCCACCCAGGCGCCCCACTCCTTTCCTTCTTTAAAGAGGGTTTGCTCGCGTTTCAACAATAGCCAAATTATGGGACGGGCCCAGATGTCCATCAACTGATGAATGGATAAAGAAGGTGTGGTTTATATACACAATGGAGTACCACTTGGCAATGAGAAAGAATGAAAACATGCCATTTGCAGCAACGTGGCTGGAACTGGGGGATATTATGCTAAGTGAAATAAGTCAGTCAGAGAAGGACAGATATCCTATGTTTCCACTCATGTGGATCTCGAGAAACTTAACAGAGGCCACGGGGGAAGGGAGGGGAGGAAAAGTTACAAACAGAGAGGGAGGGAGGCAAACCATAAGAGACTCTTAAATACAGAGAACAAACCGAGGGTGGTTGGGGGGTGGGGGAGAGGGGAAAATGGGTGATGGGCAGGGAGGAGGGCACCTGTTGGGATGAGCACTGGGTGTTGTATGGAAGCCAACTTGACAATACATTATATTCATAAAAAATAAAAAATAAATAAAGAAGTTTGAGAAGCAAAAAAATAATAAGTAAATAAAGAGGGTTTGCTCTCTGCGGGGCTGCAAACTTGGTGACGAGCCGCGTGGCATAGCAGGCCCCCGGTAAGGCGCAGGCGTTAGCTAAGGGAAGTCGGCAAGGATGACTTCAGACCCACCCAAGCTAAACCCTCTACGCCAGGCCCTCACCACCTGCCCGGCCTGGGAACGGGGACGGTCCAGGAGGGAAACCTGGGGCGAGGAGAAAGAGGCCGCTGGCTGCTATAGGAGATGCTGTACAGGAAAACACGTCAAATGTCATTGCTCAGCCCCAAAGCCTGTAACACCAGCAGGTTTCATGCTTCCAGGTAAAACAGAGAAAATCCTCACTCAGGAACTATTCGAGTGTCAAGTCGTGTCTTCACTGCCTTTTTGCTGCAGGGACAATGAATGTTTGCTGAAACACGTTTGGATTTACTCCTCTCACTACCATCTACTTCTCTTGCGAATTTTTACGGTATGAAGATAGTTCTCTGGCTTTACAAATAGACTGCTGGGGCGCCTGGGTGGCTCAGTCGGTTGAACGTCTGACTTCAGCTCCGTGATCTCATCGTTCGTGAGTTCGAGCCCCACCTCGGGCTCACTGCCGTCAGCACGGAGCCTGCTTCAGATCCTCTGTCCCCCTCTCTCTCCCTCCCCTTTTGTGTGCACATGTTCTCTCACTCAAAAATAAAACATTAAAAAACCCCCAGGGGCGCCTGGGTGGCTCAGTCAGTGGAGCGTCCGACTTCGGCTCAGGTCATGATCTCGCGGTCTGTGGGTTCGAGCCCCTCATCGGGCTCTGTGCAGACAGCTCAGAGCCTGGAGCCCGCTTCGGATTCTGTGTCTCCCTCTCTTTCTGCCCCTCCCCCACTCATGCTTTGTCTCTCTCTCTCTCTCTCTCTCTGTCAAAAATAAATAAACATTAGAAAAAAGAAAAAAAACCAAATAGTTAGACTTTTAATATAAAGGAGGGCAGGGATCCAACGTGCGTTCAGTGACTCTCCAGTCAGGGGACGCAGGCTTTCTAACATTTAAAGTTTTCTGTATGATACTAATATCCTGCTTTGTTAAAGCTGGAGGCCCTCCACCCTGTTATAACTCTGGCGAGAAGGAGGCTCTGAGCCTCCAGGAGTTCAGAAAGAAGAGCTTTGCCAGTCATGTCTTACCTCCCTGCTTCTAGTCCTTTCTGTCACTCGCAGGTGCGGCAAAAAACATTTCCTTCCCACACTTTCTTCGTTTCCACCTCTTATGTTTATTCTTAACACAGGAGCCCAAGTGATCCCTTTAAAAGCAAGTCTTAGGCACAAGGCATCTTTCGGGGGTGATGGAAATGTTCTAGAATCGGGTGGCGGTGATGGCTGCACGACTCTGTACATTGACTAAAAATCACTGAGTCGTATACTCAGAATGGGGGATTCTGTGGTAGGTAAATTATACTGCAGGAAAGTCAGATCATTTCACTCCTGTGCTCAGAACTGTCCTGTGGGACCCATGTCCCCTGGAGCCATGTCCCCTGGAGCCACAACGACTTGACCTGGAGCCAAGTCATTGTGATAGCTCCCAAAGGCCCAAGTGACCTTCCCCATGCTTCCCCCTTGCTGACTCCCCTCCAGCCACACTGGCCTTGCCGTTCCCTCTTCCCGAATGCTCTTCCCTCTAATATCTGCGTCTCCCTACTTCCCTCCCCTCTTCACTTAACTGCCACCCTCTCAGAGTAGACAAATGCACCCACCACCCCATGGGCCCCACCTCCCTTCCCCGATTTCTTTTTCTCCATTGCACTTAAGACTACCTGACTTCCTACCTGCTTTACTTTTAAAAACCTCATTTCTTGGGGCGCCTGGGTGGTTCGGCCGGTTAAGCGTCCGACTTCAGCTCAGGTCATGATCTCACGGTTTGTGGGTTCAAGCCCCGCATCAGGCTCTGTGCTGACAGCTCGGAGCCTGGAGCCTGTTTCAGATTCTGTGTCTCCCTCTCTCTCTGCCCCTTTCCCACTCCCACCCTGACTCTCTCTGTTTCTCTCTCACTTCCTTTTTTCTCGCTTACTTATTCTAAGTACACAAACTTTAAAAATAAAAAATAAAAATAAGTAAAAATAAAAACCTCGCTTCTAGTCTGTCTCTCATTAGCACACGGGCTCCCCAAGGGCTGAGATGGGCTCTTTGTGCTCTCTCGTGAGCCCCCAGTGCCTGGAACAGTGCCTGGCACAGAAGCTGTTCTCAACAGGTATGTGCGGAACGAATGAAAGTGAGCAGCGCGACTCAGCAGTATGAACCCTTCGTGTTGAGGATACAGGCACAGAGGGTATTTCTTCTTTTCCTTTTCTTTGTTCTCTCCTGGCACTATTTTTTCCCGGCAGCTACGGTTGGGGATCTCTGAAGACTGGATAAAAGCAAACGAAGAGTGCTAACCGAGGTGAAAGCAAACGGAAATGTCTTTACTGTTCTCAGTCTTTCAGTGGCTCATTTCTAGAGCCGTGTTCTGGGGGACGGATGCTACTGAGCATGACTGCAGGCTGCAATGGGGCAGAATATGAGTGGTCCTTCTAAAGCTAACGCTGCCTCAGTCTCCCTCCCCTGGCCTCAGATCCCCGTGCCAGGCTCGAGCATGGAGCCTGCTTAACATTTCTGTCTCTCTCCCTCTGTCCCTCCCCCCACCTCTAAAATTGAAAAAGAGAGAGAAAGAGAGAGAGACAGCCTCACACAACACACACATCAGGTGTTGTCATTTTAAGACTGTAGGCAGATGCTGTGGTGAATTCCTGGTGATGACAGCTCTTGGCCATTCAGTATCTCCTCAGCCAGGAGACACTGAAGATAATGACCGCTGCTGTGGGCGGGTCTGTGAAGACGTGCGCCACTAGAAAGGGCCCCTGGGCTCAAGAGGGCTGGGAATCACCTGCCCGGGGAGAGCCGCCTGGCTTGTGGTGTGAGAGAAACCCGTGTTCGAATCCTGGCCTCACCGCTGCCTGAACGGAGGTCAGTTATTTAATAATGTGGATTCTCAGCTGCCTCATCTGTCAGAGGGAGATAGAGAAGGTAGTAATACTGATAATTGATAATATTGATAATAATATTGATTTCCCAGCGCTGGTGTCAGGCCTTGTGTTCGGGGCACGCGGCTCGGTCCGTGGGGTCAACTCCACGTTCTCCCCACACGGTCAGTTTGGTAATCGGGGCGGGGGGTGGTGGGGGGAATGGGGTGTGCGAGGCCCTGTCTGTGCAGACGGTCCGGCCGTGAATAGAAACACTAGCGGCAGGCACTGCTGTGGCTCAGCGGCGTGGGTCAGATGGTGGCAGGAAACAGCAGCACCGGCCCCTCGGAGCAGAGCCTCTGCAGGAAGCGGCTGAAGGGCTGTGAGCTATGGTCAACCGCTTCCTCAGCTACTTTTCTTTAAACAGAGTTTTTCGTGGTGATAAGACACATGGAACATAAACTTCACCATCTACCCATCTTTAAGCGTATGGTTCAACAGAGTCAAGTATATTCACTTTGTCATGAACCACCCTCTCTTTTATCAACCGGAAATTAGGTCCATCAGTGTATATCCTGTCAATTACTCTTCTCACGCTTCTGGCAGGTCGCACTGGATTCCTGATGGGAGGCTTTCTACGGGACGCTTTTTTTAAAAAAAAGTTCACTTATTTCTTTTCGGGGTGGGGGGGGGGAGCAGGGGAAGGGCAGAGAGAGAGAATCCCAAGCAGGCTCCGTGTTGTCAGCACAGAGCCCGACACGGGGCTGGAACTCACGAACCGTGAGATCATGACCTGAGCCCAGGTCAGACGCTTAACCGACTGAGCCCCCCAGGTGCCCCCACACAGCGGGCTTTCTCCTAGTGAGGCAGGCCTCTGCAGGGCTCTCCAGGTATTTCCAAACAGCCCCCCCTAAGAGTTCGCAGAAATCTCATCAAGCGGCTGGAAAGGCGACATCACACGCTCGCCCATGCCTATCACGCTGTCAATAATGAGATTCTCCTGGGCTGCAAAGACCAAAGGATCTCAAACCTGAGAAGCAAAAAAAGAAGCATTTTCTCCCTCCTGGCAGGGGGTCCATGTGTACAGGGAGAGATAAGGCGGGAAACGAAGGAGGAAATTATCTCCCAACCACGGGTCCAGAAAACAGACCTTGAAGGAAATGATATGAACTGCGTCGAACACGAACAAAATCCATTCCGAAGATATACACACACGCACACTATAAACACACAGATGGAAGCAGCCAAATGGACAGGGAGGGAGATGGGTGGCTGGGCAGGAAGGGACTGGAAAAGGGAAGCTCTGACGGTCCCCAGGAATGAGGTTCACACTGGAAAGAATCGCTTCGGGGAGCCCGTCTGGATATACTGTAAGGATCCAGGATGAATTCTTTTTTTTTTTTTTTAATTTTTTTTTTCAACGTTTATTTATTTTTGGGACAGAGAGAGACAGAGCATGAACGGGGGAGGGGCAGAGAGAGAGGGAGACACAGAATCGGAAACAGGCTCCAGGCTCTGAGCCATCAGCCCAGAGCCTGACGCGGGGCTCGAACTCACGGACCGCGAGATCGTGACCTGGCTGAAGTCAGACGCTTAACCGACTGCGCCACCCAGGCGCCCCCAGGATGAATTCTTTAGAGAAGGAGAAAACCTGCATCCCGCCTTTGACTTGGCTGTGCAAAGTGATAAGGCTGGCACGAGCATCCCGGGGCCCTGGAAATGAACCTGCCCGAACTCTCGCCGCTCTCGACCAGGATAAAGCAACGGGCGGGTGCGGTTCCGTGTGAGGGAAACAGATGACGTCATATGAGATGTCTGCTATCGTGAACACGGAAGAGCCAGCTGAGCGAATGACAGTCCGTTCTGCACGTCAGCTGGTGACAGCTCACAAACAGTTTTCAGCCAAGTGGGAGCTTAGGCACTCACAGGCCAGGATGCTGAGATGTATCTGTGTGAGCTTATTCTATTAAAAAAATCTTTTTAATATCTTTGAGAGAAAGAGGGAGAGCGAGCGCGAGCGGGGGAGGGGCAGAGAGAGCCGGAGGCACAGAATCCGAAGCAGGCTCCAGGCTCCCGGCTGTCAACACAGGGCCCGACGCGGGGATCAAACCCGCGAACTGTGAGATCACGACCTGAGCCGAAGTCGGATGCTTAACGGACTGAGCCACCCAGGGGCCCCTGTTTGTTTGTTTTTAAATAATTAATTTTTATATAAGCTCTGAGCTCAATGTGGGGCTTGAACTCAACCCTGAGACTACAGACTGAGCCAGCCAAGTGCCCCATTCACTGCTTTCTGAAGTAGATCCTTGTGTTATTGCTGCAAAAGTCTGTTACAGGTAAAAGTGCTCAGTTTGAAAATATCTGTGCTCTTTTCTCTTGAATGATACGGCCGTTCTTTTTCTTTCTTCTCTGGCTTCTATTGTTGTTTTGTGGGGTCTCCACAGTCTAGTCGCTCTTTCTTTGTAAGCCATCTTTTTCTTCTTCCCTTTTAAAGTCTTCTCTTCATCCTGGCAGTTCTACAATCTGACTATGGTGGGTGTGGGTGAGATAGTTATCCTGCTCAAACATGCTTCTTGAATCTCAGGAATCAATTCTGGAAAATTATCAGCCAACAGACTGCATCTCTCCCCTTTTCGCTTCTTTTGGAGCTGGTATTAGGCAACTGGTAAGCTCTTAACTTCCCTCTCCATCTCTTGGCTCCTTACCTCTCCATGGTGCACTGTCGGTAATTTCTTCACATCAAAATTTCCAATTCACGATCTCTCTCTCCAGCTTTATCTAATCTGCTATTTAACTCATCCAACTAAGGTCATCCCAATGACCTTGGTTTTTCACTTCTCGAAATTTCATTTGATTTATTGTCAAATTTCCCTGTCTTTTCCCACCCCCTCCAGTGTCATCTTCTTTTGCCTTATTTATAATGTTTTAATTGAGGTCTTTAATAATTGTAAACCGACTTATTTTCTCAGAGGGTGCTCCTTCAAACCATTCTGTCAAAGACTGAGGGTCTATTCCTGGTGTTTGTTGTTTCTGTGACTTTCCCACATGGTTGGGCTTTTCCTTGTGCGTTTCAGAAGTCTGGATTATGGGCTCATCTTTAAGCTGGTCTTACATGTGGCCTGGATTGAGGACCTATTTTCTCCAGAGTAGTCTGGTGTCAGGTTTTTGACTTGG